>NC_039367.1:118838812-119208105 GCF_003573695.1 Papaver somniferum
AAAAAAAAAGAAAAAAAAAAAAGGAAAAAAGGGGGAGGAGCGGGGAAGTAGGCGCGATATATCTGCCCCTCCACAAAAAAGGGGATAGACACTACCACTAACCTACCCCAGTTAATGACAAAAGTAACGCAATATCAAAAAGAAAAAGAGAGGAGAAAAGAGAATAATATTCCAACCTAAAACAAAACTTTATTCACACTTTGTTCAGAACAAAAACATAAGATAAACAACAACAGATCACGAATGGGACAACAAAACAAAAGACAATCCCCCACAAAAGGGTACGCAACCTAACCAGCCATTAATGCCCGACAACGAGCGATATCCGCGTCTAAAGCCTCCACCATCAGACGCCCGTCATCACATTGCGCGGCGGCTAAACGAAGGTCATGATCAGCTTCATTCACCAACTTGTGAATATCCCGAATAATCTTATCTTTAGATTTAGCCCCGCGAGTAAACGAGAGAGTATCTTCATGCTCATCGTATTCTTTACGCACCTTATCCCGACAAATCAACCTAAGCGTCCATAGCATGCCCACTTCTTCTCTCAAAACCAACAAACACTCTAACTCATCCTCGAGGTAGGGATTAGATACAAGCGAAGATGCAGCTGCTAAGGTCAGAATGTGTCCAAGGAGTGGCGGGGCCGTCTGGTCAGAAATCCATAGACGACAATCAGAAATGGCGCGATCTATAGTAGCCATCATTATCGAAGAATCCGCGAATAATTGATTAGCTGCATCACGAGCAGTGACAACCTCATCCAATGCGCGCTGGATTTCCAGTGATACGCGACCTGACGATTCAGCTTACTGAGCAGCTTGATACGCCTCGTGTCGCTCCTTAAAACTAGCGCGCATAGCGTCTCTGTTAGCTATCCTCTGCTCCCGAAGCGCTTCGACTTCGGTCTTCACGAGCAACAGTCGCTTCAGTTCATAATGCTTAAACATTGCCGAGACCAACACAGGATCGGGAGCCAAGGACAACACGTATTCGTGAAGAGAATTGGCCATGCAGGCGATGTGTCGACCATAAGAGAATGGGAAAACGAAGTTAAAAACGAAACTAGTGACCAAATTAAGAAATATGAACTGTATATACATAAGAGGGAATGGTGCCATTTATGATGCAACAACCGTTCACGTCTCCTCTTGCATGTTATGATACGTGTCGACTCATATTAATGTTAATGCATGAAAATCGATGCCCCTCAACGGGTCTAAGACACCCCCAAAGGGGGAGGCAAACTTGATATGAGACATGGGGACTAAAACCCAAGACCAGTCAGGAAAATCCATGAGACAAGAGGGATAAGGAAAGAATTAACAAAGAAGAAAGAAGTTTAACAACAGATAGCAAACAACACAAACATCAAAGAAATCCACAAAAGGGGAAGAGCCCCAGAACAGGTACACAGGAAAAAGCCAAATCCAAGTAAACCATCCACAAATAGCGCGCAACCTAGCCAACTATTAACGCGTGACAACGGGCAATGTCCATGTCTAAGGCTTCTACCATTAGATTCCCTTCATCACACTGAACATTGGCTCGAAATAACTCTCAATCGGCTCCGCTCACCAACCTATGGATGTCCTGCATGACTTTGTCTTTAGCTCCTGCCCCACGAGCGAGTGCAAGAGTACATTCATGCTCGTCACATTCTTTACGCACTTTGTCTTGACGAATCCGCCTTAGATTCCACAGCACGCCCACCTCCTCTCTCAGCACTAATAAGTGTGCAAGTTCATCCTCGGGATAGGACGAGCTTACAAGCGTAGAAATAGCCGCCAGAGATAAGTGTTCCTAGGGAGACGTGGGGTCGCTCGACCAAAAATATGTAAGCGACAATCAGCAATGGCACACTCTAGCGTTTTCGTCATTACTGAAGACTCCATAAGTAGCGAGTTGGCGGCGTACCGAGCAGTAACAGCGTCGTCTAATGCACGCTGGACCACGGATGTCACAAGCCCAGAGGGCTCGGCCTTCTGAGCAGCTTGATATGTTTCATGACGCTCCGTGAATTGAGCGCGCATAGAATCCCTATTTGTCAGTCTCTGTTCATGGAGTGCCTCAACTTCAGCCTTCACCAGCGGTAAATGCGCCAATTCCGGCTCCTTAAACATTGAAACCAGCGTGGGGACTGGTGCCAAAGTTAATACGTATCCGTGAAGGGAATGAGCCATCCGAGCGAGATATCTAACAGAAGAATGTGAAAATGGAAACAAAAAGCTCGAAATCGATGATCGAATTAGAAACACGATACTCTTATATAAGGAAAGCGCCACCATAAATGATGTAGTAACCGCCATGTTTCCTACGCACGTTAAGACACGTGATAATTGAGAGTGTGAAGTGATTTGACTACTATGCCATTTGACAATTGACCCAATAGTCAGGGGACTAATGTTGATGCATGAAAAATAATACCCCTTAACAGGTTCAGGGTGCCCCCAAAGGGGAAGCAAGTCTAGTATGAGATGTGGGGACTTGGGGACTAACCCCAAGTCCAGTAGGAAAATATCCATAGAGCAAGAGGGATAAAGGAGGAATTAGTATAGAAAGAGAGGTCATATTAGAGAAGGAATGGCACTAGTAGTAATTAGGGAGGTTTAGGACATGTGTCATGATGTCATAAAAGGAATGGTTTTTGGAAAGTCTGTATAAGGAAGGACAGAGTACAATAGAAAGGCAACTCTCTCTCTCTTACCATTCCTAGTAAACTGAGGTCATAAACTGAGGTCATCTGGTGTGACTAGGACGGGTAGAACCAAAATTAAACCCATCCCTCTACATTGTAGAATGAACTCCTAATGTATTTTATATGGTAGGATAAACTCGTAATAGTAGTTCATTATACCAGTTCAGTTTGCAGAATGAAGTCGTATGGTAGTTCATTTTGTAGAATGAACTCGTATGTTACCTAATCGGCTAATCCTAAGAGTTCATTCTGTAAAATGAACTCACGTGATATTTGATTAAATTTGGTACAGTAAAAACTCCATATGTTAATAGTCTTGGGACTTCACAAAATTATTAATATATGGAGTTTATTAATATAGGGAGGCATACCAAAAAAAGAAAAATCGCTAATCCAAAGTATGTAGATGGTAATTGACATGGGTGTCTTCCTTAATCATCCAAATGAGCAACAAGTCATACATACATTAACTTAAATCATCGATGGAATTAGACAAGAAGCAGAGGGAAATAATCCAGATGATGATAGTGCGGAGATATCAAAAGCTTCACGCCAAGAAGCTTTAAACATGCTCGGCAAGTTGGAAATGTTTTGGCTTCAACAAGAAGGTGCCCATAGTAATGAGATCTTACACATCCGCAAATCAAAAGATGTGATAACAATCCAAAAAGTTACTCTCTTCGTTTAAAAAAGACTGTCCGTTTTGACTTTGACAAAATATTAAGGAGATCATATTATTTTACTTAACTACCCTTAGTTACTTACCTATTTTATTTTAATAAAAATACTAGCAATACAAACTACCTAAAATTATTTAGTAGGATTATAAATACGAAAGATAAAAGGAAAATTAAAAGATATCAAACTTATGAAGTATCAAATTTATATGGAATTTAATGTTGGAGCCAAATATATATTCTCTTAAAAGGAATAAAGGATATATTTATTTCCTTAATTATATAAATTTCTTTAATATCTTAGATCAGGTCCTGTTAAAAATGGATTTATGAAGGGTATATGAGAGAGTTCATTGGAAAAATATGACTATAAACAGAAGCTGAACACAATTTTGAAACAGACGAAAATGGAATAGTGGACATTCTTTTTGAAACGGAGGGAGTACATCCTTTACTCAAACAACAATAGATAAGTATTTTATTTCATCTTAAATTTTGATGTAACAAGATCTATAAGTTTCCAATAGTGACAATTATATTAATATATGGAGGTAAATTCCTTATGGCGGCATTAGAAAAATCTATTAATATTAAAATATGGAGGTTATAACTATTCATAACTGGCCCAAGTTAGGACTATTTTTTTATTAATATATAGAGTTTATTAATATATGGAGTTTTTATTGTAGTTTTTATATTTTTTGTAGGTCAACAAGACCAAACTTAATCAATTATATTTTTTCTAGGACTATATGGAGGTTTTACTATATTAACACCTCGTTTGGTTGAAAGAATTGGATTCCTAGGAATCCAATTATGAGGCAATCCAATTCCTAGAATTGGATTCCAAGGAATTGAATTCAAATCCAAAAAATTTGCGTTTGGTTGGGGTAGTCCAATTACTTTTGTTTTTACCCTGGGATCCAATTACATTGCACTACTAGACCAAAGCAATGGAAATATATTATTTTGGAGAGAAATGGATTCCTAGGAATCAAAATTTTCAATTACATAGAGTTGATTTGGTTCAAGAAATTGGTCAAATTCCCCCAGAATCGGATCACCAAGAATCCAATTCCTTGAACCAAACATGTTGTAATTATGTAACCCCTTATGGTTCAGAAGAAAAAAAAATGTAATCCCCTAGAACCTAGGACCCTTTTTTTTTTGATCGTCAAACCATAAGTATTTCATTCCAAATAGAAACGTTTACACGATGGTTTTCAAGAAAAACAAGTACATCATAACATGAAACAAATACAAAGAAAGATGCAAAGCGCAAATAAATCACGAAGAGAAAGAGCGATCTACAACGATAGTACCCAAGTCTTGTACTTTGAGATTTGAGAAGAAATGGTATCTGAAATTATAATTCGACCATTTTGATAGATTTTCTTCTAGGAAAAGAGATGCTCCCATGACTAAGGAGTGATTTGCCAAAAATTCTTTATATGCGGTGAATAACCCGGAAGCTCTAAATCTATTTTTTGATGAAGAAGATCTTAATCTATCCCATTCCGAATCACCTATGTACTTGTATCAAGATAACCAAACACGAACAAATCGTCAGAAAGAAACACTATGAAAGTGTAGATAAAATCGCCTAATAGTGAAGATAAAAATCGCTCTAATAGCGAAGAAATTATTGAAGAACAACGAAATATATTCTAAATAAAAAAAATAACCATGTCTAATATTATTAAACAATAAATATTTGCTCAGATCTCGTCCCTAAATGACTAGATCTGAGCAAAGGAAGAAGAAGATGATGGGTTTTTTCTATGTTTTGAGAAGGGAAAAGAAAAGAGAGAGAAAGAAAGATGGACCCCTAGAACCTAGGACTATATGGAGGTTTTATTCGCGAACTAATTCTTCCCACAAAAATTTGTCATCATTCGCGCCCCAAAGATCACTCAGTTGACCCTTTTCCACTGAGTTGTCCGCTCTTTGGGACAAAGTTACACATATTATCAATATAATCTTATTTCAACATAATGTAACATATTTTTAACACAAATCGTATGTATTCCAACGTAAATCATTTAATATATGCCGAATTTTATGTGTCGCATTTGTATACCAGAAGCGCATTAAACGCGAGCTAACGAATTTCCGTATTTTCCCGGATTCCACATAGTGGACCGAACTCGCATGGCATGCATTTTAATTAGCCGAATAATGCGTGCATTTTCGCGGGTCCGATTTTCGCACGCCGAATTGCTAAGTAATCCGTTGAGATTTGTCTTCGGTCCATTTGTAGTTATTCTCTTCATGTTTTTAAGCTCGGAGTGAGGATTATATTTCTTTTGTGCCTTTCTTGGCACCTTGATATCTTTTTTTTGTGTGTAAGTTAATGATTCATTCAATAGAACTAACTTGGGGAGTTAGTAACCCGTACATCAAAATGAGTAGAGGCATCGAATGTTGGTATATTATGATCTTCCCAAACATTAGATTTATCTGCTTCTAAAGCTTGCGTAATGCAAGCCGGAGGAACATTCATCCAATTGATAATGGTTTTGAATGATTTAGCTTTTTTAGCTAAAATTTCATCCACATTGTTTGTTGATCTAGGTACAAAGAAAAAACCCAAATTTTGTTGACAGAGATTAAAATCTTGTTTTACTTCCTCCATAATAGTTTGGTTCTGCCAGGTTATCTGAGAAGGAACACCATTCAGATAGTCAAAAAAGGTTCTTGCAGTCTCCCTCCACACTGAAATTTGAAAAGCTTTATTCTTTTTCCCATTTGGCTGCTTGAAAAAGGCCTAAAGCTTTTGCTTCTTCTGGGGTTGATGCTGAGATTAGCCCTGCTCTTCCTTGTTCAAAATCCCCTGCATCGTTTCTGAGAATTAAAGAAAAGCCCATCGGTGCATTTTCTGATATCCATGTTGCATCTAGGTTAATTTTATTTTGTGATATCCTAGGGGCTTTCAATAGCGCTTTCGTCTTACCAGAGGTACTGTCTGAGTTATTTGTAGCTTTATACTTCTCCTTATGCCATAAAGTTAAGTGTCTCTGGATTTCTAGTACTAGATGCAAAAAGGGTTGATGTTTGTTTTCAAAAGTTATATTACATCTTTCCTTCCATATAAACCAAATCTTTGTCATGACAATTTCTAAAGGGAGAATTGGGTTATATTTTCCTAGCCAGTCTTACAGATATCAAAAAAGGTAGTTGAAATACTAAAGTTTAACTCTATTGGGTATGGACTTGTAGCCCAAACAGATTTTGCATAAGGGCAGTGGAAAAGTAGAAGTTTTATAGATTCGTGTTCTACACAGCCAAAGATGCAGTTATGTAAAATATCATGGATGAATCTAGACAGTTTAAGGTTGGTAGACACATTATTCTGAAAACATTTCCATGTTAATATCTTGATTCTTTCTGACACATCTAAAGCCCATAAACCTTTCCAAAAGGAATTAGGCAGTCCTAAGTTGTAGTTATTGATAGTTATTTCATTAAACTTTGTGTACATAGATTTGACTGTGAATTTTCCAGATGTTGTTAGAAGTCATCTAAGAGTGTCTGGGTTAGTCTCTCCGTTTCTTCCTAGTGCTATTCTCAATATCACAAATTTGTCTTGTTATAATGCTTGGAAATAAAGAGTTAGTGATTGGATCAATAAGATCCTTCACAAGTGTTAAGTGAGAATTGGTAGCATTTTTGAACTAACTAAGGTTCCTAATCAAATTAGGTATCCGGTTATCCTCCCATATATTTATACTAAGCCCATCTCCAACTTCCCAAATACTATTTTGTTCTACTAATTTGATTTCTTTGCTAATATATTTCCAGATCCAAACTTGTAGAAGGGGTCTTAGCTAGCTCCGAAAACTGAGTTTTTCCTAAAATATTTTGGTTTGAGTTGGATAACCCAAATGGCCTTAGGCTCAGTAAGAGTCTCCAAGCTAATTTGGCTATAAGTGCTAGGTTAAATTTGGGCGCATTTCTAAACCCTAAACCCCCCTTACAAAGGGGTTTACAAAGACAAGAGTAAGATTTTGGATAATAACCCTTATAGTTAGTTTCTTTACCCCACCAAAAGTCCCTCTGTAGTGCATCTATTTTGTTTGTAATTTTTTTAGGGATAATGAAGCAGCCCATTTGATAACTTGCCATGTTGGCCAGAGTTGTTTATTAAAGATCATTTTACTTGCCTGAGCAAGTACTTTGCCTTTCTAACCTTGGACTTTATGTTCCATTTTTTATATTATTCCTTCAAATATTTTTATTTTTTCTTTATCTATAAAGAGGGGTGCACCTAGATAAGAATCCTTTAAGTCTATTTTTTTATTTTTAGCAATTTAGATAACATTGTCTAGTGTTTGGGTTGCACTTTTTTGCTGAAAAATACCCCTGATTTTTCAAAGTTTATAAGCTGTACAGATGCTTTAATGGAGATTTCTATGATCTGAAAAAGCAGACATATGATAGAATGGCATTCCTTAAGATCAGCTCTAATAAAAATCAGACAATCATCAGCAAAAAATAAGTACGAGATTGGACTGTTCTTAGATGTCATTTTAGTCTCATGAATAGATTTCTCATTCCCTTTAGATAAGAGAATGAAAAGATAAGGAGATAAAGAGTCTCCTTGCCTAAGCCCTCTAGAAGGTTTAAAAAAGGAACCAGGATTTCCATTAAGTATGACAACTATGGATGTTGTTGAGATACACTGATAGACAAGGTTACAAAAGGATTGGTCAAAACCAAAAGCTTTCAGAGTTGTGATTAGGAAATCCCAGTTAACCATATCGAAAGCTTTGGACATGTGTATTTTAATCCCCATCCCAGCTTGTTTGACCTTTTTTCTTCTTAAAGGAATGTATTATTTCCTGGGAAATAACTATGTTGTCCGAGATTTGTCTGTTAGATAAGAAAGCAGCCTGAAAGGGGGAAATTATGGAATCAAGATGTGGTTTAATCCTATTAGCTAAAACTTTTGTTATTATCTTATAAATTGTATTGCATAAACCAATAGGTCAAAATTGGCTAGGATCTTTTGGATGTCTAGTCTTAGGTATAAGGAAAAGGAAGGTTTTGTTTAGTTCAGGGTACATTTCACCAATTTTGAAGATTTGTTGAATGGAGGCAGTTACTTGTTCCCCTATTGTCTCCTAGTTGTGTTTAAAAAAGCTAGCAGGAAATCGATTTGGACCTGGTGACTTGTTTGGTTTTAAGTTTTTTAAGACTTTCAGAATTTCATCTGGAGAGGGTATTGCATTTAAGACTACATTTTCCTCTTGAGAAATACTAGGCTGAATGTGTTGAAGCAGAGTTGGGTCAGGGGGTTGAGGATCAAGATATTCTGAAAAAAGTTTTAGAAAGTAATCTGATAGAATATATTTCATTTCTGTTTTGTTGAAGGTAATTTCATCAATTTTCTTTTTTAGGCATTTTATAGTGTTCCATTTTCTTATTTTTAGGGTTTTAGTACGAAAGTAGTTTGTGTTCTTTTCCCCTAATTGAACAATGGTATCTCTTGACAGTTGTTTGGCTATTTCTTCCTGAAAAGCGGGGGTATAACAACCACACCCAATAATTAGTTTGGCAATCTCTATGAACTAAACTCCAATATAATTCCGAGAGCACCAACATAAAAGTGAGACTCAGTCAAAAAATATATCAAAGAGCTTTATCTCTCTTTCTCAACACAATCAGCAAATCGAACAGATAGAAATCCGTGAGCCTGATTGATATGAGAAATAACTTGGACAGTACCAAAAACCAATGCCCAAGTGTGAACCAAGTTATATCCAACAATCAAGGTCGGATTTATCAACTGGTTGAACTACGCACAACCTGTGATATTTCAATTATATAAACAAATATAATGCAGAAAATAAATAACACAGACACCCGAAATTTTGTTAACGAGGAAACCGCAAATGCAGAAAAACCCCGGGACCTAGTCCAGATTTGAACACCACACTATATTAAGCCGTTACAGACACTAGACTACTACAAGTTAACTTCGGACTGGAATGTAGTTGAGCCCTAACCAAGTCTCACACCGATTAAGGTACAATCGCGTTCCTTACGCCTCTAGAACCACGCCGGATTCTGCGCACTTGATTCCCTTAGCTGATCTCACCCACAACTAAGAGTTCCTATGACCCAAATTCAAAGATTTATAAACAAATTTGTCTCCCACAAATATGTCTATCCTTTATTCTTTTTATTCCGTCTTTTGATACAAAGGTCAAGGTGAACAGAAACCAACTAATACCCCGAATATATACTTCCGAAGAGCAACCTAGAAATATTAGTCACCTCTGAAAAAACGGGGGTATAACAACAACACCCAATAATTCGTTCGGTAATCTGTATGGACTAAACTCCAATATAAATCCGAGAGAACCAACTTAAAAGCGAGCTCAATCACGAGATAAATCAAAGAGTTTTATCTCTATTTCTCAATGCAATCAGCAAATCGAACAGATACAAATCTGTGAGCCTGATTGATATGAGAAATAACTTGGACGTAACCAAAGACCAATGCCCAAGTGTCAATCAAGTTATATCCAACAAACAAGGTCGGATTTATCAACTGATTGAACTGCGCACAACTTGTGATATTTCAATTATATAAACAAATATAATGCGGAAAAGAAATAAAGAAGACTCCGAAAATTTTGCCAACTAGGAAACCGCAAATGCAGAAAAACCCCGGGACCTAGTCCAGCTTTGAACACCACACTGTATTAAGCCGCTACAGATACTAGCCTACTATAAGTTAACTTCAGATTGGAATATAGTTGAGCCCTAACCAAGTCTCACAGCGATTAAGGTGCAATCGTGTTCCTTACGCCTCTAGAACCACGTCGGATTCTGCGCACTTGATTTCCTTAGCTGATCTCACCCACAACTAAGAGTTGCTACGACCCAAAGTCGAAGACTTATAAACAAATTTGTCTCCCACTGATATGTTTATTCTTTATTCGGTTTTTGTCTGTCTTTTGATAAATCACGGTGCACATGAACCAATTGATAATCCGGTCTTATACTCCCAAAGAGTAGCCTAGAAAGATCAATCACCTCACAGTAACCCAACTGATTAACAGAAAAAGTTATTGCGGAATCACAAGAGTTTGAGACGAAAAACTGAAATATCACAGGTTGTGCGTAGTTCAATCAATTAGATAATCCAACCTATGGTTGTTGATATATAAATTGATTGACACTTGAACATTGGTCTTTGGTACCGTTCAAGTTGTTTCTTATAATAATCAAGCTCACGGATTTCTATCTGTTTGATTTGTTGATTACATTAAGAAACAGAGATATAACTCTTGGATATATTTCTTGATTGAGCTCGCTTTATTAGTTGGTGCTCTCAGAATTATATTGGAGTTATTCCATACATATTTCCTAAACGAAATATTGGGTGAGGTTGTTAGACCCTCTCTTTTTCAGTAATTAAATAATATAAAACCAAAAACCTTAATTAAAAGATTCTTAATTTATTTCGGCACAGGATCACCTTGAGTACCAAGAAATATCTTTGAACAATAAATGATTAGAGTTACTGCTCGTGTTCAAAGTATGTTGACAACTTTTCACTGCAATTCCTTATTTCATATTTACATGGACTTGCTTCTTAGAATCGGTTCTACCACACTTCCAAACAAGTTTAGAATTGGTTTGCCACTATTCCAAGACTACTAAGTGATTGGTCATACCAAATCACAATGGTTAGTTGTGATCGGTCCTACCAAGTCACATACATGGGTTCTGATCGGTTATACCAATCACTAGGATCGGTTCTACCTTAATATGGTACCTACTTATGATCGATCACACCAGGCACTAGGATCGGTCATACAAATTACAAGGATCGGTCCATCTACACATGGCATTTACTTGTGATCGGTCATACCAGTCATTAGGATCGATTATACCAATTATAAGGATCGGTCACATACACCAATTACCAGGATCGATCATACCAAATCATAAGTCTATGTATTGTGATCGGTTATACCAAGATATATAACCCGAGTTAAGATCGGTTCTACCAACTCACACATATTGGTCATCCAAAGATATGCAATGAATAGTCGGACCAATAAACCTATTGATTTCCCTTTCGATTCACGAAACAAGTTCATGAATGTACTTCCTTTAAAAAATGTAAAACATTGTTTCGTGGGATGACATTTTCAATATAACCCATTACACATAATCATAACACTATATACAAGATTATGTCGATGTCATATCTCTACGAAGTTCAAAAGATAAACGTTATACTTCGTAGTCTAATTCCTTACCATTATTATCATACTATTATGATCATGTCTCATCACTAGAGTATTATATACAATATGTACAATATATATAGCTCCGCAGTTATGTTTTCAATATAGCACGACTTGAAAGATACATTAGGAATGAAACAGTTCAAGTCAATATTACTAACCTCAAGTGGAAGGATGATGTCGTCGTTGTAGTTCTTTACTTCTTCACATTCTTCAGGTCTTCGGAGTAATACTTGTATGTCTCAACATTCCTAGACTTTCTAGTCTAACCTAAACAAAGTTGACTCTAATATTTAACCAAGCGACTCTAGATGAGTTTTGATACTAAAATATGACAACCAAACTTGACATACCAACGCTTGGTGAGTTCAACCGATCTATGCTTTAACAATCTCCACCTTTATCAATTTTAGTGACAAAAATCTTATTACATATGAAGCTAAACGAATTACAAAATAACTCATTCTTCATACGCTTGATTCTATTCAATAACCTGATTTTAAGTTTCAAAATCTCCACCTAATATTAAGTTTCAACAGCACAATAACCTGCATATATTCAATCAAGAAATGTCGTTGTTGATATTTGAATAACAAAAGCTTTTACTCCCCCTATAGGAAAGCTAGGTAAATATTATGATATGTTTACTACACATCAATATGATATGTTTCTCCCCCTCAGTCAATGCTTTACTCTTTCCTTAGATATAACGTTTAAGCACAATTGTCCTTTCCTAATGATTAAAAGTTACTTGTTTACCCCATATATTTCTCCCCTTTTTTCACAAAATGACAAAAGTTCGAGCAAATAAAGGACAAACTGAAAGAATCTTACAAATCTATAAAACTTGTATACAACCTATAAAAGTTAAGCACGAAGGTTTCACATATTTTAGATAACCAATATTAAAACCAAATGTAATTTAGTTTCAATATGTTATCAAGGAAGCAATTGCCTGAAGAAATTTTCCCTATAATCCAACAATTCAACTAAGAGAATTAATTCCCTTGTTGGACCGATTGCGTATGCACAATCACTTGTTTCGATAAGACCAAAATAAAGATCAGAATTAACTTTATTTTTCTCGTCAGGCTCTAATTATTCAGACAATAACTTAGACCTTTCCCTTTAGACAAGACAAACACTAGGTTAGTTAATTAGCTTTTCTTGTCAAGGCATTCGATTAGACTTGAATAACCGAATCCTCCAATCGATAAGTCTAACTAAGATCAGAATTAACTTAATTTCTCTTATCCGGAATCAATTGGTCTAAATAAATGATCCTGTATTTTTGTTAAGCCACAAACAATAGATACAAACCAAAATAATTTAACCTGCACAATTATTTTCTTAATCGGAAGCAATTGAACAAATATAAACATTACATCACCGCAATTGCACCGAATTTCGTTAAGCAAAAACGCTTGATTCCCAACAATAAAGAAGATACCAAACAATAAGCCAAATAAATTGACACAATTTTTCTTGACCGGAAACAATTGAATCACATAAAAATCCATACACAACATAATGGAACATGTCAATTGTACTGAAATTTTGTTAAGCAAAAGCAAAATGTATGCAATATAAACAGGCTTTTCTTAAACAGGAAAACGATTAACTAAAAAATAAAATCGTTACCTCAATTTCCGCAGCTACTACTCCCCAGAAAGATATATCAATAAGCGCAAGTTCAAATAAGAACTCTCAGCCAGTGTGTTGTCATCCTCTCACAAGAACAAAAGAACAACAACAAAAGCAACCTTTGCCAGAGAAAGGTTGAATCGGTTTTAACTAATGCGTGCCAATAGCAAAAGTTGAAAACCCGAAACACATATGTTATGCTAAACATAATTCATGTAAACACAAATTGATTCAACATATTGTGACTTTTCACATATGAGTTTCAATCGGAACACCTTATGATCATTTGATAAAGCCTACCAACATGGGATAGAACTTAATCCCACTAAATCAAAAAGACACACAAATCATAAGGGTTACATCATATGAGATCGAATATTAAGGTTAATAAAACTGAAATCAGACATCTGATAAACTGAAAACATATAACAAAACTTTAGACATTCATTCACATGATATAATCGGTAACTATCATATGGAACAAAAATTATAGAATAATAATTTTACTCATAATAATAATGATAGTTTTATTCAAAATAGACTTTACATAATTCATAAAATAAATCAAAAATTGATTAGTCTACTTTTCTTAAATAAGAAGGCAGATTACTCCTTATTTGTCAACTGCTCATCACATCCTAGTTCTGACTCTTGGTCCTCTTCGCCTTTTAAGAACTCAACATTGATCTCTAAGATCCCTTGAAGAGTTTCTGGATCATTTCGAGCAGCGAAGGATAGCTGTTTCTGAATACAGTTCAATTGTCTACCAAGACGCAAGATATGGAACAAGAGATCTCCATTGTTATAGATCTGAGCAGTTGAAGCAACAGTTCTTTTCTCTTTATGAGTTTTACTCATTTGCTTGATAATTCCCTGAGAGACAGTTTTAGTGAATTTCTCGTCTCCAAAATTGTTCCCCATTGTGTTTTCACAAATGTTGGTGATGAGACAGGGATATCCAAGATTTCTTTGGGACGATGTAGTGGTGATGGATTCAGAAATCCTGATCATTTGATTTAGAATCATTCCACATAGATCGATTTGCATGTAAACTTCAAGGAGAAAGTATACAAACTTAGCAAATTTCTTGTCCCATTGTGATGTATCTCTTGTGCAAGCAAAAAGAGTTTCTATTGCAAGTTTATCGAAAACCTTTAAGTTGAAGGGTACCTCTTTGGTTAGCATTCTTCCATTTTTCCAGCCAACAGATTTCCCAATGAGACGTTTTAAAATGTTAACATGATCAATTTCAAAACCAGTAATAAAGTGATTTCCTTTCACATTATACTTAATGATCTTTGAAATCATCTTTATATTGACTTGGTGAAAAGTATATCCAACAAGAGTGTTAAAAGTAAGATTCTCATGTTCAATATTACGAATATCATCATAGAATATCTTTACTATATCAGGTGAGTATTTTTCAAACCCAAACAAATTCCCCCAGTTTCGGTCTTGAACAAACTTCATATATTTACCTTCTAAAACATCTGAGTCGAATCTCTTTTCAGCAATGAAATTAACACCTTTTAGAGCTTGATAATCAAAACATGTACTATCCACAAAGTTTATAAGTTCATGTTTATCTTTGTTCAAGTGAAGATACTTGATTTCTCAATTTCACCAAAAGGAATATATGGATTCGACTCCAGGTTGTCAGTTTCAAACGTTTTTCATATTGATTTCATCTTTCCCATATTTCCAACTATCGAAGATATATGGAAAACCCTAGCTACGGTTCCCAACACTTACTCCTAGGATGTTTGTAAAAACAATGCAAGATAATCTCCTTTTATAGGGGTGAAGATATAAACTTTCGGAGATAACTAGTTTTAAGAAATCCCTTAAAAAACGGAAACCATAGTTTGTGGGAGAACAAATCCTATTTTACGACTATGTTTTTCTTTTGGAGAACCGATTTTTCATGGACCGGATCTATATTATGGATCAATTCTATATCTATGTCCAAATATTTGTTAACTCTACAATTACCAGAACTTGCTAATATTTTTTGAAATTCAATCAAGAATTTTCCAATGGAGTATACAATGACAAATTTGAACATAACAAGATATTCATAAAAAATATCTTTAGAATCACAAATCCAGTAATACTTTAAAAGATCCCTTGCTTCTTTAAAACAGTTGTGGGGTGTATGAAGCAATCCATTGTTAATAGAATTATTAACTGAAAAATCATCCTTTGCATAATCACAAAGATTCCAAAATCGCATCCTGATCAGAGATACATTGACAATCTTAGATCTGAAAATGTACATATATATATTTGGGTAACAAATCCAAAATATATTTAAGGTCCTAGATTTTTCAAGAACAAAGTGATGGTTCATATTTAGAAAAATCTCATGT
Source organism: Papaver somniferum (assembly GCF_003573695.1). Classification (NCBI taxonomy): domain Eukaryota; kingdom Viridiplantae; phylum Streptophyta; class Magnoliopsida; order Ranunculales; family Papaveraceae; genus Papaver; species Papaver somniferum. The sequence continues at coordinate 118,854,471 of NC_039367.1, forward strand.
GGAATCTTATGCATATTTAAGATAAAACATGTCACATAGAAAATTGTATCATTGTTACTAAACTTGTTAGTATCCAATATTTTGAGATACAATTCTATGATAGCTAAGGGATTATGTAAGTCAACAGACACATAAATAGACATAATCCCAATTCTTAACAAATTTAGGAACAAGAGTATTATATACTTCATTCGTGTCTTCCACCACGAGTCTTTTAAGTAGTCAAACCCTGCTACTACGTTAACTGAATCATCCATTAGATTCAGTTCTTATAGGTTGGATCGCACCAAACACAGATTACTAGATCTTTTCGTGTTTGCCTGCTTTGATACCAATTGAAAAAACGAGGGTACCCAAATACACCATAATGTTTTTGTTCCAACCTATAAGTCCTTTACCGAATGTGATCGTCTATGGACAAAGTCGAGACAATACGACAATTCGGTTCACACTTGTGTGATCGTCTATGGATACGAGATCGAGATAATACAACAACAAGATAACTTGTGTGATTGACTATGGATACAAGATCGAGACAATACTGCAACAAAGTGTGTACTTGATAATAGGTTCGGTAATAACCAAACTCTATAGCAACACTATCAAGTATTACGGAGTTAACGTACAAGTGTAATTTACTTTTAGTTATAATAAAAATAATTATAATTTCGGAATATAAAAGTAAATGACACAACAAGATTTTGTTAACGAGGAAACTGCAAATGCAGAAAAACCCCGGGAACTAGTCCAGTTTTGAATACTCTCAGAATTAAGCAGGTATACAAAATATAATACCAAATTCGTATAGTTGAGACCAAACAGACTACCCCTAGCTACTTAGTTCCCTTAGTATCCCTGAGCCAATATAACTTTAACTACCGAAATAGACAAGTATAGATTCTCACTAAATCAATATAGATCTCAAAGATAAATATAGAGAATGTCGATCTCACGCAACCAATCAATCAGATCTATCAAGAATAAAGATTCTAGTTGGATCCCAGCAGATCAAGGTTTGTGCACTAAATCCACAAGATACGAAAACTAATAAGATATCTTCTTCGTCTTCAAATCTTCTATTATCTTCAAATACCTGCATAACACCACTTGAATCTCTTGTGATCAATCACGCACATAATGGAGTCTGTTAACAATGGATTATCACAAGATGTCTTTAGATCTAACAACAGTTCTAAAGATCCCGTCGATACTTTGATCTAGTATGAGTGAATCTTATATCAGAAGAGAAGATTCTCAAGAATTGGGCAATCATTTATTGGAATTAGGAAAACCGAATTTTGGAAATTCCTTGGTGTCTAAACATCCTTAGTCTATAAATACCTAAGAGCCAGGCAAACTTCATTTCTTGTTGTTTCCGGTGGAGCCGTCTATTCAGAGAGGAAAGTATCCTAATTAGGTGAAATATCTTACGACCATTCGTTTGAAGACTTCTGTGGGATCAAGAAGCTCTAAGAGTATCGTTGGTAGGAAATTAGATAATTGTAGTGTTATTAGTTTTCGATTTGATTTGATTGATTAACAGTTGTTGAAACTTTGATTGCACCTAGTTTATTTATGCTTGAGAATCTTCTCTTCTGATATAAGATTCACTCAAACTAGATCAGAGTATCGACGTGATCTTTAGAACTGTTGTTAGATCTAAAGATATCTTGTGATAATCCATTGTTAATAGACTCCGTTCTGTGTGTGATTGATCACAAGAGATTCAAGTGGTGTTGTGCAGGTTATTGAAGATTAAAGAAGATTTAAAGACGAAGAAGAATTCTTATTGGTTTTCGTATCTTGTGAATTGTGTGCACAAACCTTGATCGGCTGGGATCCAAGTAGTATCTGATTTATTCGATTGATTAGTTGCATGAGATCGGCATTCTCAATATATCTCTTTGAGATCTATTTTGATTGAGTGTGAATCTATACTTGACTATTTAGGTAGTTAAAGTTAGATTGATCTAACCAGACAAATGAGTTTATTAGATTCAATATAAGACCATTTGTCAACGACTCATCTAAATCTTGTAGAAAGATTGATTAGAATGGTTACCAAACAGATTTTTCCTTTGATGTTTGGAATACGATCCAAAGGACTTGTTATTCACGTGCGTGACTCTAGAAGTCAAAGGCGCAGAGGTACTGAGGGAACTAAGTAGCTAGGGGTAGTCTGCTTGGTCTCAACTACACGAAGTTGGTATTATATTTTGTATAACAGCTTAATTCTGAGAGTATTCAAAACTGGACTAGGTCCCGGGGTTTTTCTGCATTTGCGGTTTCTTCGTTAACAAAATCTTGATGTGTCTTTTACTTTGATTTCCACATTATCATTGTTTATTATAATAAAGTAAAATACACATACACATTAACTCCGCATTACTTGATAGTGATCCTATAGAGTTTGGTTATTACCGAACCTATTATCAAGTAACACACTTTGTTGTAGTAGTGTCTCAATCTTGTACCCATAGTCAATCACACAAGTTATCTTGTTATTGTATTGTCTCGATCTCGTATCCATAGAAGATCACACGAAGTGTGTACCGAATTGTCGTATTGTCTCGACTCTGTCCATAGACGATCACATTCGGTAGAGGACTTATAGGTTGAAGCAAAAAGATTGTGGTGTATTTGGGTACCCTCGTGTTTTCAGATGGGGACATATTTTTGGTGTTATTCTTCACCCCTGTAATGAGTTCAAGAACTTCACCAAATTTCCACCAGCCTATTTCGTTTTCCCTTTTGGGACACGAATAACATTATTTTTTCTTTTACTAGCATCGCATCTGGAAAACTTTATGTATTCTTCTTGAGAATTTTCCTTTAGTTCTAGCAAGATGGAAAGTCTCCATCTCTTCTATTTCATCTTATTTCTTTTTTTTGGGGATTTTCTTATAATGATTTAGCCAGTGAGTCTCTCATCAATTGCCAAGTTTCATTTGACAACAGTATCCAAAGTGGAAAAATTGGGAATATGTTTGTTTTCACTAACGCATTTGGGGATCTATCCCATAACGCAAAAAATTAAGAGCTTATCCCAACCATCTAAATTTTTCATTAACTAGTCAATATTGCGCACATGGGGATTACACGTGGAATTAAAAGTTTAAGAACTCCCTCCACCTTAAAGTGGGCTCCCAACCTAGTTCCATACTTTCATCCCCTCGTATCCTCCCCTCTCTGGTTTCTTACTCTAAAAGAGATAAAGAAAACATCTCTCCCTTTATGAAAAATAATCTTTTGATTGCATCCAATCCATTTAAACCTTCTTAAGAAAACCTTGTTGGAATTTGCAGTTACACAATATATGGTGTTGGCAAATTTATGAAGAAACAATCTTCTTAGAGAATGTTATTCATTTTATTGTGCTTATACTAAACAACTATGAGAAAGATCTCTGAAATGAGGAGGGTACGAAGTACGCCACAATATTTTCAATATCAAACTATAAGTCATATACCTTGCGTGATCTAATATAGACAAAGATTGTCAAGAATATAACAACTATAAGGTATACACTTTGTATATGGTTACAAATTCGAAACCGAACCTAAAACTATAGGGATTAATCCAAGTGTTTGGGATTAACGTACAAGTGTAATTACTTTAATTATAACTTAAACAAATTATAATGCGAAAAGTAAAGTAAAAGCACAACAAGAGATTTTGTTAACGAGAAAACCGCAAATACAGAAAAACCCCGAGACCTAGTCCATCTTTGAATACTCTCATCATTAAGCCGCTATAAAAAGACACTACCAACTTTGTATAGTTGAGACCAAGTAAACTATCCCTAGTTACCTAGTTATTCCTATGCCTACAATTAATATGACAAACGCACGTGAATCCTAAATTAGAGTCCACTATCTTAAGTTTTTTCAGCCTCTTTGAAGACTTTAAGTACTCAACCCTTTCGATCGTCTTCCAAATTGTAAATGACTAATTTATTTGGTAACCACTCTCCTATCTCAGGAAATTAATCATAGATATGTTGTTGAGCGTGAAAAAATATTTTCTGTTTAAAATCAATTAAAATCCTCTGTCGGGTTAGAATCTTCCAAGATCTAGATTAACAAGTTAACCAGATCAAGTCAAACATAATTACCAGATTCAGATACTGAAGAGTACCACCAAATGATAGCTTGTTGATCTAAACATGACTAGCAATAACAAGTTTATCAAAAGATAAACTAGATCTACTCGGATCCCAGCAGATCAAGTTTGTGCACGAAGAAAATCACAAAGATACGAAACCAATAAGGAAAATATTATTGTCTTCATATTTTCAATAGTCTTCTGTACCTGCACAATAACAAAATTGATTCCAACTTATGATCGATCACTGATCGGATTTTTACAGTGGTAAAAAAAAGTTCGTTAAGACTTATGAAGATTCTCGATCTTAGACTTAATTTTTATAACTAAAAATAAAGAAAAACTCAATTCAAGTTGATACGAAGATTATAGAGAGACTGGGACTAAAGATTCCACTATTTGCCAATATCAAGGATTTAACGTTTAAGTTGATTCTAAATTACTGCGAAAGTAGATTTTTCAGAAATTACAATTGTTAATCGAAAGCGTGGGACATAAAAATCCTAGGCTAAGCATGCTCCATCAATAGAAAACACAATTGCTGAACAAAAATCATAAAATCAATTTTTAATCTACGGAAATAATCATAAATAAGATTGCACAAATTAAATAATTAGGAAATACCACCTTTTCATTGGAAAAAATAGCTTCCTCCATCGCCCAAGAGATTGGTTTAGCTCATCATGGTGTAAACTATCTCTCAACATATTGATTCATTGCTCAAAGTGTTTATAAATGATGGAAAGGAGAGACAAATGGTAAAAATCGGGAATTTGCAACGCTTATATTTGTTGCAAATTCACTGTTACAATAAATGGTAAAAGTAATGTGTTGCTGTAACTGTTCATCTATTGCTGGAAAGACTGTTGCAAGATCGAGAAAAGACCATGGTTTATTAACGATAATCTTTGGGAGTGTTTGTTCTTTGTGTTCTTGGTAGCAGCAAAAACATAAATTTCCACAACTTTGATTTTCTCTTCTACGTTCTCTCCCAAACTCTATGTATTCACTCAATAATCTTCTCTGATTCCCAGAACTCCTTATATACTGAACAGATCCCCAAATCTCGCAGCAATCAATCAAAGATATCTACTTTACTCTCCCTGTAGTTACGGGAAGTTCTTCCATAATTTATCTCCGACATGCTTCTGATGGTGTTGGTTTTCTCCAAACATGCTGATTTCACGGCTCTTATAATGTGAAACATGCTGAAGACACACGCACACACACAGAAAAAACAGAAATAAAGATGAAAACCCGATTTCTCTGTTATGTTCAAACTCCGCGTATGATTCCTATTCTATTGATTCCAAATGACTTACCAATGCTGTTTAAGTGTAACAGATTGATACAAGTCCAAAGGAGTGATTAAATCTCACTAGAATCCTTCCTAATCAAATCTAGAATGTTGCACAAAAACTGTAATTCTTTTCCCGCCTAATTCCAGTGCGGGTGCCTTCAACCAGTAGGGTCCCCTTAGTAACTGAGGTTCTTTTAGTGGTTTTCCTTGGTTCCTTTAACACTTTTCTGGGGTGCCTTTAGTAAATATTTTAGGGGGTGTTAACATCACTTTTCGAGCCAATTTTTCTGCAAAAGTTTATTTCTCCAAAAACACCTATACACACATATAACACCATAATAATTATAAAATCAAGCACTAGCAATACAAAAAATTGAGAATTGTTCATACACAAAAACATGTCTATCAATCACGCATAAAACGAAATATGTTAACAATGGATGATCACAAGTCAACATCAGATCTAAAAACAAATCTGAACTACCGCTAATCTCTTGATCTAGTTTGATTGACCTCATGTCAGAAGAGAAGGCTCTCAAGAATAATCAAACTAGATGCAATCAAGAGTTAACAACCGTTAGTCAATCAAATCAATAATCGAAAACTAAAATAACAATGCAGATTTAGTTTTCCACCAATGATACTAGTAGACGCTTCTTGATCCCAAAGAAGTCTTTAAACTAGCGGACGTAAGAGATTTGGCCTAATTAGGTTACTCTCCTTTCTAAGATAGTATTACAAAAATATACTATTAGTCGGCTACAACAGTGACTACGAACGAAGTACCTGCCTCAGGATAAGTTTGTAATAAGAATAAACTTCACTATTTATAGACCAAGGTAGTTTGGACACCAAGGAATTTCCATAACCGAAATTATTCTCAAGATATGCAATAAAACACCTAAATTCGGTTTTATCAAATTCTAACCAATATCCAATTGTATAACCGAAATCTCTCTTGGACAACTCATTATTAGGTAGAACTTAACTAATATATCTTCTAGAGATATGCTTTGCTTGCTGGTAAAACAGAAAGATATTCATTCGAAAATCTTACAAAGATTCTCAATTATTACGGTTTGGGATCTCACTTTGAGTATCAAGGAATATCTTTGAACACTTAATAAATAAGATTTCGGAACATGTTAAAATTACTCATTATGTCGACATCTTGAACTTTCCTATTTTGCAAACCTAATTTCCAAATCACATAAACCCTAAAGTGTACGTGACTTAGAGAAATTGGTTTTGCCTATTGGGAGCGGCTCTACCTAGACTACCAATATAGGTGGGGATCGTGTATACCTTGACTCCCAATATACGTTAAGATCTGTTCTACCTTGATTCCCTATATAGGTTAGGATCGGTCCAACCTTAAGATCTTCAGTAAAAACCGGACCTTTAATCCTCCTGATTTCTTTAAACTACGAAACAAGTTCGTCAGTTTACTTCCTTAAACTCATGTAATTAAACATAGTTTCCTAGGCATGAAATCAAAACTATGTTCACTACACAATCTAGTAACAAGTCACAAAGATTATGTTGATGTCGCAATTACGAAGTTCAAAAGATAAGTGTCATACTTCCATATAAAGCATTCATAACTATTGATATATCGTTCCTTGACACTTTGATCACAATATGATGATGAAGTCTCTTATACTAGAGTTTCATGCATATAACTTCGCATGTTATATTTTCAATCAGAAAAGACCTGAAAGCTTACGATACAGAAATGGAAATAAGTCAAGTCATGTATTACTAACCTCAAGCGGAAGGATGATGTCATCATTGATGTCGATATGTCTTCAGAATTCTTCAGGTCTTCAGAGTAATACTTGTATGTCTCAACATTTCTATACTTCCTACACTAACCTAATGAAGTTGACTCTAGTAATCTAATCAACTGACTTATGAGATTTGATACTAAAATATGACAACCAACCTTGACATACCAATACTTGGTGGGCTCAACCAAGCAATGCTCTAACAATCTCCCCCTTTGTCAATTTTAGTGACAAAACTCTATTACATATGGAGAATACACGAATTAAAAGATACAGATATTACATTACATAACAATCTCTTAACTCATTCTTCATACGCTTGATTCCAAGTTTCAACAACACAATAACCTGCACATAGCAAAAATAAATGTTGTTGTTAACGCATTTGAATAACAAAAGCTTTACTCCTCCTAAAGGAAAGCTAGGTAGATATTAAATCCAACCCTATTTGTTATTCCTCTTTGTAGTATGAAATATTACACATAAAGAAGATATGTTTCTCCCCCTTAGTCAATGCTTTACTCATTCGTTAGATATATACTTTTCAGCACATATATCATTTCTCAGTGATTGTAAATCACCCGTATACTCCATATATTTCTCCCCCTTTTTGTCACAAAAATGACAAAGACATGAAAAAATATTAGAGAAAACCGAAAGGATCTTATATGAACTCATACAACCTATAAGAGTTAAGCACGAAGGTCTAACATACCATTTTAGATAAGCAATACTAATACCGAAACTACCTAAGTAATTTGTTTTAACACCTTGTCAAGGAAACAATAGCCCGAAACAATTTTCCCTTTCATTTGATAAGTTAGAAAAATACAAGAATTAACTCGGTTGCTTATCAGGATCCAATTATTCATACATAATTGTACCTCATTCAGACAAGACAAAACCAGATTAACCAGTGTAAACACCCCAATTTCGCACAAACGTCGGGTCTAAATTGAAAATGTTGTCGCGAACGGAATCTAGCAACAAACCCGCGGTAAGCCCGATTTACTGTTAAGAATAAAATGATAATCAACTGAGTGTTGGACTTTTTAGTCCACTTTTAAAAATCCACTAATCAGAATCCAAACGTTTCTAATTGGACTTTGCTCCCAATAGTGCGACCATTGATAAAGGTCCTGTCCGTTTCCATACGTTAGTCTTTCCCACTAGCCAGACGTCCACCAAGCTCGTTGTCTGGTACGAGCCTCATAAGTTAGATTCCACCCCAAATGTCGACATACTCTTGATATTAGGGTCCTTTGTTCCCAAATCTTTCCTTCTAACTAAGATCCTAGGTCTAAATGAATTTTTTTGCATTTTTGGTAATAATATCCTATGAATTTATGAAAATGAGAATAATATCTTTGAAAATGAGTAATAATATTTAGGTTTTAGAATTCCACCGTTCGATCGTAGACATTCAATCCTAGGGTCCTAGATGGTTTGAGGAGACTATAAATAGGGAGCTTTTTCATGAGTTCAAAGGAGGACGAAAAATTCCGGAAAAAAGAGGCGTAATAGTTCTAGAGAATTCATAGAGATAAAAAGGAAAACAATAAGACTAAAGTTCTATTTTGAAACGGGAGTACGCGGTTGCTAGGTTCGGAACGTGGAAGCATCATTTGTTGGTTCTCGTTAATCCAAGTTGCATATTACTATCTGCCAAACAGGATTGAGTATTAATTAGAGAATATTTTCTTTATTTTATGCTCATTTTTGTTATATATTTTTGTGAATTAAAATCCTAAAATCCCAAATATAAAGTAGAGGCCAATCTCCAGATTGGACGGGCTGGGAAGTGTTTTGATTCCCGGACTGAATCTCTGATGAATGGACCAGTATTTTCTTTTGGGTCCCAACTCCCTAAGTTGGGTGGCGGCTTCGACAATATTCATTCTTATTAATAATAATTTTCTTGTGTTTTCCATTTTAGATATTTTAGAGATCCTAACCGATTTCGACGGTATCTACAGTCGCGACTTCACTGGGGATTTTGAGAATCTAACTTGAAACATATTTGGGATTTTAGGGTTTTGATTTGACACTACTCGGTGTTGCACACACACACTGCACGCACCCATTCACCTTGCATTTTCATTTTGCATCGTCCGAGTCCGAATCTTAGGAAAATCCGTGGTTAGTAAAGATGAACCCTTTGGGCGTTATCAGTCGAACACCACAAGCCTTAGCCCAATACCAAAGACTAGCCTTTGGCTACGTCTACGGTATATTCTGCTAAGGTAGCCCAAGCCTACCCAAAACCTAGTAAAACCTGCATGCACGTGCATAAACTGCATCCATTTGAGCACAAAATCCGAGGCATAAGCACCTCTTTACATGCTGATCATTTATCTTTTGTGAAAACAGATTTAGGGAAAGTTTACACAAAATGACCGGCGACACTGGGAACGTGGCAAGCTTGCTGGAACAATTCCATAAGATGTTAGATACTAAGTTCAATGAACACGAAGCTAAGACTAAGAAGTTCACTCTTGATAGTATTGTTGAGGCTTTAGGGAAAAAGGGGTCTGAAATAGGTGACAATGATGATGATGAGGAGGAGGAGAAGGAGAAGGAAAAGGAAGAAGAACAAATCAAAGAAAATTTTGAATCAGGAGAAACCAGTGCACGTGAACGTCAATTATCACGGAGGCTCAAAGAGGTTGAAAGGACCCTACAAAAGATAGGTGGGGGTGCAGTAGACATGCATGGGTTATATCCTTATCCCGAGGTTCATTTACCGCCGGACGTTAAATTTCCGGACATGGATAGGTATGAAGGAACTGGGTGTCCAAAAACTCATATTCGCATGTATGTTGGGTACTTGAAGCCACTGGGTATTAATGATGGGTTGCTAGTCCAATTGTTCCAAAGGAGTTACAGATCCAAGTTCGGTTTCGACATGGAAGAATATGGATAACATGTTTGTGAGGCGTTTTACACAAATCACTGACACTCAATTTACCCGCAAGCATTTGGAGGCAGTTAAACAAAGTCCGAATGAATCTTTTTCATAATTCTTCCCGCGTTGGAGGACCAAAGCTATGGAGTTGGATGAGAAGTTAACTGAAGAAGAGATGGTGGACATTGTAATAAACTGCTTAAATTATGAATATTCCAACAGGCTAAGTTCGTCTTACCATGCAACCTTACTCTCTTTTTGGAAGGCAGGTTCGCAAGTAGAAAATGCACTGGATACATGAAAAATGACAAGGTTATCCAATCAGGTAGATATGAAAGGAAAGAAAAATTGGGGGACCATAACCGCACCCAAAAATCAAGTGAATATCGTGTCAGAAATTGTAAGGCCAACCACAGCTTCCACAACAGTTGCTCCTCCTGCAATGCAATATCAGGGGAAAGGACAGAATTGGAACCAAGGTCAAGGACAGAACTGGAACCAGGGCCAAGGTCAGAATTGGAATCAGGGAAGATATGGGTGTCCGCAAATTTTTTTTACTGAGTTAGGCCGCCCAATGAGTCAGATGCTGCCTGAATTGATCACCAAAGGTTTGATAAAGCTACCTGCTATAAGACCTCCTCTGCCGAATCCACTAAGATGGTTTAATCCAGATGCGAGATGTGAGTTCCATAGGGAAGTCGAACATTGGACTGATCGGTGTGCAACTCTTAGGCACACAATTCAAGATCCTATTGAATCTAAGCAGTTATATGTCGGGGAAGGAAGGCAACCGAATATAAATCAAAATCCATTACCACATCACCAGGGGCAACCCAGAATCAACTTCGTTTCGTCTGGAAAGGATTATGATCCGGCTGATTCGATCTACAAGCATAATGACGAGCTTTGTTCGACAATCCACATCTCAGAGATTTTACCTACTCGTCAACCACGAACTGTCCATATCAGTGAACTCTTCACAGATCAGGTACAAAACATGGATTTGTTTGGTTCGACTAATCATTCTAGTTTTTGGTCTGATTCTTTCACAGGTCAATCAAATATGCCCGCAAATCAAACGTATGCGACAAACACGAGCCGATTTCCGTTGGAACCTGTGTATCACTCAAATATCCTGCCAGAACAGACCAAGCCTACAAGGACGATTCATATTTCTGAACTTTTTTCTACTCCCGTCCAACCTCCATCGGGCGATGCCTACCTCTCATCGGAACCAGTACTCAAGACGGACCAAACTTATGTTGAGCCTGTTTACTTGTCGGACATTCTGCCCCACCGGTGTACGATATAGATCATTCATGCACAAAATCATGGGTAGATCCGTTTAAAGATGAAGATGGTGATGAAGTACAAAATTTAACAAGAAGTGGTAGAATTTACAAGCCTCCGAATCTGAGAGATGAACCTGTTATTACACCTCCAGCACCACCAGTGAAATCCGCAATATAAGAAGACAAAAAAATCATTGAGCAATTACAAAAGACGAAGGCGAATATTTCCATTTGGGGGTTGTTGATGGCCTCAACTAGCCATAGAGAAGCGATATTAGCTGAGTTGAATGCTTCACATGTATCAACTATGATATCTCCAGAAGAATTGGCAGCTACAGTCGCACAGGTGATAAGAGCAAACTTGTTGTCATTTTCAGACGAGGATTTGCCGTCAGAAGGGAAAGAACACAACCGAGCACTCCAAATCACAGCAGGGTGCCAAGGATATCACGTGCCCCATGTGTTAATAGATAATGGATCTTCCGTTAAAATTTGCACCCTCGCTGCTGCAAAAAGAATTGGGGTTAAGGATGAAGATATATGTTTCCGAAGTGATACTGCAAGGACTGTTCGAGGTTTTGACAATGAGAAAAGGTGTGTCATGGGTGAGTTTACCACAACCGTGGTTATCGGTCCGGCTCATACAAAGACAACATTTTTGGTTATAGATATTAATGCAAGCTTTACAATGCTTTTGGGGAGACCGTGGTTACATGCGAACCTAGCTGGGAGTTCGTCTTTGCACCAAAAATTGAGATTCATCTATGGGGATAAGATGGTAACTATCCAGGGAGACTTAGAGGAAGAAGAAGAAAAAGGTAAAAACAATTACATCACAATCCCAGCAGTCGAAACAAATCTGGTGGACAAGAATTATACAGAGGAAAGTGTGAATCAAGTATTTCACAAGGCCTTATCCAGGGAAAAACTTCCAAGTTTGTTCGAGCATAGTAACACCAAGGTGGCTCATTATCTGAGAAAATATCGATTCTTTCCCGGTATGGGTTTAGGTCTAAGAGGTAATGGTCGTACTGAACCTCTTGACGACCGGCAAGTGTCTCACGAAGCTCCGTATGGTTTAGGGTACCATCCAACTGAAGAAGACCGTTTGAAACATGAACTTGAAAAATCACCATGGAACCGTCAAGCAAGAAAAGCTGCATGAATAGATTGGAGCACCCAGCCTTCGCTAAATGGCCATTTTATAAGGAAGGGAGACTCAAGTCCTTACATGGGTTTCAAGGAGCCATCTTTTATGAAAATAATGGTAATTGATGGTGGCATTGGAGAGATAATAGAAGATTTGGGTAACCTATTTGTGGGAGAACAAGAGGTAGTCATGATACAAAATGAGCCAGGTAAGTCACTCGCTGGTATACCGTATGTCGATCCAGTTAGTTTAATTCAATTTGAAAAGACTAACCTGGTTTGTGCACCAGAAAATTGTATTTTGTCTAAAAATATTTCAGGGGAACAAAACAATTTTGAAAATAAATTATTTAACTGGCACAAGGAGCACAATGATACTGATAAACCAACTCTCAACAATGAGGAAATCCTCGAGAACTTGGAAAAGAAGCCAAAACCAATCAAAGAAAAAAAGTCGGTCAATATGAACACGGAATATCAACCCCAACCGGTCAATATTGGTACTACTTTATTTTCAGAAGAAAGGAGGACGATGATCAAGGATATGCCAGGGTTAGACATGGATACAACAAAGAAGACAGTCTTACAGTTCCCTTAAAGAAGGATGGAAAAGTTTGGATGCACAAAAACAATAACAAGGCAAGCCTGAAGGACAAATTTATCCTCCCAGATATGGATGCCTTATCGAAATGGGTGCAAGACATAGCTTATATTCAATGATGGATAGGTTCTCAGGATATAATCAAATAAAGGTGACGAAAGAAGATAGAAAGAAGGCACCCACTAGTGAGATGGTCTATGGAACAGAAGAATTTTTGCCCGCTGAAAAGGAAGAAGACATGATACCTGAAAATGAACGGATAGAATCGAAGATACAACAACTGAATTCGATCAATGAAAGAAGGATACATACTGCATGTCAAGCCCAGAAAATTCATCCACGAAGCTTAAAGCAAGTCTGGACGGTGAAGCACTTGGAGCCGAGAGGAAAATTCAATCCCAATTTGGAAGATCCAAACATCATCAAGAGCAGCTACCCAGGATCCGCAGTCCGGTTAACTGATTTGGACGGAAGAGAAAAATTGAAGGCAGTAAATGCCGACCGACTAAAGAAATACTACACCTAAGGTAAGTCCAATCTATCTAAAGGCGGCGAACGCTCATACAACTTAAGGAGAATTTTTAGGAGTCCAATATCTCTCTCTCGTAGTGTCAAGTAAAAAGTCTAGGGGCAGAGTTATCACCGTGTTTGGCCCCATCAGTCAATCAGTCAGTAATAAAAAAAGAATCAAGAATTATTATTTTCAGTCTCATGAGTCACTCAGTCAAAAAAAGATATCAAGAATTATTATTTTCAGTCTTATTGAGTCAGTAAAAAAAAATTATTATTATTGAGTCAGTCCGTCAAAAAAGGGGCACCACCATCATCATACTGGGTTCACGTCAATAGAATGAGTCTTTGAAGTCATAGAGAGAGATATGTCTGTATGTATGTCATCATTAATCTTGCACACCATCTCCTAAAGTTCTATGAGCAACGGACGTCCAAAAAATAAAAAATGAAAATGAAAATGAAAAAAAATAAAAAAATATTGTGTAGTTGATAAACAGCCACTTGAGAAAATTGGTTGGCATTTGAAGAAGAATAAGAAGCATGGTTTGAAGAATTTAGAGAATAAGAAATATGGTCAACATTTGAAGATTGAAGAAATCAGTGAAGATTAATAAGTCGTACGACGAAGCAAGGATGGAGAGAGGAAGACAACATATTTGTACTTGGAAATTTTTGGGCAAACATCAACCGTTGGGATGGTTGGAGGTGATCAGATCGACTCTTCTCAAAATTCAACGGTAATAGCATATTTCCAATGTTCACTTGTAAACTAGGTAATAACATATTTCCAATGTTCACATGGTATATCGGAGGTCAAGCTCATTTGTAAACTAGTTAAGTATTTTTGTTTTCAATTTTATAGTTTTTTTTTTCAAAAAAAAAATGAAAAAAATAAAATAAATAAATTAATTAAAAACATTTTTTAAAACCTCTAGTTGTGTGGAAGCCGATGAGGAAAAATCTAGGTAAACATAAAAAATAGTAATAATAGAAATTAAACCGTTTAGATTGACTGAGGCAATAATTCCATACAATTGTTTGTGTTTTATTTCTTTTTAGGATTTTCTTTTCTTTTCTTTTTCTAAGATTATTTTCTATAAAGGCACGTACTACTAATCATTCTCCTCTTGTGTGAAGCATAACATCCAACTCATTGATTCTTAGATCTTTTGATTGGTAAGACTCAATCTACAATATCAATCTGTAAGTCTTCGCGGGAAACTTTGTGCTTCATAGGAGGAATGGCTTCCCGCTCGAAGAAAGTAAAGGATTTGCGGCAATTAACATGGTGATCCAAGAAAATTGGATTTGAAGAAAGTGGCGAAAGTAGAAGTCATTTATTGCAAGAGAGAATATTTGCAAAAGGTAAGTAAGTGTTTCCTTGTTTTCCGGAACGCAACAATTACAAACTTCTTGACTTAATTAATTAGTCATTAGAATGTATATGTGCGTAAAATTAAATACTTGGAGGTGCTTCGGGTGAACTGAACCGTGTCATTTCGAAAAATCCAATAGAATCCAACAAGATGGTTGATCCAGTTTTTGTGCGAAATTAGGTGTATAGCTTTGTCATTCAGTTTGTGGGTAACTTACGCAAAGAGGGGCGATTGTAGGCACCCCAATTTCGCACAAACGTTGGGTCTAAATTAAATATGTTGTCGCGAACCGAATCTAGCAATAAAACGTACGGTAAGCCCATTATACCGTTAAGAGTAAAGTGAGCTGAGTAAGTTGGACCAAAATGAACTCTTAGAGTTGGTCCACTTTTGAAAATCCACTGAGTAGTGCCAAGGGTTCTTAGCTGGTCGTCCATATTTTCCATATAGTGCGACCATAATTTGTGTCCACTAAGTCCATAGCTGGACGTCCATAGTGCAACCAATTTTAAAATCCATCGGCCAGTCGTTTCCATTAGCTAGCCGTCCTCCACAAAATGTCGACATTCAGATATTAAGGTTCCTTTATTCCCAAGTCTTTCCTTCCAACTAAGATTTTAGGCTTAAATGAAATCTTTTGCATTTTTGGTATTAATATCTATGAATTTATAAAAATGGGAATAATATTTTCAAAATGAGTAATAATATTTTGGTTTTAGAGTTCCACCGTTTGATCGTAGGCATTGAATCCTAAGGCCTTAGTTGATTGGAGAAGACTATAAATAGGGAGCTATTTCATGAGTTTGAGGGAGAAAAATTCCTAGAGAATTAGGCATTCTAATAAGAGAAATATTCATAGAGAAATAGGACTAGAAAGTTTGGAGTAAAATAATAATTCATAAAAAAGTTGGAAACGGTGGTACTACGGTAGCTAGATTTGGTTCGCGGAAGCATCATTTATTGGTTCCAATCAATCCAAGTTACATTTTTATCAATCACGAAACAGGATTTGGTGCGTTGTTTATTAGATTAATAATTCAATTAGCTTTCATAATTTTATGTATTTATCTCATTATTTGTTATTGCAAGTTAGAACCCTAAAATCCCAAATATAAAGTAGAGGTCAATCTTCGGATTGGATGGGCTGGGTGCCTCACACCTTCCCAGCCCGTGTTTTTATTCCCGGACTGAATCTCTGAATTTTGGACCAGTATTTTTTTTTGGGTCCCAACTTCCTAAGTTGGGTGGCGGCTTCGATAATAATAATTCTCTTATTAATAATTTCCATGTGATTCCCATTTCGGATATTTAGAGATCTTAACGGATTTCGACGGTATCTACAACTAGTTTTTTTTTTATCAAGGATCCGATTAGACTTGAATAATCATACCTCGTTTGGCAAGCCTAAACTAGGATCATAATTAACTTAGTTTTTCTTATCATGAATCAATTGGACTAAAACAATTGAACATTTTATTTCGTTAAGCAAAAGCAAGACTAGGTATTAAATTCAGCTTTTCTTAACAACAAAACGATTAACAAACATAAATAAATCGTTACCTTACTTTTCGGTATGACAAACTAGGATCCGAACCGATCAATTTTTCGTATCAGGAAAGATTATCAAAATAATTCTTCCCTCGGTTTCCACAACCACTCTCCCCACAAAGATATAACGTTTAAACACCAGTTCAATATAGAACTCTCTCCCTGTGAGTTGTTATTTCCTGCAAGACAAAAGAATAACAAACAAGACAACCTTTATTTATCGTAGAAAGTTCGACAAAGTCTTGGATTTTACATTTCCAATGTAACAAGCTAAAACCGACACTCATATGTATACTACATACGCAACTTATGAAACATAAATTGATAATAGTATAATCGTGACTACACACATGAGTTTAATCAATATCTACTTATGGTTATTTGATAAAGCATCCCACAAGGTTAGATCTGAAACCTGCTTATATCAAAGAGTCACAACATCATAAGAGACATAATATGAGATCAGAAATATTAGGGTTTATAAAAACCAAAACAATATCTCATAAACTGAAAGCAAAGCATAAGAGATAATCATTCAGATCAAGCAATGCAATTATAACTATCAAAAGTATGACATAAAGGATTCAAAAATAAAAACTTAATCATTCATATTGTTGATAGTTGAATAAACTTTACATAAATTTTGAACTAAATCAACAATTGATCAGTCTATTCATATAAAAGATATAAAATAAGAACCAAATCCTATTCATCAGTCTTTTGGCATGCAAGAGTTTGCTTGATGTCTTCTGCAACATACCTCAAATACTCTTCACCTTATGAAGCACGGATACAATACGGGGACACCGATACGGGGATCCGTCAGTTTTCAGAAAATGAGGATACGTGATACGTGTATTTATTAAAAATATTCAATTTAATAATAATTGATTTTAGTAAAAAAATCACATAAGATAAAAAAAAATCTCAAATACTATTTGGAATATTAAAAAAAAGATAAGAGCTATCTAATATCTCGCTCCATCACTCATCAATATTGTCTTCATCAAAGAGCAATGCTTGTAATTCTGGATCGTCAAGTGAAATATTTGCAATTTCAAGCTTTCCTACACCGTCCAGTGGTTCAAATTCACCTTCACTGTTATCCTACTTTTTCTTTTTCCTTTCGTATAATTTTCACTTTTTCGTGAAAGGAGACGAAGATCACTATGAACGAACGCTAAATTCTCAGTACGTTGGGATACAATCTTGTTTCTCTTTATTGAGTGGATAAAATTATACATGCTAAAATTTCTCTCCAATGATAAAATTATATATGCTCAAATTAATTATAGGAAGTATCCCCTCTTAGAGTATCCGAGAGGTATCCCAAAGTATCCTCTAACCTTTTGTGCAAGTACTGATTTATCTCCACTGGTTCAACCGAGCAATGAGCTAACAATCTCCACTGCTACGAATTTTTTTATGCTTTTAGAATACCTAGAAGAACTCTTTGATGAATTTGGGGGCTAGGGTTTTGGGATTTTACAGTTATTATTGTAAAAGAAGTTGAAATTAGGCTTTTTAATTAAATCTTTGATATGAATGTTATTCTTTGCTGATTCAAGGATATTACATAATTGAAATTAGTGTATTCGTGTTGAATATTATCTGTGTTGTTTTATACTTGTAATTGATGATGATTACTTTTTAAATTGATGATGATTGCTTGTCAAAATTGATGAATGGGTACTTATTGATTATGTAGAAAATTAGCTTTGTGGGATTTATTTCATCAATTTGAATCTTTGGGGTTTTAGATGAAATTACGGTTTTATCATCAGTTAGGGATTATCTATAATAGCATGTTTGAAGTCCAAACAAGCATTGATTTGTCACGAGAAGATGAAACAACCGTGTCTGAATTGTCAATTGGAGACGCACATGAGATCTAAGTTTTTGCCATGGCTATTGCATTTAAGAAAATGAAGAACACAAGGATGAAGATGAACTGAAGGGTGTATATGTAATATTGCTAGGGAATTTGACCAGTCAATTACTGATGACTACTTAACAGTTTTTCAGACAGCCGTGACATATTTCTTAATATTTTCAGTTATGGGATAGATCCCCAAAAGTATTAGTGAAAACGGGACATATTCCCATTTTTTCCATCCAGAATCTGGTATCACTCTTATCTTTTCTTCGATTTTGATTCATTACCGTTTGCGGGAAAAAAGGAATCGATGGTTTTCTGATAAAAAGTGGCGGAGGAGGCAAGTGCTCGATGAAGCAAATCGTCTGAACCTTTAAACAAATGTACTGCACGGGAGTACTTTGAGTTCGAGAGACTAATCTGTAAGAATCTGGCCTAAACCATCAATTGATGATGTGATGTGTTGAAATGCTTTGAAGATGATTTTTCTGTTTAAACGAGCGAAATCCTCTGTATATGATTGATAATTGACTATATGTTGAGTCTTACTCGATTCAGTTGTCTTCGTTATCAAATCATAGGTTGATAAGCCTATTTATTGCAGCACATCAATCTCCTGTAAGTGGTGGCCGTTGTAGAGGAGTGTAAGAATGAGGAAGTGAGAGAAGGTGTATAAACTACTTCCACTTTGTATGAAAGACTTGGTTGATTAACCATCCACTATCCCATTTACTCCTTCAACTGTCAGCACGACTTACTCACATTTCTCATCGTGTATGGATTGCACATCGCACGTGTTGTAGTCTGACAAACTAAAACCCTAGTAATTTCCCTTATGTGACATGAATTGATGTCTCATGCGAAAATCTTCTTTTCATACGTATTTTATGTGGGGTCAATCTTTGACCTAGTTAGACTGTGAGTTTTAACTGATGAATTGAACAGTTCTTAGTTCAAGGTCATGATGGATGAAACATGAAGTGTTTGCTGAAACAACAACATGCTTTGTGAACCAAAGATGTTAAATTAGGTCACTTCTGACCGTGACATATCATTATGCTAGCTTAAACAGTAATGATAGTTGAATGACTTGGGTTCATAAGCATAAGTTAATGAGATTGCTAGATCGATCATAAACCATTATGTTGGTGCGTCAAGAACTTGACAAGAATTCATATGAAAATAATCATCATTGAATGATCATAGAAGGTCATATACAATCCATGTGTCGTGAGTCGGTCGAATGACAAAGAGAGATTATAATATTAAAATAATAGTCGACTGACGAACCAAATGTTGGTTGATGGACCAACCGAGTATTGGTTGATGAACCAATAAAATATTGTTAGCTGGATCCGTACGAAATTCTCGAATATTGATAGTTGAATCAATATTGCTCAAATATTGATAGTTGAATCATTATACTGTAGAGCAACTGACAGTTAAATCAATAAAATATTGGTAGTTGGATGATATTAAATTATTAATTCAAATATTGATTGCTAGATCAGTATAAAAATTATTGGTGTTTGAACATGTTCATAATTATGCTCTGCAGAGCATTAGGTTCTAAACCCTAATTTTGGTCAATGGATGATCTACCAATGATGGAGTGAGGACCATCCATGAATGAGAGGACCGGCCATGGTGGTGATGGAACGATCATGTGGCGTCCAGAAGCTTGACCGAGCATTCACCAAAGTCAGTTGCAGGTTGGTGAAAAGATGATTAATCAATGTTTTAACCATAATTGAAATAATGCTTTACTGAGCATTAGGTAGTAAAACCTAATTATAAAGATAGGAGGACCGCCCAAGAGGTATGGAACCGTCTCTTGGTGGTTGTGGGACCATCTGATGGTGAACGGATCATCTTCCAAGTTGCTGGAGAGAGTTTGAATTAAATATGAATTGTGGATGATTAATTAGGTCAGTAATCATTAAAGGAGGTGGGACCGGCTTTTGCAAGACAAAGGGACGACCATGACATGCTCGTACTAGTATGTTCTTCGCGGACCAATCACGAGAATTTTGGTAGTTTCTAATGGTCTATCGAGCATTATTTCATCCTTTTATGAAGAATTTGAGTTTTGACTGAAACTCTTAATCTTGATTGAAAGACCAACTACTAAAAATATTAAAATAATACTATTTTTATATTTTTATGGTATAAAGTCATAATGGTTGAAGAACCACTTGCTTTGCAAATCATATGGTCCATGGAGCAAGATTTGCAAATATATGGAAATAAGGAGTTTTGATCGAAAGAGGAAGTCCTTGAAAGAAGAAACCCTAAATAATAATAAAAAAAATTTATTATAAGCGTCGGAGCCCAACTTTTTGCTAGGCTGCCAACTAACTCATTGTAAAAACTTCTTTATTTGGTTTCTAGTAACAACCCTCAGTGGCAATATTTTTATAATAAAGCCGAGCATCTAGCTCAGCTGGTCATCCCCGTTTCCCAAAGTTTCATGCGCTCCAGGAGGTCCCCAGATTCGATCCCCCAATGGCGTAATATTGCAGGAATTAACATGGAATGCAGATTTATTTTTCCTCCCTTGTGACACATTGTCAACCACCCACCCACCCACCCCCACCCCCATTTGCTTCGGCTCCCTTGGCTAGGTTACCCATGAGGCTCGCTGGTAGGCTAGCACAGAAACCTGTTCAATTAATATAGTAGTGCGTTGTTGGAGCTTAGCTTGTTAGGATTCCAACTAGTTAATGTAATACTCTTTATCTAATAATAAAATAACGTCTATAATAATAATAATATGTAATAATAAAAACGGGTACCTAGCTCAGCTGGTCATCCCCGTTTCCCAAAGTTTCATGCGTTCCAGGAGGTCCCAGGTTAGAATCCCCAATGGCGTAATATTGCAGAAATTAACATGGAAGGTAGAGTTAGTTTGCCCCCCTTGTGACACAATCTCAGCCCCCCATCCGCTTCGGCTCTCTTGGATAGGTTACTCATAAGGCTCACTGATAGGCTAGCACATCAAACTGTTCAATTAATGTAATAGTATGTTGTTGGAGCTTAGCTTGTTAGGCTTCCAACTAGTTAATGTAATAATCTTTATCCAATAATAATAATAATAACAGGCTTCCCCATGCTATGGACTTTCTCAAGGAAATTCCGATTAGTGGGCTTGGCCAAGCTGTTAGGCCTAGACAACTTCATGTTGTACTTCAATATCGTATCGACATACATTTCTTCAATAATGACAAGCTATGCTAAAGCTGCAATAAACTGATGGATGCCTTTGGAGACCACGCTTTACACTGCGCCAAGGATGTAGGGCTCAAATACAGGCACGACCTTGCGAGAGATGTTTTGTCTGATATGTGCTACAAAGCTGGGGTACCAGCCAGAAAAGAAGCCTCCTTATGACTTCGATTTAACTCGGTCAAGGATCTTAAGCCAGCAGATATTCTTGTACTCAATTGGGAAGGTGGAAAGGATGTTTGCTTCGATGTCACGGGTGTCTCTCCCTTCACAAGTGCTAGTACTCGCAGCTTTATTCCTGGACATGCAACTTCCATGGCAATTACCCGCAAACGCAACAAATACCTCGACAAGTGTTCTACACATGGATATGGTTTTGGTGTTTCTACTCTAGGGGAATTAGGTGATGACACAATTGATTTTCTGAAAAGATTAAGGAACTGCCTCATCAGCTATGATGCGAATTATAAGATCGGCGATGCTCTTTTTCATAGATTAGGTATTGCTATTCAAAAAGGGGTTGGGGCCCAGCTTGTTGCTAGGATCCCTACCATCGACTTGTAAAAGACCTCTTGTGTTCTTTTCAATAAAATGCCTCTCTCGGCGCCTTTAGATTAAAATAAAATAAAATATTGGTGCTCAGCTTGTTGCTAGGCTACCCTTTGTAATGTTTTCTCCCCTTTTTTAATAAGGAAAATTAGGCTAAGGCCTAACCCATGGATAACCCATAATATGAGGCCCCTAGTTAAAAGAGTTTTATTACTAGGACCTGAATTAAAAATAAACTTTAATTAGGTTGAAATGACCAGAATAACCTTCACTATATAAGTATCTAACCTAGGTTTTCTATCAAACCGGCATATTCATTTCATTTCAAGAGAGAGAAACTGAATCTCACCAGAGAAAACTGTCGGCCGAAAACCTTCAAAGAAGTGCAGAGAAATTTGTTTCAGAGAATTTTTTTTACATATCGAAGAAACGAAAAACTAAAACAGGTAGATTTCGGTCAAATCTTCTTCTTCATGTTTAATCTTTTCTTCTTCTTCGTGTTTAACATATTTTTCGATCTGTTTAATCTCAGTAAATTTGATCTGTTTTGTGATCTGTATTTGATCTTTTTTTGATATGTTAAATCTCAGTGTATTTGATCTGTTTTTTTGCTTCAGTCGTTGTTTGATTCAGTCCTTTTTTGATCAAAGAAGAAGACGAAGAAAGAAGAAGAAGACGAAAAAAGAAGAAGACGAACTGAGGTTTGAATCTGTTTTCGATCTTCTACTTTTCCTCTCTGTTTTTAGGGGTTAGGTTTACTTGATGTTTTTTGTTCATGTATCATCTCAATCTCATGTTAAGGAGTTTAGTACTACTGGAGATTGATGTTTTCTTACTTTTTAAACTGCAGATTCAGATTCAATTTACATTTTGTGAAGTAAAATGGCGCGAGGAAGAAGCAATACCGCTGAAACAGATAATGCAATAACAGGTATTAAGAGTTGAAATTATTTGATGATATGTGTTGTTATGATCTCATGCTAGTAAAAACTATACATGCGATTTTGGTTGTGATGATCTAATGTAAATTCTTTTGAATGTATGACTATGCAAACAAGGGCATGTGTAACTATAAGTTACACATTCAAAATCTCACCACCAACTGTATTGTGGTTTGTATACTGAGTGTGTAACTTGTAGTTACACATACAATTGAGCCTTTTTAACTGTAAGTCACACATTCAAGATGTCACCAATGACTTGCAAAGTGGCTGTGTAACTATAAGTTACACATTTAGAATCTCATGTTTGTAATGCATATGCATGTGTAACTATAAGTTACACATTTAAAGTCTAACCACTAACTTGCCAAGTGACTGTGTAACTAGAAGTTACACATGCATAATAACATCAATGATTTGCCAATTGCCTATGTAACTAGAAAGTTATACATGCAAAATCTAACCTACGACTGTATTGTGTTTGTAAATAATAGTTATACATCAAAAAATGACGTCTGTGAACCTTCATATGCATGTGTAAGTTAAGGTTACACAACACAGAATAAAATGATTCAGTTTGTGTACTTGGCAAATACACATAGTGTATAACATGATTTTCATTTTGCAGTTAAAAAATGAGTGTATTTGATAAGTACACAACATACTGACTCATGCTAAGGCAGTCGTTGAATGCAGTAAAGGATTTAGTAAAGGTGATAAAACCTATAGGACTGACTGATAGGGTCAGAGATATCTTAGGAGAGCTGCTTACGGTGAACTCGTAATGATGTATTACGATGACTATGATACAGCTGTACCGAGTACAACAAGACAGATAAGTACCAACAAACACGACGTCTTGAAGCTTTTGAACTGCTTTGACATGGATTGTGAGACACCGTGTTCATTCAAGTTTGGTGATGATAAGATTATAGAGTCTACACCGGCAAAGATGGCTGGTATATTTTGGATGCAGAGGATTGGAAGCAGAAAGGGTCAGAAGCTGTTAAAGTATTATTGCCCTAGTGATTTGACTGACAATGTTTTACACAACAAATTCTTCACTGATATCAAATCTACAAAGCATCAAACGACAGTGACTAAGACAAACATTTTAGAGAAGATAAAACAACTTATGACAAAAAGGAGCAAAAGTGGGAAAAGAAATAAAGTTGATGAGAAGGATCTAGTTTGCTTGATAGGTCTTTATCTTTGCTGTGTATTGTTTTTTGGCGACAAAAATGCCAACGGAGTGAACGCGAAATATCTTAGTATCGTTGAAACTTATGATACGCTCAAGGTGTCATGGCCTGATTTAATACACGAGCACTTGTTTGAAGAGATTCATATTAATCTTGGTTGTTTGTCAAATGTGAAGGCTTGTGTGCAATACCTACTGGTAAAAGCTTGTGTGTAATTTCTATTCCGGCAGTTTTAGTGTTACGTTGTGGATATTTTTGTTCAGTCGACTAATTAAAATTTATATGTTGCAGTTATTGTTTGCTGAGCACACACCAGGAGGATCCCGAAAGTTGAGAACCACGAAGAAGATATCCGAGGGTTGGGAGGTGGGATATATACCAGATTTCTGATTACATTTGGAAAACAGACATGACAGAGTTTTCGGTAAGTATTATATGTCAGTTGGTTTAGGTTTTGTAAATTTATGGTAATATAATTTAGATAAAACTTTGATGTAATCAAAATTTTCATGTGTAGATATAAGTTACACATTTAAATGTGCTTGTGTAACTTATAGTTACACATGCAAAAGATAACACAAGTGAATGTATTTTATATGTGTAACTATAGGTTACACATTTTATATGTGTAACTATAAAATGTGTTTATGTAATTATAGGTCACACATATAAAATGTGCTTATGTAACTTTAAGTTACACATACAACTGAAAATTTGTATATTTAGAATGTTCAATTGTTTTTGTTATCTCTTTTTAACCTCTCCATCTGTTAATTGCAGCCAACTCCTAGCTTTGTGGCTGAGTTTTCACAGCTTGAGAAGCATATAGGTATATCAACAATGGCACCCATCAAGGACGACCTGCAAAGTTGGCTGAAAGCGCAAACCATTGAGAATGGCCATCTGAAAGAACAACTGCAAGCAAAGCAAGCAATGTTTAAAGAAGTGTATGCAATTGCCAAAGAAGGGATATCATAAGGGGACCTTTCAGGAACAACATAATTCAAGATTCACAATTTTAGTTGCCAAATTATGCAAGCAATGGGTATTGATCCTTACAAAGGGACCCAAGAAGAGTTTATGCAACATGAAGATGCTGGACATGGAGGTACTGAGCATGAAGCTACTGAGCATGAAGAAGAAGAGTTACAGTTAGTTGAGACTGAGCAACAAGGAGAAGGAAGTACTGAGCATGAAGAAGAAGAGACCGAGAAAGAGACTGAGCAAGAGAAAGAGAAAGATGACGCGGAAACTTCCTTCCATGAAGAATGTAAGTAGTTGTTCATTTTTAATATGCTTCTTTAACTTGATAAAGGTACCCAATTAGTTGACACTAAGGTCTTTGAACCTTTTTAATTTCATATTTTAGTTGTTCATTTTTAATATGCTTATTTAACTTGATTAGACTTAATAAATGTTGAGTAAACTAATCATATGGATGTGTAATCCCTAGTTACACATGCCATATGCATGTGTAACTTCTGGTTACACTAGTTAGATGCATGTGTAACTCCATGTTACACTAGGTATCCATGCCATATTCATGTGTAACATGAATTTACACATGCTAGTTATCCAAGTCAGTCAATTACACATGATATATATTCTTCTTGAAATTTTATTAAAAAAATTTAACATCATCATCATCATCCTAATTCTCATTTCAATCCTTGTGCAGTTCCATGTATGAGCCTTGCAGCTGGAAATACGCCAACAATTCTGCAAGCTCAAACTGCTGCAGAGGAGCGCAAGGCTCCTCCAAAGAAGAAGCGCACTGGTAAGAAAAAGCGCACTACTGCAGATGTTGTTGATGAGGCGCAGAAGAAAGCTGATGAAGAGACGCATGCTGCTGATGAGGCGCAAAAGAAAGATGCAGAAGGTGGTGGTGTGGTTGAGCATCATAAGAAATCCACAAGAGATGATGCAGATGTCATTAAAGAGACACCTGCAACCGTTGGTGACGGTTTGGTTCCGACTGCTCCAACTCAGCCAACACCTGAAACTTTTGAGGACAGTTTTGCTTCAACACAGTTTGAGGACTCCATGGTGATAACTGCTACAACACAGCAATCACAGCCTGACAATGCTCAGACCTACAGCTTGGTGCAACTAGAAGCTAACCCTACTGATATGAAGGATGTTCCGGTGAGTGAAATGCTAGATGAGATTGTCGGCGACATTAACAAAAGTGAACATGGACCTGCAGTGATAGAGAATGCAGAACCTAGCTCAAGTGGTAATCACTCTTCCTTTTGTAACTGCTATTCCATTTTATTTTTCCTTTATGTTTTGTTTGTAATGGAAGTGTAACTTCAAGTTACACATTGTAAAAGGCATGTGTAGCTTGAGGTTACATACATTACATTATTATTTTGGATTGAGGTTATCTTCTTAAGTTACATACATGTGCTAATTTTTTAAATTCTGCCTATATTTTTTTGCGCAGCTACACCACATGATAAATTTTTTATCCTTGGAATAAATAAAACTCCAAGACCTATAGGAGAGTTACTGAAGGAAGCTGCGAATACAATAAGAGAAAACCAACCAGCATTCATGCAACAACGTGTAATGAGGAATAGAAAAATTCCAACACGAGATCTGAAGCAGTATGAAAAGAAGCCAAAGAAGATTAAGAAGACTGTTAATGAAGAAAGAATGGCCGCAGTTCCATAAGTGGAAAAAGAAATAATGGACCCAGTAGCAGAAGTAGAAGAAGAAAGAATGGCTGAGGTTGCTGAAGAAGATGACAGAACAATGAGAAAGGATGTGAAAGGTTCAGAAGTTATCGAAAGGCTGGAAGGCGAGAACAAGGATAAAGTGTTTGAATATTTCAATACTCATCCGAAAATGTAAGTAGCTTGACTCCAAGTAGGCTTGATTCTGTTATTGATTGTTGTGTTTTACTACTTGATTCTGTTATGTTGATTAATAGTTTACTTCTTTGTAAAATGCAAAAACATTACTTGGATTGAACGCAACAAAGATGGTAGCGACCTGTTTGATATATCTGGAGAACTAATGCTACAGCTTACCAAGAAAGAATCCTTCTTGGAGAGAGAGTTCATCGACTTCTACATTAGCAGATTGAGGACAAAGATGAACACTAACAACAAGTATGACAAAGCGAATTCTTGTCGCCAAAAGCATACGTAAGTACTTCGATATATTTAAAATCTAATTGCATTTATAATGTGTAGTGTGTGTTGTAAGATTATGATAACATACTCTAGAGTTTTTTTATGTCGGAAAACAGTTATAATGTGTAATCTAGGGTTACAAATGCAGTCATAATGTGTAATCTGAAGTTACACAACCATTTATAATGTGTAATCTGAAGTTACACATCCTTATTTTTCCAGTGTAAAACCCAAGGCCATCTGTTTACATAATCACTTGTTCATTTGTAACTTTTGATTAAAAATGTGAGTTTGACATTCCAAATGGTTTTTGCAGGCCTCTTACTTGAAGGATTACGGAGAATTCAAGAGATTTTGGATTCCAAAGCTTGCGAAGGAGTATGTCAAGTACAAGAACGATACCGTCAGACTTTTCGCCCCAATGTGCAACAACAACACACACTACACACTGCTGGAGTATGAATTGAAGAGATCTAATCCTTGGTCCTACATGAACTCGTCAAGCGTTAAGGAACTCAGAGGTGAACACCTTCTTCAAGACAAGAAATATGCATTTTCAATTACTACAGAACTGAGACTCTTGTGTCCTTATGCTCTTGGGATGAATGAAAATGCCAAGAATATCCCTTCGCCCCCACAAGGTTCAATTTCTGTCTGTCTTCCATGTGTATGCACCTACATGAAGATCAGGATGAAAAATAAACCACTTGACAAAAAATTAAGCTCAAGTATGATGTTATGGTGGACTGACAAGCTGAACCGCATGAAAGGAAGCATGCTATACAAGATTCTTTCGGATCCATCCAGAGATGTGTAAAACATTCATTAGGATTAAAAAAAATTATATACTCGTAAATATGTTGTTAGCCACAAGCAGATGTTAGACTTGGAAAATATTGTAGATGGGGAAAAACGATTTGCTGGTTTTTAAGGAATTGAGGAGACGACCGTACGGAGAAGACTCCTCGAACCGAGCGAAATGTTAAACCTCACACAGATGCACCGCTGTAAAGGGGGCGCTTTAGATTCGAGAGATCAATCTGTAGTACTCCGGCCTAAATCAAGACAATGACCGTTCCAGAGTAAATTAGGTCACACGAGAGGATGGGTTGATCTGTAGGAGGAAAGCTGGGAAATGTGTGGAATCAATGGTAATCAAAGATTGTGGGTGTATGAATTCTGAATATGATAAGCTCTGAATGATTGA
The DNA here is from genome assembly GCF_003573695.1 of Papaver somniferum. NCBI lineage: Eukaryota > Viridiplantae > Streptophyta > Magnoliopsida > Ranunculales > Papaveraceae > Papaver > Papaver somniferum. The sequence continues at coordinate 118,883,186 of NC_039367.1, forward strand.
AATTGCTAAATTGAGAGTAGTTGCTCAATTAATGAGTTGATGATCTCGTGTTGTCGATGAGACGTGAGATTGATGATACTGTTCATGCTGATGATTCAATCATGATTCAAAGACTTATTTATATTGCTGGAATTTTAGACACCATGATTCCGTGAAGTGTGACAGTTGATGGGATGAAAGAGTGGGGAAATGTAAATCGTGTTTGAGACCAGTTGCTCATTGTGCGATGACTTGGTCGATTTTCCATCCACTACTTTGTGAACTCCTTCAACTGATTGCACGACTTGCTCAATTCCATTGTGTGTATGAACACACGTGCCGTAGACCTCCAGACCAAAACCCTAGTTGATATCCCCCCAAAGTGACACGATTGACGTCTCGTGGTATGTTAGTCAATTGATGACTTCGTGGTTTGATGGTACGATGAGTCCATGTAGTTGCTGAGTTGAACATGATGTTCTGAAACTCATGAATTGAACATGTCATGAGACATAGGTATAGTTCTTACGATGAAGTGAGCGAGTATTGCTCATTCAATGGATCGTTGAATATTGATTGTGGAACCAATATTCCCTGATTTGAGCAAGTATTGCTCGTATGAGAGAATGTTGCTCATTTGATGATTTATTGGTAGCGTGACCAAAATAAATATTAATTAAGATACTGGCAGCTGAACCGAGCATAATTAATAAAATATTGACCATGAGGTCATCGTAGAATTATTAGCGTTCGAATCTGGAATTATGATCCTTGGACTCAGAAACCCTAATTTGATCAATTGATGATCAACCATTGGTTAATTGAAGAATTAACCATGGAATGAAGGAGGGACCGGCTACATGGGACCGTGGATCAACCATGTAGTACCCATATGCTCACGTGAGCAAATACCAAGACCTCTTGAAGGATTGGTGAAGAGATGATCAAATGTTAGTTTAATCATTTATTCAAAAATGCTCGTCTGAGCCTTAGGTGAAAAAACCTAATTAATTATGAAGAGGTGAGGAACCGACCAAGGGGTCATGAAACCGGCCCTGGGTGGTCACGGGATCGAATGACGATCACTTCATGAAAATCCAAAGTGTTTGGAAGAGTTTTGGACCTAATACGTGCAATTGTGCAAATTAGGTCAAAACTGTTAAAATTGATGGGACCGGCTTCTGTAAGCCAAAGAGCCAATCTTGGTCGATCAAGATAACATGCTCGTGTCCCCAAGTTGTCCGTGTCTCAGTTCGGAGAATTTTGATATTTTCTGACGTGCATTTGAGCGTCCATTCGAGAAAATATGCCAAAATTAGGGTTTCGCTGAAACTGAGGAAAACACCATGAGATGATGGAAAATAATTATAAAATAAAGGAATGAGGAGGTGTGGGACCGTGAAACCAAGTTATGGTTGGCCAGTTGTGACCACGGTCCCGTGGTGCCTTTCCCTTAATTTTATAATATTTTTCATGAAAATATCATGGATTTAAAGAGTTTTGATGAATTTAGGGAGTTTCCCTGAAGTGAAGGAGTTTTCATGAGTTCAAGGAAGCAAAAATATTAAAATAATACAAACAAGGACGTGTGGGGCCGTAGGAGGCATGGCCAGCCGGCTAGGGCCTGGTCCCACAAGTTTTCATAATTTTATATATTTTTTAATGTATTTTTCATGATTTGAGGGAATTTTTCCTAATTTGAGAGAAATACCATGAAATCAAGGAATTTGATAAATTCAAGGAAAATAAAATAAATAATAACAAAATAAAGGGGCGTGTGGGACCGGCTAGGGCATGGCCGGCCGGCTAGGGACCGGTCCCACGAGTTTTTCATAATTTTATATTATTTATTTCCTAATTTTTGCAAAATAAAATGAAATCAAGGAGTTTTTTCATGAAATTAGAGAAATAATAATAAAATAATGAGGAACCATAAGGTGTGGGGCAGACTGAGACCAAGGCATGGCCGGTTGGCCAATGATCACGCCCCACACTATTTTTCCTTAATTTTATATTATTTTCATGGGTTTATGAAAATACCATGAAGTCGAAGAGTTTCCTCGAGACGAAAGAGATTTGTTCAAATGAAAGGATTTTCATCAGATGAAGGAAAATAATAAAAACATGATAAAATATAAAACTGGCGTGGGATTGGTCATGGCACGGTCAGCCAGTCAGTGAGTCCAATCCCTTGGCGCCTTGGTCAATATTTTGATTATTTATTATTTTTCTTCCTATTTTGCAATAGGTTAATCGTTTCGTCGTATTTTGAAATACTCGTTCGTGCGGTGACTGTTAGTGCATTGTCGTTGAATACACTTTCACCATATAAATCGGGGCTTACTTAGAGGTAGCTCAGACGCTCGGTTGTTGATTATTTATTATTAACTTATGAAATTCTATGGAGAATAATTCATGAAACTGAGTAATAAAATAAATAGACGTTTACTATTAATTCATAGGATCAGCTGAGGATTCGACTACGAATAATAAAGCGATCATTACCATTCCATGGGATCGTAGATTCGACCAAGGAGTAATTAAGATTTATCTATTACCATTTATGAGACCAGTTGTGGATTCGATCATGAAATCGGAGTAATGAGATGATATAGTTGTTTCATTGTTATTCTATGAGATCAAGCCGTGGATTCGATCATAGAATCAGAACAATTGTTTATTGCCATTTCATGGGATCATGTTGTGGATTCGACCATGAAATAGGAGCAATTGTCATTGCCATTCCATGGGATCAGGCCGTGGATTCGACCATGGAATATGAGCAATTGTCATTGCCATTCCATGGGATCAGGCCGTGGATTCGACCATGGAATAGGAGCAATGATAAATTATTCTGGGAATTCAGTAGTGAATGTCACAGATGAATCCAAGAACTTTAGGAATAATTAACTTTGTGGCTCTATACTAGCAGAGCAAGCTGTCTAGGAGCATTAATTATCCCGATATGAGCTTGCCGGTAAGTCATATCCTTTATATAGTCAGGGTAAACTCGTTGTTTGTTCCTGAAGACGTTATCGCTCTATACTAGCAGAATAAGCTGTCTAGGAGCCGTCTATATCGTGATACTATATAGAAATAATCACTGAAAGTGTTCAGTATTCATGAGATATGCCGTTATCCAGCTGTGAGACTACATATCTGCATGTAATCTGAGAGAAAGTATCCTCAGTCAGAGAATTCGATGAGAGACCCGCGTCTCAATACTCACGTCTGATTGCTGGATCAGAGGTTCGTATAATTATGGGTTTACGATTTTACCCTTTGTCGAAAATCCACCATCTACATTAAGTCCCCTGCTTAGTGAGGAAAGCCGTGTTCCTGACTCAGCATTGAATGGTGATTTTCCGGTCATAAACAATATAAGTAATTGAACTTAGTCGTAAGTTAAGACGTTACCGGATTTCGATTGTACGAGTAAACCAGGACTTGAATGAAGGTCTCAATGGCATGATAAAGCGTCGTTGGATGGACATAGCTGGTTTGGACGATGGGACCATGGTCGTTTAGGATTTGCGGCCGGGCCCAATAAGGAAATCCTTAGAAAATTAGGTTTTGGAAATAAAATTGATATAAAAGGAATTAATTTTTTTTTCACGACCAGTGCTTTGATCCCTTCATCATCTTCACGCTCATTCATAAGAGAGGAGGAAAATTTCCTGTCGCCGGAGCCGCCGCCGATCGTCGTCCGATCAGCCGAAGTCCGGCCATTTTCCGGCCGACCGACCAGGTAAAATTTTTTTTTGATGTTTGCTAATGCTTGCATGAATTTCATGGAATGATCATGTTGAAATCATATATTTGTGTACGTTTTGGTGTGAGTTTTTTATGAAAAACCCTCGTTTCGAAAACGTATGTTCGTTCGATCGTTAGTTTTGAAAACTTACAATAATCCCTGATTTAGAAGATTTTTTTTTAATGTATGAACCGAGGTCCAGTGATAAAAATTATTTTATGAGATTTCATGTGTTCCAAGGTTTTATCATAAAATAAGTGAATTTTCACGAAATCGACATAAACCTTCGTTTTAAAGACAAATAACGACGACACGAAGGAAAAATAGTTTTTTTTTTTTTTTTATATATGCAGCCGTGACATATATTGTGCAAAATATGATGATATATTGTATTTGCATGCATTTTATCTCATTAGATAAAATCCTTGAGAATTTATGTGAGCAATGTGGCATTAATTGTTGTTTCGAAAAATCAAAACGTGAGTTTTGAGGAACCTTCGAAGATAGACAATACATTTATGATGAAATATTTTATTGTTATAAACTTCATAGGTCAGTTGTGTGAATGTTCACATTATGAAAATTGTGTCCGTGATTTCATGAAAAATCAGTTTCGGAAATTAAATAAAGTTTCGTTCGTTTTGGCAGTTTTCGAAGAGACGAACGATTTTGAGGTGTTAACTCTAGCATTACTATCACTATTGTTAGCATTACTATCACTATTTCGAAGAGACAAACGATTTCGAAGAGACGAACGATTTTGAGGTGTTAACTCGAGCATTAGTATCTGGACGGCATACTGAAGTAGAATGTAGTGTGAACCTTTTCAGCTACTCAGCAAAGATGACCAATTCCCAAGCTGACGACGCCTCGAGGGAAGAGATGTTTGTTGACGATGATATCTCTAGATATGAGACATGCATGGATGAAACTTCTGTTGGGGGAGACGAAGACGAAACCCCTGGGATTAAGAATGTCCCGAACATAGATGATGCATTCTTTGAAAAAGATATTCCAGGAGCTGAGCAACATTTGAAATCCCCAGTGTATCGTCTTTTGATAAATCCCAGAACTGTTACTCAGAAGAAATTGGTAACTCCTAAGACAGTGATTCGATTTCGTCTTGAACGAGGATCTTCACCTCATCAATCATAGAGTTTAAGCTTTCTCGATGACCTTTGAGAAATTTTCCGGCTGGGCGAGGCATATGTTGGGTTTTCCTCATGTGAGGACTATGCTCGATCAGGCGCAGGTGACGAGAGCTATTCAAGCTTCTGGAGAGTTGTTCATTTATCATGACACAAGTGGTATTGTGTCTCTGTTTGCTTGCTGGTGCATTCCCACTCACACTTTCATATGTAGATGGGGGAGAGTTTACCATTACCTTGGAAGACGTGGCAGCTCTGATGCATCTCCCAATCACGGGCAATCTTCCTGGGGATCTTTCAGATGAGGAGACCGCCGTTTCTCATGTCTTGACAGCTGCAATGGAGAAAGCGAATAAGGCTGGTAGTAAAGGATGCTATGCTTCCTGGTTGACACACTGGTGGCCCAAAGACGAGGTTTATGATAAACCCATTGATGGTATGTTACCCATTGTTGCTTTCTTATGTTTATGGTTGTCCAGAGACGTTTTTGAAGACAGTGGAAACTTGTTGAAGCCTTTTGTGATTACCTTTGCTATTCAGATGGCTCAAGGTGAGCAACTTACGATATGTAGTTTATTCTTAGGCTCCTTGTATTACAACCTGGACTCCTTGATTATAGACTCCAATGTGTCGAACGTCTCTATGAAGATTGAGTGTTATGCCAACATGATGTTTCTTCAAGATTTGATGTGGGAGCACTTTAAGAATTATGCACCTATTCCACGTAATGTTCTGCAAGGACCGAATACTGATGCGCGCCATACTTTCCATGAGAAAGATAATGCTAGGATCATGCGTTGGTCCACAAAGTAGCCTCGTTCTAAAATATGCTTCATTGATGTGTTAGATGAAGAATCTGAGTTCAATTTTCGCCCATGGGTGTCAGTCCTTGATTATGTTTCTCAGCCGATGACTTTCAATACTGGAGAAAACACGAGTTTGACGTCTGGTGCGCATATGAGTGATGGCGAAAGATCTTTCATGTTGAGTTGCACCCCTGGTCATTTGCTATCAGCCACGTTTGGAGAGCTTTCAGTGGAGGAGTATAATATTGATAGAGCAGTTCGATAAATGGGTATGGATCAGTGTGTTCCAACCATACGGAGAAGGAAGCCATCAGTTGAGCAACTCAGGACTCATTTAGATCATACTCACGTGGAAGGGAGTAGCTACCGGTTTCCTGGTTCTGATAGATTCGCCTATGTAACCCTAGGTTATGTAGAATTCTGGGATCAGCAACTTGGGCGTTTGCATGGCTTTGTAAGATTTCCTAGACCTCCATTAAAGGATCTTCCTTCGGCTGAGATGATTTCCAGTCGACCAAGATTGAAGTATCTTTCTGGTGATAAACGAAAGTCGTCTCCAGGATGCTCTCAGGTATGTTTCTTCATATAATCTTCACGAAATTATAAGAAATGTATTCGGATTATATTACTGGATTTCACCACAGGACGGTCGTAATATAAGACCTCGAATCGGTGTAGATTTCTCAGAGACTGAGGCGGTTATTCATGGCGGAGAAGGCAGGCATAAAGGTTATAAGTTGTTACCTAATACCTTAAAGTCCCCAGTTGGTGCTTTGGTGAGTTTCCAATATTTTCCTCGTTGTGACTCTTTCTCGCCCATATTATTAGGATCTTGGAACCGATATTGTTATTCCGTTGCAGAATTTTGCTCCATCAAGTATTGATGGTCTTCGGTTCTCCGCCTTTGAGCAAACAATTCCTGACTTGAGCGATGAAGGAGAAGCTGTAAGTATCTCTTCACATGTTCGATTATGATGCTTTATTGATGAAACGCTAATTGTTTGAGAATATGTCCAGGAGGATGTCGTTATGGAGATGGAAAGTGCTGCCACTCGACCGTCTCTTGAGAATAGAGACACAGGCGGTGCTAAGGATTTGGAGCTGAATGGAAGTAATGATCCTCCCATCGTTGACACGGACAATCCCAACTCCTTGAATGCTTTGGATACCCCTAAAGTAAGCATATACTCTGTAATTTCTTCATAGAAGTATAAAAGTGCTGATTTTTGAATGAATGAATGTGAATCCATGTGCGTATATGAAAACTCAGTCAAATTTCGTCGTCAGAAAATTCGGAACCCAGCTTTTTAGTAGAAATACCGTATAATCTTCGTCCGGAATCGGATTTTGATGATCTGCATGTGAAAATTCAAGCCCGGAAAATTTCCAAGCTTTTTGAATGAAGCTTTTTAAGTTTTGAGCACGTTCAGGGCCTGGAAAAGGCGTCATAGTAAACTTCCAGGACTTTTTCAGATTGCGCATCACTTGATATTTTAGCCACATCTATTTGATCGTTCATCGGATTATCATAAAATTTTGACATGTCGTATAGGACATCCATACGAAGAGAATGGTATATGACCCATCCTCAAATTCCTTGTAGATTGCTACCAGTTCATCTCTTAGTACAGAGCAGAGTTCAGTTTCTTCAGACGGACTCATCGTAAAACGTGTTTTCATGACTTTTATGTTATTTGCTCGTGCCTTGAATGTATTATGATGAACCCTGATGATGTTGCCTTGCTGGTATACTGTGTTTAATAATCTCTTTTGGATTCGTGACTCTAACCTCATGTAATCTTCGTATTAGGTGCTAAATACCGAAGTTGAGGATACTGGAGCCAACGATGAAAACTCTAACCATTTTGGAGTTATTGATGAAGAGACAACCATAATTGCACTTCAAGGCCATGAGAAGGTCGATACTGATGTTATGGAAACTCAGATGGTTGTTGCCTCAGTGATAGGAGAAACCGAGACAGCAGCGGAGAATACCGAAGGAATTATTACTTTGGTTGTGGAAGCCGCTCCAGTGACTGAGAACCGTATAATAGTTTATGAATATCCAACTGCAGGAGTTGCTTTTGATACTCCATTTGACACTTCACTCCCATATCATGAACTGATCGGTGGATTCAACGTTCCCATTGGATATGCACGCTTGTACGAGACAATATGGAAGAAGTTTGGCCACATGATCGTTGACAGGAATCCTGGGCGTGCTTATGCTTTAACCATGCAAGTAGGCGTTATCTTGCGTGTCGTGAGTGATATGCGTGCCAGACCTAGGAATACTGTGACTCCAGATATACTCTTTTATTGGGAGTTTAACTTGGAGAATTCAGAGAGACTTGGCCTCAACGTGAAATGGCTTCGCAAGCAAATAAACGTTATCAAGGATTCATGTGAGAAGAACATACCCTTTCCCAATGATGCTGTGAAGGATAAGGAGGACAAGATTTCCAAGCTGAGCGAGGAGTTGAACAAGGAGAGGGCGGCTTTGCAAATCTTGAAGGATGCTGATGAGCGAAAGCCTTTTCTTGCTGATTTCCTTTGATTACCTCTTGAACTTATGAACTTCTGAGAGATGTGAGGTTTATACTTGGGTTTTGATATTTAGATGGTTTTAGATTGACTGATGGTTAAGGATTTTCTTGTAGATTTGGTAGAGATTTTCTTTTACGAAATATGAACTGAATTTTAATAAATTGCTGAATTCAAATACTAATTGCAAGTATTGCAAACGTTTTGGAGGAATTGAAATACAAATGAAAGAAAATCCTAAATGTTAAATCCAAACGCCATGAATGCTTCGAACGCCCAATACCTCAAATGTCCAATAATTTCAGATAAATGCCTTGAGCCAATTTTTGTGAATTACTGGCGGGGTTCTGTCATCTGTGTTGATCAATTTGTAGTATCCTCCGGCCACGGACTTAGCGACCATGAATGGTCTTTCCCAATTGGAGTGCCTTGTAGAATGAAGACCGCGCTGAACTGCTTTGAGAACCAGGTCCCCTTCATGAAACTAGTTAGGCTTGGTCGATCGTGCCTTGAATATCTTCCGCTGATTCTGAATTCCCTGTTTGACGGAATTCCACGATTGCGGCACATATGAACACTCGCGCGGAAGAGAGTATCCAGCGTAGTGTTGATCATGCTTAGCCAGGTCTTCAACAATAAACCTCTCGATGGAGTGACCGATTTGAAGAAGTTCTGAACCCAACCATTGGGTGTAATATTGCTGAGGTGAAGTTACCCAATCGTAGCTTTTGATGACTGCTAAATTGTTCATGGGGAGAAGTCCCTGGACCATAGTAGCGTATCTGAACATTGGTAATATTGGAACATGAGGAGGAATAAGACTTGCCTGAGCTCGAAACCTTCTGACACAGGTGTGCGGATTTTCTCCAAGTTCCTGCGTTAGTCCCATCAGAGTTTTTACTTCTTCCAGATGTTCAAACGGTGGTGCATCCTCTGCTTCGTCTTCCGACTCGGAATCCTTGTCGATGACAGGATGTGTTGAAGGCATCATTATCCTTCCAGCATTAATCCAAGTTCTTCCATGGACCATGTCGTATCCAGGGTCTTCCCGGATTATGAAAAACTTGGCCTTAGTGCAGATCAATCTTTCCGTAACTTTGAGAGTGATGAAGCCGTATGCGTCTCTGGAGATTCCTTCGTGGTCCATGATTGCTATGAGAGCGTGGGTGGATTCCTGTCGAGTAATATCAGCATCTCTGAGAGTTTTCAAAGGGATGATGTTGACAGCGGTACCAACATCGACGAACGCCCTCTTGAACTCATTTTCTTTAATGTGCACTGTGGTGAGCAGTCCCCAGTCATACATTTCATTGTCGGTGGCTGAAGGTTCGGTGGTGGTCTCTTGGATCAGCAGATGTTTTCCGGACACGATGTGGTTCAGTGCAGCAAACATGTCTTTACTTTGAGCTTTCGAAAGATACAACAACTCGCAGACATGTTCAATCAGATATTGGACCGCTTCCTTGACAGGATGTTCAGAGATGGTAAAAGTTCTAACTGGGAGGGGTTTTTTGTGTACTCCCTCAGTCCCCAGGTTGAGCTCTCCTGATTCGACCTTTTCTTTGAATATGCGCTTCAAAATTTTGCAATCACTTGTGGGATGGCTGACGTATCTATGGAAGCGGAAATACCGAGGATTTTCCATGGCTTCTTCATTTGGTTCCTTCTTGATATAAGGCAATTTTATCGCACCATCTTGGATCCAGGCATCGAGTAGTTCATTAACTTCTTCCATTGAACAGGGAAAATCAGGTGCTTCTGGATCTTCCGCATGCTGAGGAGGGACTTTCGAATTATCCTTCTTGTGTGCCTTTGAAAGGGTGGAGGAATTCGGCTTGTGCTGTGGTTCTGCTTTTCGCTTACTCCCTTCTGCGACAGCATTTGTTGAAGGTTGCGGGTTGTACTACTTGTTGATTAAACGCCTGCTTTCTCCAGTGTCTTTTGAATCCTCAGTCTTTGTAGACTTTGTTCTTTCCAAAAGAGCGGGTGCAGTGGTTTCCGACCTCTTCGCAGCTTCGTGAAGTTCTGAGAAAGTCTGGAATCGAAGATTCTCCAGCAAGGCCCTGTAGACCGGGAGCATGCTATTGATGCACAAGTACACCAATTGTTACTCCGTGACGTTTGGGTCATCACAATCCAGGGCTTGGACTCTGAAACCTTTTCACATAATCATTGGGATTTTCACTGACCCTATGAAACATTCTTCCAAGGTCGGAGAGGGTGACTTGTTCTGACACGAAGAAGTATTTCTTGTAGAATGCGTTAACCATTTATCCCCAATTATTGATAGTCCCTGGTGCGATGTTGTTATACCAGGTGTATGCCCTGCCTTTCAGAGATTTTGAGAATTCCTTGAGACGAACGACATGATTATGTTCATGTTCTCCCAGGGCTTCGAGAAAACGAGAGACATGTTCCCGAGCATTGCCAGTTCCATCATACAAGGTGAAAGTTGGAGAAACGTAACTTTTGGGGAGTGGAATCCTCTGCTTAGCGGCAGGATAAGGAGGTTGATGGCGATGGACATGCGATGTCTTGTCTTTCCCACGGTTCTCCAATAGGCGCTCCAGATCCTCGCGAGTAATGAAATTCGATGATCCCTTCGCTGATGAGTTGTCTGCAGCAGTTTTGCGGACTTCCTCGTGTTCTACTGTATGGATTGGAATTACTTCAGGATCGTCGTCTGAGGATTTCTCCTTTTCCTTTCCCTTCTCTTGAGTTTTCTCTGACATCTTGTCAGTAAGAGTTTTGAGATAATTACACAACTCCTTCTGTGTAGCAGCCATGTCAGTCTGATTCTTTGCAAGAGTCTCATGCGCTTTGATAATATCAGCAATGGTAGGTGGTGGATCTCCTCTGACTTCTTCAGGGTGTCGTCCGGACAGTGGATGACCTTCGACGTGAGGAGTAGTAATGTCACCACCATCAGTGTTGGAGGTCGGAATTGTCTCCGGGATATTCTGATTGTTGTTGTTGCTAGTGCTAGCACGGTTTGTGTTAGGATTCGTAACTGAAGCTGACCTGAGATCAACCATTTTGTGAAATTGTGAGATTGCAACCGAGAGAATGATCTCCCACTGTGGTCGCCAATATGTAGATGGGGAAAAACAATTTGCTGGTTTTTAAGGAATTGAGGAGACGACCGCACAGAGGAGACTCCTCGAACCGAGCGAAATGTTAAACCTCACACAGATGCACCGCTGCAAAGGGGGTGCTTTAGATTCGAGAGACCAATCTGTAGTACTCCGGCCTAAATCAAGACAATGACCGTTCCAGAGTAAATTCGGTCACAAGAGAGGATGGGTTGATCTGTAGGAGGGAAGCTAGGAAATGTGTGGAATCAATGGTAATCAAAGATTGTGGGTGTATGAATTCTGAATATGATAAGCTCTGAATGATTGAAATTGCTCAATTGAGAGTAGTTGCTCAATTGATGAGTTGATGATCTCGTGTTATCGATGAGATGTGAGATTGATGATACTGTTCATGCTGATGATTCAATCATGATTCAGAGACTTATTTATATTGCTGGAATTTTAGACACCATGATTCCGTGAAGTATGACAGTTGATGGGATGAAAGAGTGGGGAAATGGAAATCGTGTTTGAGACCAGTTGCTCATCGTGCGATGACTTGGTCGATTTTCCATCCACTACTTTGTGAACTCCTTCAACTGATTACACGACTTGCTCACATTCCAACGTGTGTATGAACACACGTGCCGTAGACCGCCAGACCAAAACCCTAGTTGATATCCCCCCAAAGTGACACGATTGACGTCTCGTGGTATGTTAGTCAATTGATGACTTCGTGGTTTGATGGGACGATGAGTCCATGTAGTTGCTGAGTTGAACATGATGTTCTGAAAATCATGAATTGAAATGTCATGAGACAGAGGTATAGTTCTTACGATGAAGTGAACGAGTATTGCTCATTCGATGGATCGTTGAATATTGATTGTGGAACCAATATTCCCTGATTTGAGCAAGTATTGCTCGTATGAGCGAATGTTGCTCATTTGATGATTTATTGGTAGCGTGACCAAAATAAATATTAATTAAGATACTGGCAGCTGAACCGAGCATAATTAATAAAATACTGACCATGAGGTCATCGTCGAATTATTAGCGTTCGAATCTGGAATCATGAGACTTAGAAACCCTAATTTGATCAATTTATGATCAACCGATGGTTAATTGAAGAATTAACCATGGAATAAAGGAGGGACCGGCTACATGGGACCGTGGATCAACCATGTAGTGCCCATATGCTCACGTGAGCAAATACCAAGATCTCTTGAAGGATTGGTGAAGAGATGATCAAATGTTGGGTTAATCATTTATTCAAAAATGCTCGTCTGAGCCTTAGGTGAAAAAACCTAATTAATTATGAAGAGGTGAGGGACCGACCAAGGGGTCATGAAACCGGCCCTGGGTGGTCACGGGATCGAATGACGATTACTTCATGAAAATCCAAAGTGTTTGGAAGAGTTTTGGACCTAATACGTGCAATTGTGCAAATTAGGTCAAAACTGTGAAAATTTATGGGACCGGCTTCTGTAAGCCAAAGAGCCAATCTTGGTCGATCAAGATAACATGCTCGTGTCCCCAAGACGTCCGTGTCTCAGTTCTGAGAATTTTGATATTTTCTGACGTGCATTTGAGCGTCCATTCGAGAAAATATGCCAAAATTAGGGTTTCGCTGAAACTGAGGAAAACACCATGAGATGATGGAAAATAATTATAAAATAAAGGAATGAGGAGGTGTGGGACCGTGAAACCAAGGTATGGTCGGCCAGTCGTGACCACGGTCTCGTTGTGCCTTTCCCTTAATTTTATAATATTTTTCATGAAAATATCATGGATTTAAAGAGTTTTGATGAATTTAGGGAGTTTCCCTGAAGTGAAAGAGTTTTCATGAGTTCAAGGAAGCAAAAATATTAAAATAATAAAAAAAGGGCGTGCGGGGCCGTGGGAGGCATGGCCGTACGGCTAGGGCCTGGTCCCACAAGTTTTCATAATTTTATATATTTTTTAATGTATTTTTCATGATTTGAGAGAATTTTTCCTAATTTGAGAGAAATACCATGAAATCAAGGAATTTGATAAATTCAAGGAAAATAAAATAAATAATAACAAAATAAAGGGGCGTGTGGGACCGGCTAGGGCCCGGTCCCACGAGTTTTTCATAATTTTATATTATTTATTTCCTAATTTTTGCAAAATACCATGAAATCAAGGAGTTTTTTCATGAAATTAGAGAAATAATAATAAAATAATGAGGAACCATAAGGTGTGGGGCAGGATGGGACCAAGGCATGGCCGGTTGGACAATGGTCACGCCCCACACTATGTTTCCTTAATTTTATATTATTTTCATGGGTTTATGAAAACACCATGAAGTCGAGGTGTTTCCTCGAGACGAAGGAGATTTGTTCAAATGAAAGGATTTTCATCATATGAAAGAAAATAATAAAAATATAAAACTGGCGTGGGATTGGTCATGGCACGGTCAGCCAGTCAGTGAGTCCAATCCCTTGGCGCCTTGGTCAATATTTTGATTATTTATTATTTTTCTTCCTATTTTGCAATAGGTTAATCGTTTCGTCGTATTTTGAAATACTCGTTCGTGCGGTGACTGTTAGTGCATTGTCGTTGAATACACTTTCACCATATAAATCGGGGCTTACTTAGAGGTAGCTCAGATGCCCGGTTGTTGATTATTTATTATTAATTTATGAAATTCTGTGGAGAATAATTCATGAAACTGAGTAATAAAATAAATAGACGTTTACTATTAATTCATAGGATCAGCTGAGGATTCGACTACGAATAATAAAGCGATCATTACCATTCCATGGGATCGTAGATTCGACCAAGGAGTAATTAAGATTTATCTATTACCATTTATGAGACCAGTTGTGGATTCGATCATGAAATCAGAGTAATGAGATGATATAGTTGTTTCATTGTTATTCTATGAGAGCAAGCCGTGGATTCGATCATAGAATCAGAACAATTGTTTATTGCCATTTCATGGGATCATGTTGTGGATTCGACCATGAAATAGGAGCAATTGTCATTGCCATTCCATGGGATCAGGCCGTGGATTCGACCATGGAATATGAGCAATTGTCATTGCCATTCTATGGGATCAGGCCGTGGATTCGACCATGGAATAGGAGCAATGATAAATTATTCTGGGAATTCAGTAGTGAATGTCACAGATGAATCCAAGAACTTTTAGGAATAATTAACTTTGTGGCTCTATACTAGCAGAGCAAGCTGTCTAGGAGCATTAATTATCCCGATATGAGCTTGCCGGTAAGTCATATCCTTTATATAGTCAGGGTAAACTCGTTGTTTGTTCCTGAAGACGTTATCGCTCTATACTAGCAGAATAAGCTGTCTAGGAGCCGTCCATATCGTGATACTACATAGAAATAATCACTGAAAGTGTTCAGTATTCATGAGATATGCCGTTATCCAGCTGTGAGACTACATATCTGCATGTACTCTGAGAGAAAGTATCCTCAGTCAGAGAATTCGATGAGAGACCCGCGTCTCAATACTCACGTCTGATTGCTGGATCAGAGGTTCGTATAATTATGGGTTTACGATTTTACCCTTTGTCGAAAATCCACCATCTACAAATATGTTGTTAGAAACTTTTAAATTTCATCAGTTAGTAGATTTTAGCAGTTATTGGTTTTGAAAATATTTTTAGATTGAAATTCTTTGAATTAAAAACTTTTATCTTGTTAGAACTTCTACTGCTGTGTGTACAGGTTTCAGAAAGTATGCAACAGGTTAAGTAACTACACATCTTAACTTGATGCAGAAGGTGTAACCAGAGTTTACATATGCATTTATCATGTGTAACCTAATATTACACATGCATTCACAGCAGTGTAACTTCTGGTTACACATCCATATATTGGAGTGTAAACTGAAGTTACACAAGCCATTGATCAGACTTAACCAATAAATCAAAATAAAATAAAGTTGCACCAGCATTTATCATGTGTAAGCTAATGTTACACATGCATTCACAGCAGTGTAACTTCTGGTTACACATCCATATTTGAGTGTAAACTAAAGTACACAAGCATTTGACCACTGATCAGACGTACATAAATAAATCAAAAATAGAATAAAATGCATTTCAACTGTGAACTGACAAAATATAAAATCTGAATAAAAGATCCTTGCACATAATCAACGTTGCAGAAAAATAAAAACATTTGGTCCATGAGAACCGAAATGAAGAAAACTAAAAAACAAATAATCCAAGACAAATAAGAATCCACACATCAAATCATTACTTGCAGAAGTGAACTTTGGTAAGCTAAAGCTAGTGGGGTGTGAACTTCTGAGGATTCCCGCAACCTGCCTTGTTGTGACATGTTTCCTTGCAATTGCTGCAACGAACTTTCCTCTTCACCTTCTTCTCACCTTTACTTATAATCCTTTTCCCTGGTGGTCTACCTGGTTGCTTCTTCACGGTAGGCGGGTTGATGGTGTCGTCTGGATGATATTCAACATGCCTGTTGTAGTTGGGAATCGGCTGGATGGCATGCATATAAGTCTTCCTAAAATAGTCGCTTGTAAAATACGGTGAAATGAAATCAATAGCCTCACGTTTAATCTTGCGTATGGATGCAAGAGCATGAGCATAAGGAAAACCATATACACGCCACCTGGAAGAAAACAAAAACAAAATCAAAAATCAGTTAGTTGCACATACAAATCATAAAACACTCAAAATTAGCTAGCTACAGGTGCATGTACAGGATGTGTATCTTTAAGTTACACTTGCAAAATAAATGTGTAACTATTATTTACACATGCATATATCTAATGTAAAGTGGATATACACATTCTAAAAAAAAGAACATACAGAGAGAAGAAAAGGCATAAGAAACCAAACCTTTGACAGGTACAAGTCTCGTGTTCGAGGTCCACCATGTGAGACCTTTCACTAATAACTTCAAACACGGTAGGACTATCAACCAATACTTCCCAAGCCAAACCTTCATCTTGAAGAGCCACAAGCTTTTCTTCACACTCAGGGGTTAATGGAATCATCATATTAGCACCAATTTCACGACGTTCCGCCATCAAACACATTATTTTCCTCCTAATCTGAAAAGCAGAAAAAAACTCATGAATACATAAAGTGACAAAACATGAAATAAAAAGACAACAAAACAACAAAACACACACACACTCAATTAACCTGATCAAGAAGAGCAGATGCAGGCATCTTCTTGTATACCAGAACCCAGCTATTGACTGATTCTGCTAGAGTACTAGATGTTCGTCCATACCGACAACCTTTGAAATAGGCATTCACATATGCTTCGGGTGGGATTGTCTCGATGTAATCAGCCACCCAATCGTAGTTCAAGTCTCTAATCTTCTGTATGGCTTTCGCATGGTTTTCAGGTGAGAGTGCGTATGTCGCCTCTCGGAAATGGTCCATCACAAGCGAGTACCTAGGATCTGTTGCAGTGATGGGTATATTTTTCGTCAAATGATAGTAGCAGAAGCTGTGGAACCCATCTGGATAAACAAGTGGAACACCCTGCAAGAGTCCTTCATGGCGATCCGAAAGGAAGGTGATTGGACTCCCATCACCAACAACTTCAGTCAAATTCCTTAAAAACCACTCCCAGTTGTCGATTGTCTCAGAATCGACTAGTGCAACAGCAAGGGGGAAAAATCCTACAAAAAAATTTGTGCAGAATCGAAAGAATAATAAGTTTCACACAAACAGAAAACAATGTGTAAATACAAGTTACACATGCTAAAACAAATATGTAACTTAAGGTTACAGATTCTATTTTCTTAGTTACACACTGAGTAAAGTAATGTGTAACTGAGAGTTACACATGTGTAACTCTCAGTTATTTGTCAACTGAAGTTGTTCAAAAAAAAAACATAAAAAACATAAAAAAAACATACCTTTACCACCATTTATCCCAATAGCTGCCATCAAGCAACCTTTGAATGTACCAGTAAGGAAAGTAGTATCCAAGTATACCATTGGCCGACAAAACCGGTACCCCTTGATGCATGCAGCAAATGCGATGAAAATCCGTTGGAACTGTTTATTTTCACGTTCAAACTTTATCACACTACCAGGGTTGGTTTCCCTTATAGCATCAACATACCATACCAAGTGCGAGTAGGACTTGACATCGTCGCCATAAATCGTCTCATAAACCTTTTCCCTAGCATTATATGCCTGATAGTACTCCATGTTAATCCCATAGTTGGTCTGGAAATCAGCAACAATTTGCTTGGGCTTCTTGTGAGGATTTTTGCGAACTTCTTCCTCAATCAAACTAGACGAGAAGCTGGTGGAGTAAGTTTGGTTCAAGTTGCGCCCACCAGCACCACAAATGTGCTCAGGGTTATAAGACCTGACCTGAAGAGGTTCATACATAATATAAACAATTCAACCAAAACACAATATGGTGCAAAAAATATCATGTGTAAACCAAAGTTACACATACTGTAACAAAACATAACATATACTAAGCATTAGATGACAGAACACGGAAAACCTACCTGAAACATTTCGTTCCTTTCATCGAAAGAAGCTGCATGGAATTTCCAGCCGCATTTTCATCTGCACACTTAGCCGTGAAGCTAGAACGCTCATTGTGAGTTACAATCATTTGGAAACCAGTGCGAAGACGATACTTGGTGAAAGCAACCCTGACTTGCGTAACTCCTTCAACAAACACATGACCAATCTCACCAAGAACCTTGGGCCAACCATCCGGTAACAAAGGTTTCGCAGGCTTGCATTTATCTTCCAAATACATTGCAACAGTAAGATTGTTTCTGGACGAAGGCGTACTACTAGACCCATTAGAAATAGAAGAATCTTCCCTAGAGCTGGAGGAAGAGGCCACACGAGGAACATTTTGCAAGAAAATATCAACACTGGTCTTCTGTTTACTATTTGTGATGGATATAAGATCTTGCAACGAAAAATCACAGTCAAGCGGAAAATCTTTCCCACTTTCTCGGAAGAAGAAAGTAATACCAAATGGAGTAAACTGCTTCCATTCCCTGCAAACTTGTTCCTTAAACTCTTCAAGTTTGATATCAATATTAACACGCAGGGTAATAAAATCTGAAGAGTAGCGAACAACATCAATGCAACTAACAACAACGCAACTAACAGGATCCATGACAACCTGAAAAATATCAAACACACAATATCAATATCAAAATTTTAAAACGAACGCAATTCACTCGGGGGCGTTGCCCCCTCGTGAGAAGTATATTCTATGCGGCAAGCTAAATATGAGTAAAAGATACAGATGATACAACTATTTACACATAAACATGTTACAGGACATATATATGTAACTTCAACTTACACATGCTTAAAATACAACAGGATATATATGTGTAAACTAAAACTACACATGCTACAACTAAAAAACATCTGCTTCTTCCTCACACATGCTTAAAATACAAACATGATATATATGTGTAAACTAAACTTACACATGCTGCAACTAAAAAACATCTGCACCTTCCTTACACATGCTTAAAAATACAACAGGATATATATGTGTAACCTAAAGTTACACATACTGTAACAAAAAAACAGCATGTCTAACAAATCAAATTGAAGTCGTTCTACTGAAACAAAATTGTTTCTTCATACTCCTCTCAGTATCAACAAAACAGATCGGACATGCAAAAAGAACAAATAATTCAATTTTTTTTTTGAAAACAGATCTGAAATCAAAAACAAAATAAAATTCTTACCTAGATTGATTGTTTTCTTACTTCTGAAACAATGTTCTTACTATTCCTCTTCTCGGTATCAACCAAACCTGTGTAAGCATCAACAAAAACATACTCAGTATCAAAACCAAATAAAAAAAGTGAAAAAACTAGATCGCAATTGTAACAATCAAAATCAATTGAATTGAAAACTAGATCGAAATCACAATTCGTACCTACGTTGATCAAACTGTCTTCTTCTTCTTCTTCTCAGACTCAATACAATCGAAACAAAACAAAAATCCAAAAATCAGTAAAAGATAGAAATCAAACAATCAATCAGAAAAAGTAATGAATCAAACCTATTCGATACAAACAGAAGATAAAATTGATACAAACCTATTTGTTGTTCTTCAATGTATCGTCTCAAACTCGTCAGATCTGAAATCCACTGAATAACATCAATAAATTGAGAAAAAGCAACAATGAATCCTTGTTCTTCGTCTCCTCTTCAAAACAACAACAAACTAACGAACTATTGTTCTTCAATGCAACAATTTCGTGTGAAGAAAAAACCTAATTCTGTTTCTGAAGAAAAAATCAACGAGAGCAGAGAGAATAGAGAGCTGAAAACTAATTCGATTTGATTTTCTGTTTCTGTTATCGTATAAAACAGCTTTAAATACTGGAGGGTAATTATGGTATTTTCACTTTTATTAAAAATCCTGATGACGTCAGCAATCCGGGAAAATTCAAAACCAGGCCAAAAGAAAAAGTTCCGGGCCTAGAAATATCAAAAATGGAAAGTGTGGAGTTGATAGTGGAGGATCCACTTTGTGGGGCTTGTATATGTTGAACCCATATAATAGGGGTTCTAGTATTTTTCACTTTTTAATAATATTGTGCCCCTGTGGCTCTTTTAATTATAAAAAAAAAAAAAAAAAACTAGTTATTACACCGTTGGAGAGAGAGTCTCCGGCGACAACCCAGGCAATTGGAAACCTGAGTTAATTTCCTTGTTATTACACCTTCAATTTCCTACCGAATCACAACATCTTCAATCACAGGCTTTCCACCACCAAAATCCCCATCTTTGGATGTCCGTTTTACCCTAGTTTATCATTCTTTCCGCTTGCAGGTTACGGTTACAGCAGTTATTACGATGCGGAATACAAGATCATCATCAACTAGGGTTTATTCATCCTCCAGTGTGCCTGACATCATTAACAGGTGTTATGCATCCTCTTCGGCAGGGCCTTCTACAAATTCATCACAAACAATCCTGAAGGAGGATACAGACTCTGACGATGACACAACATGCCATTGCCCGTATAAACACTATGAAAATTGCTTAGATGGTATTAACGGACGTGGGTACGTTAAGACATCCATACTCAAGCATATACTGGACAAGCATTTCTCCCCTGGGAATGGTATCTCCACTTGCAGAGAGAGAATACACACAGACCCTAGAGTTTACAAGGCATGGGAGAAGCTTCTGAAAAATCTACAGATGTGGTTATGTTATCCCTGCATGCAATGCTACTCATGGAAACGACCATGCAGAGATCACGTTGGTGGTATTGTGGCTGGTCCTTTTAATGGCAGAAACGCAGACTTTTTATTGTATGGTGTAGATAAACCGGCACCTGCAATTCCTGACACGGCCAACACCAGTATAGCCGCAGATATCAATGAAGATGCATCTGTTGGTCTTTCTGTTAATATGCTGGACATTGTGTTCAAGAAACAAATAACTACAGTCTCGAGTATTCCGCCTCTCTGTAGACTCAACTTCTCAAGGACACTGAAAGGCTCCCTTGATAGGGTTTTGGCACAACCTAAAGATCTCTCTGCCTGGCTTCAACTATTGTTGCTCCTTGTGTGCACCCTCAACTTATATGTACCAAAGAGTAGCATGGAGGAACGATCCGGTGCTAGTACAAGGCTCCAAATTGAATCCATTAACCAAGCACTGATCAAATGGAGGGAACCCCACGGTTGTCTTACTTTGGTCCATCAATTATTGGAGGCACACAAAGACATTAAGAGAAGCAGAAAATAGTGCAAGAAGAAGCCTAAGTCTAACGTGGAAGCATGCCGTAAGAAGCTCATCCAAGGACACTACACGTCTGCTATCAGAATTATATCGTCTAATGGTGTTGCGCCACATAACGAAGACACTGTACACGAGCTTCAACATAAACATCCCTATGCCAATCCTCCCATTATACCTTCTGAAGAAGTTCAGTGTGCACCTATATCTGTGGATTCCTAGGCAGTATTGAAAGACATCAGAAGCTTCCCCAAAGGAACGTCCTGCGGTCGAGACGGCCTACGAACACAACACCTACTCGACGCCCTTAGTGGATCCGTGACTGCTATTTCCGATGAGCTTCTCACCTCAATGGCTGGATTTGTGAACTTATGGCTCTCCGGGACATACCCTCCATCTTTAGGAGAGTATATCGCAAGTGCACCCCTCACACCCTTGCTTAAACCAGATGGAGGCATCAGACCAATAGCCATTGGTACCATCTGGAGAAGACTCTGTTCAAACTTGCTGCCAGTTCCGTCATTGCTGCGATGAAAACATATTTGGGCGACCACCAATCCGGTGTAGGCATACCATGTGGTGGGGAAGGGATATTACATTCTGCCAACAAACTACTAGAACTCAAAGGTACACAAACCGGCCTTTCCATGCTTCTTATCGATTTTAGGAATGCCTTCAATTTAATCAATAGAACTGCATTAATTCGAGAAGTAAGAAGCAAATGTCCGAGCATTTCCAAATGGATAGAATTCTGTAACTCGAAACCTGCACGATTATACTATGGAGAGTCCACTTTATCCTCAGCGCAGGGTGTACAACAAGGGGATCCCCTTGGCCCCTTGCTCTTTGCACTGACCCTTCATCTGTTGGTACGCAAAATCTCCGAGAAGTGTTCGCTGGACCTTCATGCCTGGTATTTGGATGACAGAACTTTAATCCGTGATACCCTAGGAGTTGCTAGCGCGTTCAATATAATCCAGCAGGAAGGTAAATACCGTGGTTTACACTTAAATATCAGCAAGACAGAGTTATACTGGCCGTCACCTGATCCCAGGAGCTTGGCAGATGGAGTATTCCCACGGCACATTGGCAGAGCAACAAATGGGGTTAAGATTCTGGGAGGCCCCGTCAGTCTTGACTCTCAATATTGCAGCAACCTTGTTTTATCCAGGGTCGACAAAACCATAGGTCTTATGGCTGTGTGAGGCGATTACAAGATCCTCAATGCGAGCTCCTTCTGCTGCGCAGTTGTACAGGAGTCTCCAAATTATACTTCACTCTACGTACCACCACTCCACAGGTATTTGATGCTTCAACCACTTGGTATGATTCCCATCTTTTTCAATATCTGCGGCACCTTATTACAGGGGATGCAGCTAGCTTTGGACCTGCCCAGTTCAGAATAGCCACTGTACCATTTAAAGATGGTGGACTCGGTGTATACTCAATGGCCGATACAAGCCAATATTGTTACCCTGCCTCGTACATACAAACCCAGAGCTTGCAGACTACCATTCTCGGCAATACATATACGTCTTCTCCATGCACTGGTTTCCAGTCTGCCCTTACCCAATACATGCAATTCTGCGGACTTTCCCCTTCTTCTTTCGACATCAAAGACACTGCCCCACAGCCTATGAAAGCATTGGCAGTTCGTTATTTCGTTGTTGTCAAGAGGGAAATACCAAACAAGTTTGCACTATCGGAGAGGGATGCTGTTCTTTGGCAAAGCAACCAGTTGCCTCATGCAATGGACTTTCTTAAAGCCATCCCCGTTGCAGGCCTCAATCAGAATCTCGGGCCTCGTCAGTTTAGAGCCGTTCTACAGTACCGGCTAGGTGTGCCAATATTTCCTGAAGACAGTATGTGCCCTTGCTGTGATCGACCCATGGACATCTACGGAGACCACGCGATGCACTGTGCCAGTGAGGTCGGCTTAAAGTTTAGACACAACATAGTACGTGATGTGTCTATGGACATATGTTACAAAGCCGGAGTCCCAGATAGGAAGGAAGCCTCGCTGCCTTTTCTCGATAACGGCAAGGGCTCGAAACCCGCGGATATCATGGTGTATAACTGGGAGAACGGTCAAGATACATGCCTATATGCTACTGGAGTCTCCCCCTTTGCAGGTGATGGACTTCGTATCTTTGTTTCAAGACGTGCCATTGCAGCTGCTATTAGCCGTAAACGCACTAAATATCTAGAACATTGTACAACACATAAATACGGATTTGGTGTTTTAGCCTTCACAACTTTAGGTGAATTAGGTGGTGATTTTGTTATTTTTCTGAAAAGATTGCAAAACTGCCTGGTCAACTACGATGCTAACTATAAGGTAGGCAGTTCTCTCTTTCAACGGATTGGTGTAGCAATTCAAAAAGGCGTTGGGGCGCAACTTGTTGCTAGGCTCCCAACCATTCCAAACTGCTCTGTGTAAAATTTTCTTTCTTCCCAATGAATGCCTCAGCGCGCTCTTTCATAATAATAATAATAATAATAATAAGAACGGGCACCTAGCTCAGCTGGTCATCCTCGTTCCCCAAAGTTTCATGCGTTCCAGGAGGTCCCAGGTTCGAGACCCCAATGGCGTAATATTGCAGAAATTAACATGGAAGGTAGAATTAGTTTGCCCCCTTGTGACACAATCTCAGCCCCCCCATCCGATTCGGCTCCTTTGGCTAGGTTACCCATGAGGCTCGCTGGTAGGCTAGCACAGCAACCTGTTCAATTAATGTAGTAGTATGTCGTTGGAGCTTAGCTTGTTAGGCTTCCAACTAGTTTCATGTAATAATCATCATCCAATAATATAATAATATCTCAATAATAATAATAATAATAATATTACTCTTTAAAATAAATAAAATAATAATAATAATAATAATAATAAGAAGAAGAAGAACGGGCACCTAGCTCAGCCGGTCATCCTCGTTCCCCAAAGTTTCATGCGTTCCAGGAGGTCCCAGGTTCGAGCCCCCAATGGCGTAATATTGCTGAAATTAACATGGAAGGTAGAGTTAGTTTGCCCCCCTTGTGACACAATCTCAGCCCCCCCATCCGCTTCGGCTCCTTTGGCTAGGTTACCCATGAGGCTCGCTGGTAGGCTAGCACAGCAACCTGTTCAATTAATGTAGTAGTATGTCGTTGGAGCTTAGCGTGTTAGGCTTCCAACTAGTTTCATGTAATAATCGTTATCCAATAATATAATAATATCTCAACAAAAAAAATAAATAATAATAATAATAATAATAATAATAATAAACCTTAGGAAAGAGAAGCTCCGGTGATTGTGGGGGGGATTTTCAGGCGACTGAAAAACAGAAATCACCCCTGCCTTTGTCCGTGAATTCAACGCATACATCTCCCTGTTTTCTCTTTGTTTATTGTTTGATCGCATATATGGATGCAAGACATAGTTCTTCTAGGGTTTTTCTGTTTCTCAGCTTTCCCCTAGATTTTTCTATGCCCATAACACGTTCTTCAGCTTCATCAGGAATCCGTAGGAATGGCAGGCCTGATTCCCAACCCTCCATGGCCTCATCTTCGCAGACGAGAAAGAAGTTGCAGACTGCTGCTATAAACAAAGCTTTGTTGGTTTGGAGGGAACCTGCCGGCTGCATCAGTTTGGTACAACAATTGCTTGGCCTGACCAAAAGAGCTTCTACACAGCGTGCTCCTAGCAAAAAGAAGACGAAGCGACATCTAGAAGCCTGTCGAAAAAAGCTGAGTTATGGCCACTACACAGCAGCAATTCGCATTCTTTCTTCCAGTGGCGTTGCTCAACCTACCGCAGACACCTTGTTCGAACTCCAGCAGAAACATCCATATGCTCCACCCCCTACTATATCCACTGAAGCTGTTTCAACACCTTCCCTGACTGTTGATTCCAAGGCTGTACTTGCAGCCCTAAAGAGCTTCCCCAAGGGGACTTCTTGTGGCAGAGACGGTCTCCGTGCTCAGCACTTGTTGGACGGCATGAGTGGAGCTGGTGCTGCGATTTCTGATGAGTTGCTGTTGTCTATTACTGGCGTCGTGAACCTGTGGCTTGCAGGTAATTGTCCTCCTTCCCTTGGTATATTTGTGGCCAGTGCTCCCTTAACCCCACTACTTAAACCTGGTGGTGGTTTGAGACCAATTGTGGTAGGCACCATCTGGCGTAGGCTGTGTTCTAAGTTAGCAGCTACTTCAGTTTGCAAAAACTTGAACAACTATCTTGGCAATCACCAATATGGATTTGGCATCCCTTGCGGCGGAGAGAGTATTCTACACGCGGCGAATAGATTGCTTGAAATGCATGGATCTGATAACACCAAATCTATGTTATTAATAGATTTTTCGAATGCATTCAACATGGTTGATCGATCCACTATTATCCGTGAGGTACGAACACACTGCCCTAGCATCTCTCGTTGGGTTGAATTCTGTTATATGCAACCCGCCAGATTATATTATCAAGAGCACTTACTCTCCTCGACACAAGGGGTTCAGCAGGGCGACCCTCTTGGTCCCCTTCTTTTTTCTTTAGCTTTGCACCCTCTTATCGAGAAGATTGCATCCACTTGTATGTTGGATTTCCATGCCTGATATTTAGACGATGGCACCATCGCAGGTGACACTATGGAAGTGTCTAAGGCATTGAAGATTCTCCAAGAGGACGGACCAGTCTACGGGTTACATCTGAATATTTCGAAGACTGAATTATTTTGGCCCTCTTATGACCCGAGAAGGGATTCCGATACTGCCTTTCCTGCGAATATTGGTAAGCCAAAATATGGTGTTAAATTGCTTGGTGGACCAGTCAGCCTAGATATGAACTTCTGTAGTAATGTGGTGTTGAACAGGGTTGACAAAACCTCTCAGCTCATTGACAAGATTCAAGAGCTGCAGGATCCTCAGTGTGAACTTTTGCTTTTGCGCAACTGTACTGGAGTTTCGAGGTTATATTTTTCCCTACGCACTACTTGCCCCCAGGCGATTCAGAATGTTGCCACGCGCTTTGATGATTATCTTATGCAGTATCTTCATCGTCTTATAGTCGGAGATGGGGCTGGTTTTGGCTTAGTCCAACAGCGACTAGCCACTCTCCCATCAAAGATGGTGGTCTGGGTATTCTTACTATGACAGATACTATGCAGTACTGTTACCTTGCATCTCAGGCACAGACCCAGCATTTGCATAATTCTATTTGAGGCTGCCTGCAACAACCGACTTATGCCTTGGTTTCCATACTACTTTACAGAGTTTCACACAAGCTTGTGAGATCCCCCTCCCTTATTTCAACATTAATGATGTCGCCCCCCATTACATGAAGTCATTGGCAGCTATCTACTTTGGAGCTATTAGGGAAAAGATACTTACTCGCTTTTCTTTTTCTACACGTGAAGCTACTGTTTGGCAATGTAATAGATCTGATCATGCTATGGATTTCCTTAAGGCAATACCTATTCCTGGGCTCAACCAGGCAGTTGGTTCCAGGCAGTTTAGCTCGGTCTTACAATATCGTTTAGCTATACCCCTTTTTGAGGAAGGTAATAAATGTACCTGTTGTGGCAAACTCATGGATATCTTTGGAGACCACGCTATCCATTGTGCTAGCAAGGTCGGGCTTAAATTCAGACATGATTTAGTAAAATATATTCTGGCAGACATGTGTTACAGAGCTGGGGTTGCGGCTAGAAAAGAGGTTTCTTTGGGCGTCATCAGTAATAAGGATTTTCGGCCGGCGGACATCATGGTTTATAATTGGGTAGATGGGAAGGATGTTTGTCTCGACGTCACTGGGGTCTCTCCGTTTACCAGTGCTAAGACACGCCACTTCATACCAGGTCATGCCATTTCTGCAGCAATTACTCGCAAGAACACTAAATACTTAGATGTTTGCACTTCTCTCGGGTATGGGTTCGGTGTTTTGGCTTTCTCCACTTTTGGCGAGCTTAGTACGGATTTATTAACTTTCCTGAAGAGATTAAGGAATTGCATGGCAGGACATGATGCCAACTTTAAGATAGGCAATTCTCTTTTTCATAGGCTAGGAATCGTTATTCAAAAAGGTGTTGGTGCCCAACTTGTTGCTAGGCTACCCACCATCTCTTGTAATATTGATTTTGATTAATAAATGCCGTAGTGGCTCCCTTTATAATAATAATGTTATAATAATAATAATAATAATAATAATAACATGTTTTAAAAAAGAACGGGCACCTAGCTCAGCTGGTCATCCTCGTTCCCCAAAGTTTCATGCGTTCCAGGAGGTCCCAGGTTCGAGCCCCCAATGGCGTAATATTGCAGAAATTAACATGTAAGGTAGAGTTAGTTTTACCCCTTGTGACACAATCTCAGCCCCCCATCCGATTCGTCTCCTTTGGCTAGGTTACCCAGGAGGTTCGCTGGTAGGCTAGCACATCAACATGTTCAATTAATGTAGTAGTATGTCGTTGGAGCTTAGCTTGTTAGGCTTCCAATTAGTTTCATGTAATAATCGTTATTCAAAATGAAATAATAATAATAATAAAAGCCTTTGTGGTGCTTTTTTTTATAATAATAATAATAAAATTTTCATCATCAGTATCAAATTTTCTGCGGATATCCGACTCGTTCACCATCAGTAACATATCCAACTCGTTCACCATCAATATCAAATTCTCTGAGAGTTTGAAGATTTTTTAACAACAAGAATCTAATTCTTTTTAGGGGTTTGTCGATTGAAGAGGAAATTAGGGGCTTGTCGATTGAAGAAGAAATTAGGTTTCAATTTGGGTTTGTCGATTGAGGAAATTAAGGTTCTTGTGGTGGATGGGTTAGCCAATTGAAGGAACAATTTGGGATTTGAGGATATTTTCGATTGGTTTTAGGGTTCTTATTCTCGTCGATTGTTCTAGTTTTCTCCATCTCTGGTTAGTAGAAGTTACAATTGTTTTAGGGGGTGTTGCTGTAATTCTTTTGTGGTGGATAATTTGAACCTTTGAGACGTAGTTTTCCAAGTTTGTCATTGAGGGTTGAAATCGATTGAAGATAGTATAGGGAATTTGTGCTTGAAGAGTTTGAAGATTCAATCGAGTGTTCTGTAAATCTTCTTTGCAGATTCAATTAGGGGTTTCGAAGTCTTGTTTCTCTATGGTTAAAGAGAGGTATTTCGTTGTTAGCAGCCAGGGTAATTGGTGTTTTGAAGCTTTACTTAGGTGTTTTGTTACTCTTCTCTGTTGATTCAATCAGGCTTTGAAGACGTGAATTTCTCAGTTTGAAGAGGGGTTTTTCATTGATTGAAGCAAGAGCTTCAGGGGTGTAGAGGTTTGGTACTCTTTGTTTTTGGGTGATGTTCTGGGGCTTTGAGGAGTCTACTCACTACCTGGTCTTCTGTAAGTGGTTTCTTTACTTTGTGTAAGTGTTTATTATCACAGATTTATGTAGAGTTGTTGGAATTTCGATTTAGGAGTTTAATTTTGAGCTTTGGTTTCTTGTGTGAGTGGTTGATGGTACAAAATTAGGGGTGTTTGCATTCAAAATTCAGGGTTACCAAATTTTTGTAATTATTTTGGTTTTGTGCTTTGTGACTGGTTCAACATAATTAGTGGTGTAGAAACTCCAATTGCTCACTTTTGTGCCCTGAGAAAGTTTTAGTTTCAAGCAGTTTCTTTGAGCATTTAGTATTTGGGGTTTCCTGTAGATATTAGAAGGTTTTGTTGCAGTAGGAGGACGAAAGTTATTCTTTGAGAAGCTTTGGAGGTTTTGTCGTGGAGGTTTTTTGTCTTAATTAGTGGGTTAATGAATGGTATTTTAAGTTTTCGATTAGGGTTTGCCTAATTTGAACTCTTATTCTCCCATTCCTTGACTACTAACTGGTCATGTTTCCTTGAATTCTAATTGGGAAGATTTTGAAGGTTATAGTGTTGAATTGGTCAGGGTTTGTTTTGCTTGAAGGAGGTGTTTTCAGTGAAAATCAGGGTTTCTTGTTTTTGAAGTGTAATGCCTACAACTAGATCTTCAACCTCATACACACCGAGAATTCAACGCATAGATGAAGATGAAGACACAGATTATACATCATGTGCTTTGCCGTTGTCTCAGACTACATCCACATCATCATCTCAAAATGGTAAGGTTCCTAGCCTCTTTAATCTGGGTACCAACAAACCAACCTCGACCAATGAAGGACGTATACATTGTCCTTTCAAAATTTTTGATGGCTGTTCTAATGGAATTGGTGGTAATGGATACAACAAATCGGGTTTTTACAGGCATCTACATGACAAACATTTACCAAATCCAGGGTGTAAAAATGCTTGTAGGGAGAGAATCAGCTCTAAAAGAATAGTTTAAGAAGCTTGGGAACGAACCCCTAATCAGTTGCAGATGTGGTTGTGCGTGCCATGCATACATATACATGCTTAGAAGAAATCTTGCTCTTCTCATGTGGGTGGTGCCACTACTGGACCACTTGATGGTAATTCTGTGGAATTCCTCATTCATGGAATTGTCAAACCTGCTGACACCCCCGATACATTTCTAACAGTTGTGCGGGATGATGATGCTTCTCTCAATGATGTTGCACTCAACCTGGATTTGTTGAATCTTGTTTATCAGAAGCGTTTCACAACCATTGCCAGCATCCCCCCACCTTGCAAGCTTCATTTTTCAAGGACTTTAAAGGTCGCATTGGATAATGTACTCTCTAATCCTATAGATTTATCAACATGGCTGAAGCTTCTAGTGTTGCCAATATGCAACTTAAATATGTATATGCCTAAGAACTTAAGGGAAGAGAGGGCTGGAACTAGAAATAAGCTTCAGATGGATAGTATCAACCATGCTTTGTTATTGTAGATGGGGGAAAACGAGTCGCTGTTTTTTTAGGGAAGTGAAGAGACAAGCGTGTTGTCGAGACTCCTCAACCGAGCAGACTTCTTAACCTCACACAGATGCACTGCAGAGGGAGTGCTTAGATTCGAGAGATCAATCTGTAGGACTCCGGCCTAAACCAAGTCAATGGCCGTTCCAGAGTCAATTCGGTCACAAAGAGGGAGATGGTTTGATCTGTAGGAGGGAACCTGAGAATTGTGTGGGATCAGTGATGATCATGGATTGTGGATGTGTTGAAGGTTTCTGCAACTTTTTGTGAACTGATGAGTTCAGATAAGTTCTGAGAGATTGATGAATTCTTGAGAGTAGTTACTCGAGAAATTCGACAATTACTGATAGCTAGTGATCATTCGTTGTTTTCAATCATGGATTCAGAGACTTATTTATATTGTCAGAGTCGTGAACACCTTGATCCCTGTAAGTGTGACGGTTTCTTGAGTGAAAGAATGGGAAAGTGGGAGATCGTGGTAAAGTCAGTTTCATGTCGTGTGGAGACTTGAATGATCGTGCACCCACTACTTTGCCAACTCCTTCAACCGTTGACACGAATTACTCACATTTCTCGTTGTGGATGAATCCACGTGTTGTAGGCCGCCAGACCAAAACCCTAATTGATATCCCCTAATTTGGCGTGATTGATGTCTCACGAATCGTGGAGTCTGCATGACAGACGTGTATTAATTAGTCAGTTGTTGACTGATTAGACATTGAGTCTAGGTTTTGTTGAATCGAGCACGAGTGATGAATGCTCAACGATTCATGGATCGAACATGTAGTTCTCTGAAATGATGTCAAATTTGTATATTCAATGATGAATCATTGACCAGTATTTGAGCGACTGAGCAAGTATTGCTCAATTCGGCGAATTATTGAATATTGAGAATTTGACGAGCAACTGAACAAGTATTGCTCAATTCGACAAATTAATGATTATTGATAATTTGATGTACAATTGAGCAAGTATTGCGCAATTCGACAAATTACTGATAAATTACTAAATATTGATAGCTGGATCAATATTCGATCAACTGAGCAAGTATTGCTCAATTCGACGAATTACTGATAAATTACTAAATATTAATAGTTGGATCAATATTCAATCAACTGAGAAAGTATTGCTCAATTCGACAAATTCATAATTTTGACGTGCAACTGAGCAAGTATTGCTCAATTCGACAAAATACTTAACGTTGATAATTTGACATGCAACTGAGCAAGTATTGCTCAATTCGACAAATTACTAATATTACTAAATATTGATAGCTGGATCAACACTTGAGCAACTGAGCAAATATTGCTCAATTCGACGAAATATTTATTGGTGATGTGACCCAATAAAATATTAAAATATTGGTAGATTACCAAAAATTATATGATTAATTCAGATGTTGGTTGTTGAATCCATCATAAATTCATTAGTGTTTGAATCTTGCTCCGAATGATGATTCGTAGAATATTTATTCGAAACCCTAATTTCAGATCAATTATTTGTTAATTGATGAATCGCTGAAAATAGGTCATGAGTGATAGAGGGACCGATCACATGGGATATGGCGTCCATGTGGTTCCCAGTGCTCGAGTGAGCATGCACCAGGGTTCTCAGTTGGAGAGTTGGTGAAAGAACGGTGATTAAATGCCGGATTCATCATTTATTGAAAAAATTGTTGGGTTCAGCATTAGGTGATAAAACCTAAGTATGAAAGATGGGAGACCGACCAATAGGGCATGGGG
Organism: Papaver somniferum; assembly: GCF_003573695.1. Taxonomy (NCBI): domain Eukaryota; kingdom Viridiplantae; phylum Streptophyta; class Magnoliopsida; order Ranunculales; family Papaveraceae; genus Papaver; species Papaver somniferum. Next base: position 118,914,814 of record NC_039367.1, read on the forward strand.
CCGGCTCTTGGTGATCGCAGGACCAGCTGTTGGTCGTTTGAGCAATCCCCAGGTTGGTTGGAGAGAGTTTGGGCCCAATATGAGCAATTGAGCAAATTAGGTCAGAATTATGAAAACGTGTGGTACCGGCTTTGTGCAAGCCCTAGGGATGACTCTAGTCGGTCAAGAAGGCATGCACGTGTTTCCGTGGTGTCCGTGTCTCCATAATGAGAGTTTCAGTATTTTTTGATGTGCGTTCGGGCAACATTGTGAATTTTCAGAAGAGTTTCATCTTGACTGAAATTCTTGATTTTTGTTGGAATGAGCATGTATGCTCAATTCATCAACATTTTGTAAATATTAAAATGAGAGCATTTTAACATTTAAAATTGTCGTGAGAGGCTTGCCGGTCATGTGACCATGTTGGCTTTTAGTTTTTCATGATTCGAGCAAAAATTGAGAAAATGTGAAGGAATCATGAATTTTGCTCAAACTAAGGAGTTTCATGAATTGAGGAAAATAATAATTATAAAAGACTAGGGATTGCAAAGTGTGGGGCCGGCCACGGCTAGGGCATGGCCGGCCGGCTATGTTGCCCGGTCCCGCACGCCTTTCCCTAATTTTGTATTATTATTTTTTCATGAAACCGTGATATTATGGAGAATCCATGAGTTTTCGTTGAAACAGAGAAGTTTCATGAGTATAGGAATAATAATTATAAAAATCTAGGGATTGTGAGGTGTGGGACCGGCCACGGCTTGGGCACGGCAGGCTGGCTATGTTGCCCGGTCCCGCACACCTTTTCCTATTTTATAATATTATTTTTCATGAATCCATGAAGTTATGGAGAATTCATGAGTTTTGCAAAAACAAGGAAAGTTGCTAAAACCAAGGAGTTTTCATGAGTTCATGAAATAACAAAATAAGGAAAATAATGGGAGAGGCATGGGACCGGCCACGACTAGGGCATGGTCGGCCGGCCGGTGGGCTCGACCCCATGAGCGCCTCTTCATTATTTTAATATTTATTATTTTTCTCCCGCTTTGCGTAGGATTCCTCATTTTTCCATGTTTTTTGGATGCTCGTTTATGCATCCGGGTGCTCAGTCATGCATCATTATCGAGTACACTTGCACCATTTTTGTGGGGCCTACTCAGTGGTAGTCCAGATGCCCGGTTGTTGAGTATTATTATTATTTTGTGAAATTCAGTGGAGAATAATTCATGAAACTGAACAATAAAAATGAGTAGTTCTATTATCAATTCATTGGATCAGTCGTGGATTCGACCATGAATTCGGAATAATAAAGTTAAGTATTACCATTCCATGGGATTGTGGATTCGACCATAGAATCAGAGTAATTAAATATTACTATTTCATGAGATCAGTCGTGGATTCAATTATGAGATCAGAGTAATAAAATTATCTATTATCATTCCATGAGATTATCCGTGAATTCGATCATGAAATCGAAATAATGAGATGATACAATTGTTTATTTCCATTTCATGGGATCAGGCCGTGGATTTGACCATGGAATAGGAGCAATTTTTATTGCCATTCCATGGGATCAGGTCGTGGATTCGACCATGGAATATGAGCAATTGTTATTACCATTCCATGGGATCAAGCCCTGGATTCGACCATGGAATAGGAGCAATTGTTATTGCCATTCCATGGGATCAGGCCGTGGATTCGACCATGGAATAGGAGCAATAGTTATTGCCATTCCATGGGATCAGACCGTGGATTCGACCATGGAATAGGAGCAATAGTTATTGCCATTCCATGGGATCAGGCCGTGGATTCGACCATGGAATGGGAGCAATAATAGATCATTATGGGAATTCAGTGGTAAATGTCACGACAGAATTAATCTATTACAGAAGTGATATTATCCAGTTAAAGCGTCATACCCATTCCGAAGGTGTATAGTCAGAAGACAGCGAGTTTCCGAAGTCCTGAAGACGTTGTTGCTCTCAATCTACGGAGAACCTCCTGGATCTATACACGGTCTCTCTACATAGTCAGGGAACAGTGAGTGACACCGACGTCCTGAAGGCGTTGTTGCTCTCAATCTACGGAGAACCGCCCAATCGTTCTTCTATGTAGAGGCGGGTCTCTCTCATGTAGTCAGGGAACAATGAGTGTCACCGACGTCCTGAAGGCGTTTTGCTTTCAATCTTACGGAGAACCTCCCAATTACATTATTCTACATAGAGGACATGATGAAATGCGTGGCACTGAACGCTCAGCTAGTGGAGGCCTTTCAGGAAACATATTCATCATGGCTTCGTAAAATATGAATCGTTGCATGCCTGAAAGCCGTGTCAAAAATATGCCTCATAATTTTACGGTTTTGTCCTTTGTTGAAAATCCACCATCAGCATTAAGTCCCCTGCTTAGTGAGGGACAGTCATGTTCCACAGTAAGCATTAGATGGTGATTTTCAGTCGACGAGATCAGTGGTTGAACTCAGTCGTACAAAGGTAGCTTCAGAATCCTCGATTTGCCCTAATGGTGTCATGTACGAGCAAATGCGCAGATAAGGACCCTGATAGCAAGATAGAGTGTCATCTCGTAAGCGTGGAGAGATGAGGCACTGCTGATTTGGGCGTTCAGAAACCTAGTTATGTTCGGTTTAGGATTCATGGGCCCGAGTCCAAAAAAGGAAACCCATGTGCAGGAAGTTCGTTCGTTTGTTAGTTTAAGAAACAAACAAAATATACCTGAGTCTAGTGATAAAATTTTTGTCTATGCGCTTTCACGAAAGCTAAAATTTTCTTTTTTGAATATGTGAGATTTCACAAAAGGGAATAAACTCTCGGTTCAAAGGTGGATGCTTGTACGAGAGTTTTTTTTTTTTTGAATAAACGTGCGTCTGTTAGCAATAAAATTTTTTGTCTATGAGCTTTTGTGAAAAAAATTATTTTCGATATGTGAGCTTTTATAAAATTTTTGAAAATACACTTCTCGTTTCAAAGGCGGATGCTCGCGAGAGGGAGCAAAAATATATACATATATTTTCAGAGTTACGTGGGTTTCACGTTAAAATATATATTTTGTAAAATCAATGTTTTGATTTTGAACAACTGTTGAAAATATATATTCTGTATGTGAGTTTTCACAATTGTAGAATGGACGTCTGTCCAATTTTTGAAAAACCAGTGAATGTTCAAACAGTGAAAATTTATGTGAAATTAAGTTTTTGATTTTCACAATTGCTAGAAGTAAACAATTTTTAATGAAATACTGTTTGCATGGATTTTGTGATCTGGTAGTGTATGCACAAAACCAATGGGTGTTCACTCGGTGGGAGTCGCTCACACGGTGAAAATAATGTGAATTGTTCACATGATGGAAGTTTCGTGAATTGTTCACAGTTTTATGAAAATAACGTTATGGTTGTGACTAACGAATTTTGTTCGTCTTTGCAGGTTTGAAGGAGCGAACAAATTCTCGAGATTGTAATCACTACATCTAGTGAAATTATAAATAGGTAAGAGTTGGATAGTTACCATTTTTGTAGACGCCGTTGTGAGCACCTTTATTCCATGAATCCTGCGCTTTGTATGAACGGTGTGCCGAAGTAGCCACTTTGCAAGAATGACTGACTCCCATGATGATAATTCCAAAGATGGTGTTTCCAGAGATGACATCTCTACGGATGCAACTTTAAGAAATGGTACTTCTGGGACCTCTGAGTGATGGTGAGAGATCCTTCATACGGAGTTGTACTTATGGTTATTTCATTAGCTTTACCACAGGATGACCGAATAGTGAGATCCCGAATCAATGTAGACTCCACAGAAATGGAAGAAAGTCTACGGGAGCGGCGAACCCAGCAGTAAGGACTACAAAATAACGTGCAGTCCCCAGCCGTTTCTTTGGTGAGTTGTTAGCTCTCCTTGTGTAATGACTTTTCCCTGCCCGTGCAATTAGGATCACGAGACCAAGGTTTGTTATTTATTTTCAGACTTTTGCTCCATGACGGTCTTCAACTTGTTCCCGGACAAACAATTCAGGAATCCAACACTGATAAAGAAGTCGATGTAAGTATCTCTTTCGTGCAGGTGATTGTGGCATCTCATTGAATGAAATAATAATAATTGTTGTCGATGTACCCAGGAGGAAATCATTGTAGATAAGCAGCATGTTGAAGAAGCGTGCTCTTCTTTGGGACATGAGAATATAGAGAATTCCCGAATTCCCGAACCGAATGGAGATAGCGGCGTTGCCGATAGAGATTTCGGCGTTGCTAAGCCTTCAAATGATTTAGAGACTCCCCTAGTAAGTATAACATATGTAATATCTTTATAGAAGTATGAAATTGCTGATTTGTGAATGAATGAATGAGAATCCATGTGAGTATACGAGTAGTTTCGCTGAAATACGTCACCAGAAAATTTCAGACTTCAACCTTTTAGTAAAAACACTGTATAATCTTCGTACGGAGTTGGATTTTCGCGATCTGCATATGTATCTTCAAGCCCAGAAAATTTCAAAGCTTTAGTACAAAATCTTTTTGAGTTTTGAGCATGTTTAGGGCCTAAAAACGGCGAAACAGTAAACTTCCAGGAGACTTTCAGAACTTTTTCAGATTGTATGTTGTCCAATGTTTTGGCCACATCTCTTTGCTCGTTTCTCTGATTGCTGTGAATTTTTGATATGTTGTAGAGGATATCCATACGAATAGAATGGTATATGACCCATCCCTAGATTCTTCACCAATTGCTCCCAGATCGTCGGTTTGTACAGGACAGTGTAAAATCATCTCAGACGAGCTTGCTGTAAAACACTCATGTTGTGTCTTGTGTCTTGAACGGTTGGTGAAGGATTTTAATGTAATTGATACATTTGAGATCAGGACCCCTTGATTGATACATGAGCGTGGTGCTTGCAGTGTCATCTTGTTTCTGTCAGTCGCAGAAACATCAATTCTGAAATCCTGGTCACGGGACCATAACTGAGGTTGCTCTCGAGAGGGGGTGATGTAATGACCATGGTTTCATGTCCTGGTGGTAGAATTCCTTTTATGATGAATGATCAGAACATGAGAGTCTGGTTCCACGGGTCTTGGACTGTGAAACTAATCGCCATGATAGTGGACCGTCAGTCCCCAGTATTTTGTCAAATCTCTCCTTTTCGTTTTCCCTTCTTTTGGCGAGACCTAGATAGAGGACCCAGGTAGAAAAATTGATGTAAAGACCTAGGTGGTCGAAATTGGAGGTACCTTGACGAAGGATTTAGCGGAAGGACCTGGTGGACATCGATCGATTGTGGAGGTTATGAATCCCGTCGAAGAATTGCTGCTTGCATGTTGTATGCTCTGGAAGTTGTAGGAACCTCATACGACATCGGAATTCGATGCTTGACCCAAAATTTTGAAGCTAAGAGACTGAGTTATCACATGAGCAAAGGATCACTCAATCTGGAGTTGCAGAGGTCAGACAACGAAGCGTGCACATTTGTAATTTGTAATCCGTACAAACTTTTCAGATTTTGTAGACCTGACGATAAAGGACATATCTTTCAGCTAGTATGTCCGATTGATGCCCCCTTTTGGTATGTTGTAGAAGAGACATAGGCGAACATCTTTCGTTGAGGAAGTATTGTCCCATTCTTCACCCATTGTTACGTTTTTGTAAACCCATGGCCTAAAGTGTGTTGTATCTCATTTGTAGAAGTGATGAAAACATCTTGTAGAAGACTTTGGTTTGTGGTCGTCTGTCGTGTAATATTTGGGAAAAAATTCATGTTAGTATGTTTTCATGTTTACACATCTTGATATGAATCATTAGGGCTTGAAGAAGTAATCCATAGAGTAACGCTTCAGAGAATGGATAGTTGATGAAGTCGGTTGTTGCGCCTGAGACTGATGTTGAGATCACAATTAAATTTTCTCCAGAAATTCTTGCTGATGCTGAGACCATGAATGGATTTTCTCCACATATCCTTGTTGATGCCGATACTATGGTTGGAGTTGCTACAGAGACCGAAGATGATAGTCTTTGGTCTTCCATCCAGTGAGCCTTTACATGCACGAACTAATTGGTGAGTTAAGCATTCCTAAGATGAGGTGTACTAAGATTTAAACCCAAATTCTCTTGAATATGACTTTACTGTGAAGTGGCTTCGTTAGGGAATATATGTTGTTGCACGGTAGATGGAAGCAGCAGTCTTCATTCTGGATATGATTGGTGAAGAGAGGAAGTTCCCCAGTCGTGCAGGGGCTTGTGATGTAGAGAGGTTTTGTTTGATGACGTTTCATGTAATCACATCAGGTTGTGATGACTTGTTATGTGGATAACATTTATTGAAATATATTGAATTGATATTTCCAATAAAATCAAGTCCCCAGTGCATCCCTCATCCACTTAGCAGAGTTGAAGGAGTTTGTAGCGTCCATTAGTGAATGATGTTGCATCTTCTTCAAAAGTATTACCATTGGATAGTGAAGACTTATCGATTGTAATTCAGCTGCACTTTGATCGTGTCGTTGTTGAACCAGTGTGTCACCATAGAGATATTGTGCCGAAGCTAGAGGCGCTATTATTGAAGGTGTACTCTTTGATTGGGAGTACAACTCGAAGGCTTCTTATATGCTTGAGCGCTGAAGCGTCGAATGTCTTAGGCTTGATCGTATTGGCCCGTGTATCTTCTATTGATTCGGCATTCCGCTGCGATAACGGGATTCAACACTTGTGCAGACATCAGAGATTTCTGGTACTCGTGGACATTCCTACAAGTCTATGGAGAAATTCCCAAAGTGTTCTTTTCCATGCTTCTTCATCTCTCAGTAGTGAATGTCTCGGTGAGATGCTTGATTCGAAGCGATGTCAGATTCAACCACTTGGTGACGGTGAATCTACCATTTATAATGTATTGAAGAGTTGCTAGCAGAGTTGAGTCCCCATGCTAGGATAGCATGTGAGGAAATAAATGACAGACACAGAAGGAACGAGACTTTCCTGAGTGAGGAACCCCTTGATGAATGTCTATGCATCTTTTGCAGGTTCTTGCTTCAACCTCGTCAAAGTTCGAAATTTCTCAAAGTGTTCTGATGATGGGATGACGAATAGCTTCTTTTCGAGTGATACCTGCGGCTCTGAGGGTTTTCAGTGGAATAGTGTTGATAGAAGTGACATTATTGATCAACGTTCTCTCAAATTCATTTCCTTGGAGATTGGCTGCGGTAAGTAGTCCCTAGTCGTACATCTCTTTGTCTGTGGCTAAAGGCTCATGAATTATTTGGATTTGCTGACACGATGTCATTCAGAGCCGTGAGCATGTCTTTCTTTTGAGCTCTTGACAGATAAAGCAATTCGCAGATGTGCTCGATCAATGACTGAACTGCTTCGTCGGAAGGTTGCTCGGAGAGATTAAAGTTCTATGATTCTTCATTTCTTCTTCGGTCGACTCTCTCCTGGTGAATGGAAATTTGGTTGCATCATCTTGAATCTAGACTTCCAGTAACTCGATCACTTCTTCGGTGAGAAGAGAGAAGTTTGAGTCTGTCTGATCATTTCCCCATTTGTTGATGTAGGGTTGAAGTTTGTGCATTTCAGGATTGTTTATCTTCTCTTTGCGCTTCCGGAGGAACTTGAGAGATTTGAGAAGCATGCTTGTGTTGTGGTATCTCGTCTTTCCTTTTGCTCCGTCTAGCAACAATGTTCATGGAAGGTTGGAGATTGTACTGATTTTTGACTAGGCGTCGGATGCTTCGAGATTCCTCGACCTTGCAGACTTTGCACTTTCCATTAAAGCAGGTGCAGTAGTTGTTGATCGCTTGGATGCTTCATGGAGTTCTGAGAAAGTATGGAATCAGATATTTTCCAGCAAAGCTCTGTAGACTGGGTCATCCCGTTGGTGCACAAATCCACAAGTTGTTGTTCAGTAACGTTGGGATCATGGCAATCCAAAGCCTGAATTCTGAACCTCTTCACATAATCGTTCGGATGTTCATTGTTCTTATGAGCCATCCTTCCTAAGTCAGAAAGAGTAATCTTCTTAGAGACGAAGAAGCACTTCCTGTAGAAGGAGTTAACCATTTCTCCCCAGTTAGCGATGCCTCCTGGTGCGATGTTGTTGTACCAGGTATATGCCCGGCCTGTCAGATATTTTGAGAATTCCTTTAGCCGGACAACATGATTGTGTTCATACTCCACTAACGCTTCTAAGAATCGAGAAACATGTTCTCGGGCGTTTCTAGTTCCATTGTACAGAGTGAACGTTGGAGAAGTATAGACCTTTGGGAGAGGAATCCTTTGTGTAGAAGCCGGGTATGTAGGTTGATGATGGTGGACGGTGGGCGTAGTGTTTTTCCCACAGTTCTCCATGAAATGCTCCAGCTCTTCACGAGTGATGAAATTGGCAGGCTCTCTTGATGACGTTTTCTTTGCAGCCTTCTGGAATTCATCATCGTCGACTGTATGCATTGAAATGACTTCTGGATCGTCAGTTAAAGCAGGTTCTTTACCTTTTCCTTTTTCCTGATGTTTTTTCTGACATCTTTCCAGTGAGAGTTATGAGAAAACCTCCTTTTGTGTTGCAGCCATGTCAGTTTGATTCTTGGCAAGAGTCTCTTGCACCTTCATGAGATCAGCTATGGTAGGCGGATTTTCTCTGATTTCATCGGGAAACTAGCCGAAGATGGGATTGTCTCCAATGTTGGTTTGAGGAGGAGTGGTGTCACCAGCGCCGATGTTGGAAGCAAGAGTAGTTTCTGGAGTACCACCATTGTTGCTAGTGCTAGCGTTGTTGGCGTTGGGATTTGTTACTAACCCAGACCTAATACCAACCATCTTGTGAAATGTGAAATTGCAACCGAGAGATTAATCTCCCACTGTGGTCGCCAATCTGTAGATGGGAAAAAACGAGTCGCTGGTTTTTTAGGGAAGTGAAGAGACAAGCGTGTTGTCGAGACTCCTCAACCGAGCAGACTGCTTAACCTCACACAGATGCACTGCAGAGGGAGTGCTTAGATTCGAGAGATCAATCTGTAGGACTCCGGCCTAAACCAAGTCAATGGCCGTTCCAGAGTCAATTCGGTCACAAAGAGGGAGATGGGTTGATCTGTAGGAGGGAAGGCTGAGAATTGTGTGGGATCAGTGATGATCAAGGATTGTGGATGTGTTGAAGGTTTCTGCAACTTTTGGTGAACTGATGAGTTCAAATAAGTTCTGAGAGATTGATGAATTCTTGAGAGTAGTTACTCGAGAAATTCGACAATTACTGATAGCTAGTGATCATTCGTTGTTTTCAACCATGGATTCAGAGACTTATTTATATTGTCAGAGTCGTGAACACCTTGATCCGTGTAAGTGTGACGGTTTCTTGAGTGAAAGAGTGAGAAAGTGGGAGATCGTGGTAAAGTCAGTTCCATGCCGTGTGGAGACTTGACTGATCGTGCACCCACTTCTTTGCTAACTCCTTTAACCGTTGACACGACTTACTCCCATTTCTCGTTGTGAATGAATCCACGTGTTGTAGGCCGCCAGACCAAAACCCTAATTGATATCCCCCAATTTGACGTGATTGATGTCTCACGAATCGTGGAGTCTGCATGACTGGTAGGGCCGGAAAGCGTATAAAATTAAGCGTAATAAAAACGCGGGCCTACAGTAATACCGCAAGTGCACGGTCGTCGGTTGTAGCTCGTGCAAGTACGGGTCGATCCACAGAGACTGGGTGTGTTTTGGAGTGTTTAGCTATTTTGGGTTCTAGTTGCTATTGTTGGGCTTTGGGTACCAATGGATTTTGGTAACCAATGGGTTATGATTGTGCTTTGGGCCTTTGAGTTCTTTGGGAATGAACTGGGCTTTAGCTTTAGCCTATCAGTACACTAGGCTTTTGGATAGAACTGTGGACTGGGCTTAACAGTTCACTTGTGAACTGGGCTTGGTAGTGAACTAGGCTTTGGTTTTGAATTTGGGCTTGGGTTCTTTTGATGTGTACTGGGCTTGGTAACAGTGAACTGGGCCTTAGGCCTTAACCTGAACTGTGGTCTTTAGCTGAGCCAAGCTCAGTTGCAGCAGCAGCAGTGGTGGAAGGAAAGCAGCAGCAGCAGGGGGAGACAAGGCAAGGAGAAAACAGCAAGGGGAAGAAAACAGTGGGGCAATAATACAGAGGCAGTTAGCCTAAGTCAAAGACAATGGAGAAAATTTACAATGGAAGCAACACAGGGCAAAAGAAACAGCACAAAAGCATTATGAGAAGGTGACAGAACATTGCAACTACAAGCAGAGAACAAAGGAAGTAAACCAAGGCCTAAGCCAAGGGCAGGGGAGATGAGAAGCTAACAGTGGTGACAAAACAAGACCAAGGCAGTGGCTCTAGGCATACTACTAGAGTGGGAAGAGAACCAGCTTGCTCACAGTCACTAGTGAGCACTAGTTTCTCCCCACTGCTCAATCAATCCAATGCTCTAAAGGCTTTAGCCTAACATTCACACAAAACAGTAAACATGAGTGATGAAAGAACACTAGGATGTTGAATCCACCATTAACCTAGGGGATATTCTACTCACAGCTAAAATAGTTACCAAAGTACTAATTGTCTGATTAAAGTACAACTAGTCTAAGGGCTTAACAACATTGGACAAGAGCTGCACATGATGAAGACTATCTTATTGATTCATGGTTTCATCTAGTCCTAGCATTTGAGGTTTAGAACATACATAACAAGAACATTACAGAACATGATACAAACATTACAGAAACATAACATAACAGGAATATGGGAGTGACAGCAAAGAACAAACATAACACAACAGTGGAGTTCATAACAGGAACAACACATAACAACATCACAGTGACATAAAATGGAGAAAATCAAAACATTAAAATGGATAAACAGTGAACAGCAAAATGAACATTTAACAGAACTAAGTTCTGGACGCCGGCTATTCCAGGCATAAAGTTTTACAACAACACCCACAAGGCTATTTATACCCACAGACCCCATTTCCCCAAAATAAAAAATTAGGGTTCTTCACCCAAATCCCAAAATCAAACAACACAGAAATTAGGTATTTGATTCTACCTAATTTGATAGTACAATTTGAACCCATGTTTCTCTCTATTCGTCTCCAGGCTTTCCCTAACAGAAATTAGGGTTTTCTATAAAAATCCCCAAAAACCTAATTTGGACAGTTGAAATTAGGGTTTCGAATTTTACTCACCAAACATGTGATTTGACACTTCAATCGTCGACCCATTATTTTCCTTGTTCACCTGCTCCATTCCCACGCGCCAATTGCTTCATCTATCAACCTAATTCACCAAATCCAACCCTAACAGTGATGAGGATGGTGGAGTTGTTGAAATAGATTAATAGGTGATGGGGGTATTGAGGGATATGATGGATTGTGGTTGTTGTGGGGAGTTGTTGATGGAGAAGGAGGTGGCGATGGAACTGGTACGGCAGAGTAGGTGGTGGTGGTTCTGCAAACAGGGTATGGTGGTGAAGGAGAGCTCGATGGAAGAAAGAAGAAGGGGTAGTTTGTTTGGGTTATATGTTTCTGGTACTATGGTGTTAAGCGGGCGTATCGAGTTTGATGATCTGCAACGCTGAGCCGTGGGGTGTGGAGATGAAGATTGATCTAACGGATAAAAGTGAAGATGCTGGCAGCGACCGTTGGATGCAGATATACAACGAAATTAACGGCGCCAGATGGAGTTAGGTGTTGTAGTGTTAAGCGGAAGTATCTGGGTTTGATGCGCAGGCAAAGAATCGATCGTTGGATTCAACTACAATCTAATCTGAAGGCTTGGAATTTAGGCACTATGGTGTTTTGCAGAAGCTTCAGATTTTGATGCGCGATGAAGGAGCGACCATCGGATGATGAGATGGATCCAATCCGACGGCTGAAAATGGAGGCGGGTATGGATATAGAAAATGGGTTTGGGTAAGGGTTTTGGGTCTTGGGTATGCCAAGCCCATATCTTCTTTAAGAACAATTCTTCCTTCTTGAGCCCATTCCTAGCTTTTTGGACGTGCGCTCCATTCTTTGCGGCTTCCTTGCGTAATTTCTTCCGGCTTCTCACTACTCTTCAGCTCTTTTCCGCTCCGCAAGTCATCCAGACTTTATTTATTACCTAAAAATGCAAAATTAAGTAAGAAAAATATCTATTCTTGAAAACAATGAAAATACAGAATATGGGATAAAATGTAGAATTACTGCACAAAAGATGAGTTAAATGCCAACAAAAAGGGATAAATATATACATTATTAGGCACTCATCAAATACCCCCAAACCTGAATTTTACTTGTCCTCAAGTAAAACAAAACTAAGGAAATCCTAACTATACCACTGTCGCTGGTCTCTCGAATGCATTTAGCGTATGCACTAAGCCTTTTAAACCACTAAGTGTCCCTAGTGGACGAGTTGAAGTCTCGTGAAGGTTTGCTTAGAACGTACCTACAAAGTTCTAGGTCAAAATATAAGCTCAGATTCCATCAAATGTGACATGTGCAAAACAGTTTAAGCTCACAGCAAAATGGAGATGTCAATCTAGCTATCAAAGGCACAATCCTAGCACTGATAACAAAAAAAGACATGTGATAAGAGTGTAAAGTGTATCTACACATGTGTAAAGAAAGATCTGAAGTTATGACTACTAATCACCAAGAGATAGTTTCTCAGGCTACGAACCAAGGTCGAAATCTAGCTAGCTGTCCGGACTTTACGAGAATTGTGAATGAGTTGGAGGTATTTCACAATTACTCGCGTTGTACATCAATGGCATACACCCTCCTTGCTTATTACAAAAAACAACAAAATGACTCTTTACATGACTCTTATTTACATTGACTATTCTCTTTTTATTTTTGGAACAAGAGATGATGGAATTGATAAATACTTGATTTTTTTTGTATTTTTCTGATTTGATTTTTTTTTTTTTTTTTTTTTTTAAGAAGGAAACACTTTTGATACATATACAAAAGGAAACAAAAGATTACATGACACTTTGCAAGAGGTAGCCCTTTTTGATGCACCCAGTTAAATTCGATGGTTGTCTTTCTTAATGTAACCTCCACCTTCTATCCCAACCAACCAAAGAACAAGCTAGTCAAGTTTCGTTCAGTATTCTAAAGTGATTGGCAATCGTAACTTCCTATCAAACACCTTGAAGATCGAGGCCATACATGTATTGGTAGATCGTGCGCGTGCAAATTTCTTATCACTATGTGAATTGTGCTAGAATCAGGGTGCCTAAATATCTAGACTAAGACTCCTAATAATTACATATTTGCACAAGAGTCAACATTTCAAGGTAAATGAGCTCCATTTTTTTTATGATTTTTCATTTTTTAATTTTTTTTTGGAATTTTTCAATTTTTTCAAAAGAAGGAGTTCGTTTTCAATTATAGCATATTATCGTGGTATCTACTCTATACCCCCAAACCTAAACTAAACATTGTCCTCAATGTTTCAAAATATGGAAAGAATTAAAATGCAACATATGGAAAGGGACATGCTGAGTAGAGTAAAAGGAGAGAGAATACCCGATTTCGGCGAAAGCAGAATTAAAACTCCGTTATCCAAGGCAAAACTCCAACATATTCGGAGTCACAATGGATGAGCACAAAATAAAAGGAAATTTAACTAACACATTATCTACAAGAAAATTTGGTTTTTAAAAATTGGGAGCAAAAGAAATTTTTTTTTTTTTTTTTTTTTTTTTTGAAAAAGAAAATGAAATTTGGTTTTTGAATTGGGAGCACGCCCACTGTTGGTCCTCTAATGGAATGGGAGGCTGCGACCCAAGAAACACTAAGTTTTAATTTTGAAAGTTTAATTTGGCCCAGTTGGTTAAGGCCCGACGTTTGTTTTAAAACTTTGGTTTCGAGGTCCACTCTTGAGTGGAAACAAGCCCACAATCGGTTACAAGCTCAGCTGGGTTTAAACCCAGAATACAAAATACAAGTCCAATGGAAGAATTTAAACAAGCCCACACAAAATAAATACAAGCCCACAAATTAAACAAACAAGCCCACAAATAAATTATTACAAACCCAAAATAGAAAAATAAAAAGCCCAAAAAATTGGGTTAATTATTACAAGCCCACAATTAAAGAAATTTGGAAGCCCACAGGTTGGGTTCTCTTAATGAAATGGGTTTAGGCTTACCTTTTTAGCACAGCCCAGCTGCTCTGATATTGTTGCAAAAACCCAGTTGGGTTTTGGTTCTTTTCCTTGGTGGCGTCCCAGCAGAGGAAAAACAGGTTCAGAACAGCAGGTCCAACAGCAAATGAAGTGAAGCAGATGCAGATGCAAATGCTATGCAGTGAAATGCAAAAATAGCTAATAAAACAACAAGAAAAACACAGCACCAGTCCCCGGCAGCGGCGCCAAAAACTTGGTAGGCCTCAAAGATATTATATTTAAATGCAAAATGGTCCCCGGCAGCGGCGCCAAAAACTTGGTAGGCCCGGGAAAGCGTGAAAATTCTTTAACAGAACAAAGTTCTGGACACTGGCTATTCCAGCATACTCTCTCACACACACCCACAGTCCCAATTTATACCCACAGACCCCATTTCCCCAAAATACAAAATTAGGGTTCTTCACCCAAATCCCAAAATCAAACAACACAGAAATTAGGTATTTGATTCTACCTAATTTGATAGTACAATTTGAACCCATGTTTCTCTCTATTCGTCTCCAGGCTTTCCCTAACAGAAATTAGGGTTTTCTATAAAAATCCCCAAAAACCTAATTTGGACAGTTGAAATTAGGGTTTCGAATTTTACTCACCAAACATGTGATTTGACACTTCAATCGTCGACCCATTATTTTCCTTGTTCACCTGCTCCATTCCCACGCGCCAATTGCTTCATCTATCAACCTAATTCACCAAATCCAACCCTAACAGTGATGAGGATGGTGGAGTTGTTGAAATAGATTAATAGGTGATGGGGGTATTGAGGGATATGATGGATTGTGGTTGTTGTGGGGAGTTGTTTATGGAGAAGGAGGTGGCGATGGAACTGGTACGACAGAGTAGGTGGTGGTGGTTCTGCAAACAGGGTATGGTGGTGAAGGAGAGCTCGATGGAAGAAAGAAGAAGGGGTAGTTTGTTTGGGTTATATGTTTCTGGTACTATGGTGTTAAGCGGGCGTATCGAGTTTGATGATCTGCGACGCTGAGCCGTGGGGTGTGGAGATGAAGATTGATCTAACGGATAAAAGTGAAGATGCTGGCAGCGACCGTTGGATGCAGATATACAACGAAATTAACGGCGCCAGATGGAGTTAGGTGTTGTAGTGTTAAGCGGAAGTATCTGGGTTTGATGCGCAGGCAAAGAAGCGATCGTTGGATTCAACTACAATCTAATCTGAAGGCTTGGAATTTAGGCACTATGGTGTTTTGCAGGAGCTTCAGATTTTGATGCGCCATGAAGGAGCGACCATCGGATGATGAGATGGATCCAATCCGACGGCTGAAGATGGATGCGGTTTTGGTTATAGAAAATGGGTTTGGGTAAGGGTTTTGGGCCTTGGGTATGCCAAGCCCATATCTTCTTTAAGAACAATTCTTCCTTCTTGAGCCCATTCCTAGCTTTTTGGACGTGCGCTCCATTCTTTGCGGCTTCCTTGCGTAATTTCTTCCGGCTTTTCACCACTCTTCAACTCTTTTCCGCTCCGCAATTCATCCAGACTTTATTTATTACCTAAAAATGCAAAATTAAGTAAGAAAAATATTTATTCTTGAAAACAATGAAAATACAGAATATGGGATAAAATGTAGAATTAATGCACAAAAGATGAGTTAAATTGCCAACAAAAAGGGATAAATATATACAATATTTGGCACTCATCAAATACCCCCAAACCTGAATTTTACTTGTCCTCAAGTAAAACAAAACTAAGGAAATCCTAACTATACCACTGTCGCTGGTCTCTCGAATGCATTTAGCGTATGCACTAAGCCTTTTAAACCACTAAGTGTCCCTAGTGGACGAGTTGAAGTCGCGTGAAGGTTTGCTTAGAACGTACCTACAAAGTTCTAGGTCAAAATATAAGCTCAGATTCCATCAAATGTGACATGTGCAAAACAGTTTAAGCTCACAGCAAAATGGAGATGTCAATCTAGCTATCAAAGGCACAATCCTAGCACTGATAACAAAAAAAGACATGTGATAAGAGTGTAAAGTGTATCTACAAATGTGTAAAGAAAGATCTGAAGTTATGACTACTAATCACCAAGAGATAGTTTCTCAGGCTAAGAACCAAGGTCGAAATCTAGCTAGCTGTCCGGACTTTACGAGAATTGTGAATGAGTTGGAGGTATTTCACAATTACTCGCGTTGTACATCAATGGCATACACCCTCCTTGCTTATTACAATGAAACAACAAAATGACTCTTTACATGACTCTTATTTACATTGACTATTCTCTTTTTATTTTTGGAACAAGAGATGATGGAATTGATAAATACTTGATTTTTTTTTTTTGTATTTTTCTGATATTTTTTTTTTTTGTTTTTTTTTTTTTGCATAAGGAAACACTTTTGATACATATACAAAAGGAAACAAAAGATTACATGACACTTTGCAAGAGGTAGCCCTTTTTGATGCACCCAGTTAAATTCGATGGTTGTTTTTCTTAATGTAACCTCCACCTTCTATCCCAACCAACCAAAGAACAAGCTAGTCAAGTTTCGTTCAGTATTCTAAAGTGATTGGCAATCGTAACTTCCTATCAAACACCTTGAAGATCGAGGCCATACATGTATTGGTAGATCGTGCGCGTGCAAATTTCTTATCACTATGTGAATTGTGCTAGAATCAGGGTGCCTAAATATCTAGACTAAGACTCCTAATAAAAATACATATTTGCACAAGAGTCAACATTTCAAGGTAAATGAGCTCCATTTTTTATGATTTTTCATTTTTTTAATTTTTTTGAATTTTGATTTTTTAATTTTTTTGGAATTTTTCAATTTTTTCAAAAAGAAGGAGTTTTGTTTTCAATTATAGCATATTATCGTGGTATCTACTCTATACCCCCAAACCTAAACTAAACATTGTCCTCAATGTTTCAAAATATGGAAAGGATTAAAATGCAACATATGGAAAGGGACATGCTGAGTAGAGTAAAAGGAGAGAGAATACCCGATTTCGGCGAAAGCAGAATTAAAACTCCGTTATTCAAGGCAAAAATCCAACATATTTCAGCCGAGATCATATTGGATTAGCAAAATATATACAAAAGGAAATTTAACTAACACATTATCTACAAGAAAATTTGGTTTTTTAATGGGATTGGACTTTTTGGAAAAAATTTGGTTTTGTTGGGAAAAAGACAAATTTTGGTTTTGATGGGAAAACGAAAAAGAAAATTTGGTTTAAAAATGGGAGCAAAGTAGAAATTTGGTTTTAAAAATTGGGAGCAAAAGAATTTTTTTTTTTTATTTTTTTTTAAAAAAAAAGAAAATAAAATTTGGTTTTTGTATGGGAGCAAGCCCACTGTTTGTCCTCTAATGGAATGGAAGGAAGGCTGCGGCCCATGAAACACTAAGTTTTAATTTTGAAAGTTTAATTTGGCCCAGTTGGTTAAGGCCCGACGTTTGTTTTAAAACTTTGGTTTCGAGGTCCACTCTTGAGTGGAAGCAAGCCCACAATCGGTTACAAGCTCAGCTGGGTTTAAACCCAGAGTCCAAAATACAAGTCCAATGAAAGAATTTAAACAAGCCCACAAATTAAACAAACAAGCCCACAAATAAATTATTACAAACCCAACAGAAAATAAGAGAAGCCCAAAAATTGGCTTTAATATTACAAGCCCACAATTAAAAAATTGGAAGCCCACAATTCGGGTTCTCTTAAATGGGTTACCTTTTAAGCACAGCCCAGCTGCTCTGATATTGTTACAAAAACCCAGTTGGGCTTTGGTTCTTTTCCTTGGTGGCGTCCCAGCAGAGGAAAAACAGGTTCAGAACAGCAGGTCCAACAACAATTGAAGTGAAGCAGATGCAGATGCAAATGCTATGCAGTGAAATGCAAAAATAGCTAATAAAACAACAAGAAAAACACAACACCAATCCCCGGCAGCGGCGCCAAAAACTTGGTAGACCCCGAAGATATTCTATTTAAATGCAAAATGGTCCCCGGCAACGGCGCCAAAAACTTGGTAGACCCCGAAGATATTCTATTTAAATGCAAAATGGTCCCCGGCAGCGGCGCCAAAAACTTGGTAGGTCCGGAAAGCGTATAAAATTAAGCGTAATAAAAACGCGGGCCTACAGTAATACCGCAAGTGCACGGTCGTCGGTTGTAGCTCGTGCAAGTACGGGTCGATCCACAGAGACTGGGTGTGTTTTGGAGTGTTTAGCTATTTTGGGTTCTAGTTGCTATTGTTGGGCTTTGGGTACCAATGGATTTTGGTAACCAATGGGTTATGATTGTGCTTTGGGCCTTTGAGTTCTTTGGGAATGAACTGGGCTTTAGCTTTAGCCTATCAGTACACTAGGCTTTTGGATAGAACTGTGGACTGGGCTTAACAGTTCACTTGTGAACTGGGCTTGGTAGTGAACTAGGCTTTGGTTTTGAATTTGGGCTTGGGTTCTTTTGATGTGTACTGGGCTTGGTAACAGTGAACTGGGCCTTAGGCCTTAACCTGAACTGTGGTCTTTAGCTGAGCCAAGCTCAGTTGCAGCAGCAGCAGTGGTGGAAGGAAAGCAGCAGCAGCAGGGGGAGACAAGGCAAGGAGAAAACAACAAGGGGAAGAAAACAGTGGGGCAATAATACAGAGGCAGTTAGCCTAAGTCAAAGACAATGGAGAAAATTTACAATGGAAGCAACACAGGGCAAAAGCAACAACACAAAAGCATTATGAGAAGGTGACAGAACACTGCAACTACAAGCAGAGAACAATGGAAGTAAACCAAGGCCTAAGCCAAGGGCAGGGGTGATGGTGAAGGTGAAATGGTGAAGGTGAGCCTAGGCATACTACTAGAGTGGGAAGAGAACTAGTTTGCTCACAGTCACTAGTGAGCACTAGTTTCTCCCCACTGCTCAATCAACACAATGCTCTAAAGGCTTTAGCCTAACATTCACACAAAAGAGTAAACATGAGTGATGAAAGAACACTAGGATGTTGAATCCACCATTAACCTAGGGGATATTCTACTCACAGCTAAAATAGTTACCAAAGTACTAATTGTCTGATTAAAGTACAACTAGTCTAAGGGCTTAACAACATTGGACAAGAGCTGCACATGATGAAGACTATCTTATTGATTCATGGTTTCATCTAGTCCTAGCATTTGAGGTTTAGAACATACATAACAAGAACATTACAGAACATGATACAAACATTACAGAAACATAACATAACAGGAATATGGGAGTGACAGCAAAGAACAAACATAACACAACAGTGGAGTTCATAACAGGAACAACACATAACAACATCACAGTGACATAAAATGGAGAAAATCAAAACATTAAAATGGATAAACAGTGAACAGCAAAATGAACATTTAACAGAACTAAGTTCTGGACGCCGGCTATTCCAGGCATACTCTCTCACACACACCCACAGTCCCAATTTATACCCACAGACCCCATTTCCCCAAAATACAAAATTAGGGTTCTTCACCCAAATCCCAAAATCAAACAACACAGAAATTAGGTATTTGATTCTACCTAATTTGATAGTACAATTTGAACCCATGTTTCTCTCTATTCGTCTCCAGGCTTTCCCTAACAGAAATTAGGGTTTTCTATAAAAATCCCCAAAAACCTAATTTGGACAGTTGAAATTAGGGTTGTTGAACCTCACCTAAATTGATGCAATTTCTTCCAATTGATGTCGACCCATACCTTGTAATCTCTTCCTGCTCCATTCCCACGCGCCAATTGCTTCATCTATCAACCTAATTCACCAAATCCAACCCTAACAGTGATGAGGATGGTGGAGTTGTTGAAATAGATTAATAGGTGATGGGGGTATTGAGGGATATGATGGATTGTGGTTGTTATGGGGAGTTGTTGATGGAGAAGGAGGTGGCGATGGAACTGGTACGGCAGAGTAGGTGGTGGTGGTTCTGCAAACAGGGTATGGTGGTGAAGGAGAGCTCGATGGAAGAAAGAAGAAGGGGTAGTTTGTTTGGGTTATATGTTTCTGGTACTATGGTGTTAAGCGGGCGTATCGAGTTTGATGATCTGCAACGCTGAGCCGTGGGGTGTGGAGATGAAGATTTATCTAACGGATAAAAGTGAAGATGCTGGCAGCGACCGTTGGATGCAGATATACAACGAAATTAACGGCGCCAGATGGAGTTAGGTGTTGTAGTGTTAAGCGGAAGTATCTGGGTTTGATGCGCAGGCAAAGAAGCGATCGTTGGATTCAACTACAATCTAATCTGAAGGCTTGGAATTTAGGCACTATGGTGTTTTGCAGAAGCTTCAGATTTTGATGCGCGATGAAGGAGCGACCATCGGATGATGAGATGGATCCAATCCGACGGCTGAAAATGGAGGCGGGTATGGATATAGAAAATGGGTTTGGGTAAGGGTTTTGGGTCTTGGGTATGCCAAGCCCATATCTTCTTTAAGAACAATTCTTCCTTCTTGAGCCCATTCCTAGCTTTTTGGACGTGCGCTCCATTCTTTGCGGCTTCCTTGCGTAATTTCTTCCGGCTTCTCACTACTCTTCAGCTCTTTTCCGCTCCGCAAGTCATCCAGACTTTATTTATTACCTAAAAATGCAAAATTAAGTAAGAAAAATATTTATTCTTGAAAACAATGAAAATACAGAATATGGGATAAAATGTAGAATTAATGCATAAAAGATGAGTTAAATGCCAAGAAAAATATATAGAAATATGCACTTTTTAGCACTCATCAAATACCCCCGAACCTGAATTTTACTTGTCCTCAAGTAAAACAAAACTAAGGAAATCCTAACTATACCACTGTCGCTGGTCTCTCGAATGCATTTAGCGTATGCACTAAGCCTTTTAAACCACTAAGTGTCCCTAGTGGACGAGTTGAAGTCTCGTGAAGGTTTACCAGAGGTGTGCCTACAAAACCTAAGGACAAAATATAAGCTCATATTCCATCAAATGTGACATGTGCAAAACAGTTTAAGCTCACAGCAAAATGGAGATGTCAATCTAGCTATCGAAGGCACAATCCTAGCACTGATAACAAAAAAAAGACATGTGATAAGAGTGTAAAGTGTATCTACACATGTGTAAAGAAAGATCTGAAGTCATGACTACTAATCACCAAGAGATAGTTTCTCAGGCTAAGAACTGAGGTCGAAATCTAGCTAGCTGTCCGGACTTTACGAGAATTGTGAATGAGTTGGAGGTATTTCACAATTACTCGCGTTGTACATCAATGGCATACACCCTCCTTGCTTATTACAAAAAAACAACAAAAGATGACTCTTTACATGACTCTTATTTACATTGACTATTCTCTTTTATTTTTGGAACAAGAGATGATGGAATTGATAAGTACTTGATTTTTTTTTATTTTTTTTTTTTTGAACAAGGAAACACTTTTGATACAAACACAAAAGGAAACAAAAGATTACATGACACTTTGCAAGAGGTAGCCCTTTTTGATGCACCCAGTTAAATTCGATGGTTGTCTTTCTTAATGTAACCTCCACCTTCTATCCCAACCAACCAAAGAACAAGCTAGTCAAGTTTCGTTCAGTATTCTAAAGTGATTGGCAATCGTAACTTCCTATCAAACACCTTGAAGATCGAGGCCATACATGTATTGGTAGATCGTGCGCGTGCAAATTTCTTATCACTATGTGAATTGTGCTAGAATCAGGGTGCCTAAATATCTAGACTAAGACTCCTAATAAAAATACATATTTGCACAAGAGTCAACATTTCAAGGTAAATGAGCTCCATTTTTTATGATTTTTCATTTTTTTAATTTTTTTGAATTTTGATTTTTTAATTTTTTTGGAATTTTTCAATTTTTTCAAAAAGAAGGAGTTTTGTTTTCAATTATAGCATATTATCGTGGTATCTACTCTATACCCCCAAACCTAAACTAAACATTGTCCTCAATGTTTCAAAATATGGAAAGGATTAAAATGCAACATATGGAAAGGGACATGCTGAGTAGAGTAAAAGGAGAGAGAATACCCGATTTCGGCGAAAGCAGAATTAAAACTCCGTTATTCAAGGCAAAAATCCAACATATTTCAGCCGAGATCATATTGGATTAGCAAAATATATACAAAAGGAAATTTAACTAACACATTATCTACAAGAAAATTTGGTTTTTTAATGGGATTGGACTTTTTGGAAAAAATTTGGTTTTGTTGGGAAAAAGACAAATTTTGGTTTTGATGGGAAAACGAAAAAGAAAATTTGGTTTAAAAATGGGAGCAAAGTAGAAATTTGGTTTTAAAAATTGGGAGCAAAAGAATTTTTTTTTTTTATTTTTTTTTAAAAAAAAAGAAAATAAAATTTGGTTTTTGTATGGGAGCAAGCCCACTGTTTGTCCTCTAATGGAATGGAAGGAAGGCTGCGGCCCATGAAACACTAAGTTTTAATTTTGAAAGTTTAATTTGGCCCAGTTGGTTAAGGCCCGACGTTTGTTTTAAAACTTTGGTTTCGAGGTCCACTCTTGAGTGGAAGCAAGCCCACAATCGGTTACAAGCTCAGCTGGGTTTAAACCCAGAGTCCAAAATACAAGTCCAATGAAAGAATTTAAACAAGCCCACAAATTAAACAAACAAGCCCACAAATAAATTATTACAAACCCAACAGAAAATAAGAGAAGCCCAAAAATTGGCTTTAATATTACAAGCCCACAATTAAAAAATTGGAAGCCCACAATTCGGGTTCTCTTAAATGGGTTACCTTTTAAGCACAGCCCAGCTGCTCTGATATTGTTACAAAAACCCAGTTGGGCTTTGGTTCTTTTCCTTGGTGGCGTCCCAGCAGAGGAAAAACAGGTTCAGAACAGCAGGTCCAACAACAATTGAAGTGAAGCAGATGCAGATGCAAATGCTATGCAGTGAAATGCAAAAATAGCTAATAAAACAACAAGAAAAACACAACACCAATCCCCGGCAGCGGCGCCAAAAACTTGGTAGACCCCGAAGATATTCTATTTAAATGCAAAATGGTCCCCGGCAACGGCGCCAAAAACTTGGTAGACCCCGAAGATATTCTATTTAAATGCAAAATGGTCCCCGGCAGCGGCGCCAAAAACTTGGTAGGTCCGGAAAGCGTATAAAATTAAGCGTAATAAAAACGCGGGCCTACAGTAATACCGCAAGTGCACGGTCGTCGGTTGTAGCTCGTGCAAGTACGGGTCGATCCACAGAGACTGGGTGTGTTTTGGAGTGTTTAGCTATTTTGGGTTCTAGTTGCTATTGTTGGGCTTTGGGTACCAATGGATTTTGGTAACCAATGGGTTATGATTGTGCTTTGGGCCTTTGAGTTCTTTGGGAATGAACTGGGCTTTAGCTTTAGCCTATCAGTACACTAGGCTTTTGGATAGAACTGTGGACTGGGCTTAACAGTTCACTTGTGAACTGGGCTTGGTAGTGAACTAGGCTTTGGTTTTGAATTTGGGCTTGGGTTCTTTTGATGTGTACTGGGCTTGGTAACAGTGAACTGGGCCTTAGGCCTTAACCTGAACTGTGGTCTTTAGCTGAGCCAAGCTCAGTTGCAGCAGCAGCAGTGGTGGAAGGAAAGCAGCAGCAGCAGGGGGAGACAAGGCAAGGAGAAAACAACAAGGGGAAGAAAACAGTGGGGCAATAATACAGAGGCAGTTAGCCTAAGTCAAAGACAATGGAGAAAATTTACAATGGAAGCAACACAGGGCAAAAGCAACAACACAAAAGCATTATGAGAAGGTGACAGAACATTGCAACTACAAGCAGAGAACAAAGGAAGTAAACCAAGGCCTAAGCCAAGGGCAGGGGAGATGAGAAGCTAACAGTGGTGACAAAACAAGACCAAGGCAGTGGCTATAGGCATACTACTAGAGTGGGAAGAGAACCAGCTTGCTCACAGTCACTAGTGAGCACTAGTTTCTCCCCACTGCTCAATCAATCCAATGCTCTAAAGGCTTTAGCCTAACATTCACACAAAACAGTAAACATGAGTGATGAAAGAACACTAGGATGTTGAATCCACCATTAACCTAGGGGATATTCTACTCACAGCTAAAATAGTTACCAAAGTACTAATTGTCTGATTAAAGTACAACTAGTCTAAGGGCTTAACAACATTAGACAAGAGCTGCACATGATGAAGACTATCTTATTGATTCATGGTTTCATCTAGTCCTAGCATTTGAGGTTTAGAACATACATAACAAGAACATTACAGAACATGATACAAACATTACAGAAACATAACATAACAGGAATATGGGAGTGACAGCAAAGAACAAACATAACACAACAGTGGAGTTCATAACAGGAACAACACATAACAACATCACAGTGACATAAAATGGAGAAAATCAAAACATTAAAATGGATAAACAGTGAACAGCAAAATGAACATTTAACAGAACTAAGTTCTGGACGCCGGCTATTCCAGGCATAAAGTTTTACAACAACACCCACAAGGCTATTTATACCCACAGACCCCATTTCCCCAAAATACAAAATTAGGGTTCTTCACCCAAATCCCAAAATCAAACAACACAGAAATTAGGTATTTTATTCTACCTAATTTGATAGTACAATTTGAACCCATGTTTCTCTCTATTCGTCTCCAGGCTTTCCCTAACAGAAATTAGGGTTTTCTATAAAAATCCCCAAAAACCTAATTTGGACAGTTGAAATTAGGGTTTCGAATTTTACTCACCAAACATGTGATTTGACACTTCAATCGTCGACCCATTATTTTCCTTGTTCACCTGCTCCATTCCCACGCGCCAATTGCTTCATCTATCAACCTAATTCACCAAATCCAACCCTAACAGTGATGAGGATGGTGGAGTTGTTGAAATAGATTAATAGGTGATGGGGGTATTGAGGGATATGATGGATTGTGGTTGTTGTGGGGAGTTGTTGATGGAGAAGGAGATGGCGATGGAACTGGTACGGCAGAGTAGGTGGTGGTGGTTCTGCAAACAGGGTATGGTGGTGAAGGAGAGCTCGATGGAAGAAAGAAGAAGGGGTAGTTTGTTTGGGTTATATGTTTCTGGTACTATGGTGTTAAGCGGGCGTATCGAGTTTGATGATCTGCAACGCTGAGCCGTGGGGTGTGGAGATGAAGATTTATCTAACGGATAAAAGTGAAGATGCTGGCAGCGACCGTTGGATGCAGATATACAACGAAATTAACGGCGCCAGATGGAGTTAGGTGTTGTAGTGTTAAGCGGAAGTATCTGGGTTTGATGCGCAGGCAAAGAAGCGATCGTTGGATTCAACTACAATCTAATCTGAAGGCTTGGAATTTAGGCACTATGGTGTTTTGCAGAAGCTTCAGATTTTGATGCGCGATGAAGGAGCGACCATCGGATGATGAGATGGATCCAATCCGACGGCTGAAAATGGAGGCGGGTATGGATATAGAAAATGGGTTTGGGTAAGGGTTTTGGGTCTTGGGTATGCCAAGCCCATATCTTCTTTAAGAACAATTCTTCCTTCTTGAGCCCATTCCTAGCTTTTTGGACGTGCGCTCCATTCTTTGCGGCTTCCTTGCGTAATTTCTTCCGGCTTCTCACTACTCTTCAGCTCTTTTCCGCTCCGCAAGTCATCCAGACTTTATTTATTACCTAAAAATGCAAAATTAAGTAAGAAAAATATTTATTCTTGAAAACAATGAAAATACAGAATATGGGATAAAATGTAGAATTACTGCACAAAAGATGAGTTGAATGCCAACAAAAAGGGATAAATATATACATTATTAGGCACTCATCAATGACATACGTGGTTTAATTAGTCAGTTGTTGACTGATTAAACAGTGAGTCTAGGTTTTGTTGAATCGAGCATGAGTGATGAATGCTCAGCGATTCATGGATCGAACATGTAGTCTCTGAAATGATGTCAATATTGTAGATTCAGTGATGAATTATTAACGAGTATTTGAGCGACTGAGCAAGTATTGCTCAATTCGACGAATTATTGAATATTGAGAATTTGACGAGCAACTGAGCAAGTATTGCTCAATTCGACAAATTAATGATTATTTATAATTTGATGTGCAATTGAGAAAGTATTGCTCAATTCAACAAATTACTGATAAATTACTAAATATTGATAGTTGGATCAATATTCGAGCAACTGAGCAAGTATTGCTCAATTCAACGAATTACTGGTAAATTACTAAATATTAATAGTTGGATCAATATTCAAGCAACTGAGCAAGTATTGCTCAATTCGAAAAATTAATAATTTTGACGTGCAACTGAGCAAGTATTGCTCAATTCGACAAAATACTGAACGTTGATAATTTGACGTGCAACTGAGCAAGTATTGCTCAATTCGACAAATTACTAATATTACTAAATATTGATAGCTGGATCAATACTTGAGAAACTGAGCAAGTATTGCTCAGTTCGACGAAATATTTATTGGTGACGTGACCCAATAAAATAGTAAAATATTGGTAGATTACCAAAAATTATATGATTAATTCAGATGGTTGTTGTTGCATCCATCATAAATTCATTAGTGTTTGAATCTTGCTCCGAATGATGATTCGTAGAAAATTTATTCGAAACCCTAATTTCAGATCAATCATTTGTTAACTGATGAATCGCTGAAAATAGGTCATGTGTGATAAAGGGACCAACCACATGGGATGCGGCGTCCATGTGGTGCCCAGTGCTCGAGTGAGCATGCACCAGGGTTCTCAGTTGGAGAGTTGGTGAAAGAACGATGATTAAATGCCGGATTCATCATTTATTGAAAAAAATGTTGGGTTCAGCATTAGGTGATAAAACCTAAGTATGAAAGATGGGAGACCGACCAAGAGGGCATGGGGCCGTCTCTTGATGATCACGGGACCAGTTGTTAGTCGTTTGAGCAATCCCCAGGTTGGTTGGAGAGAGTTTGGGCCCAATATGAGCAATTGAGCAAATTAGGTCAGAATTATGAAAAACGTGTGGGACCGGCTTTGTGCAAGCCCTAGGGATGACTCTAGTCGGTCAAGAAGGCATGCACGTGTTGCCGTGGTGTTCGTGTCTCCATACCAAGAGTTTCAGTATTTTCTGATGTGCGTTCGGGCAACATTGTGAATTTTCAGAAGAGATTCATCTTGACTGAAATTCTTGATTTTTGTTGGAATGAGCATGTATGCTCAATTGATCAACATTTTGTAAATATTAAAATGAGAGCATTTTAATATTTAAAATTGTCGTGAGAGGCTAGCCGGTCATGTGACCATGTTGGCTTTTAGTTTTTCATGATTCGAGCAAAAATTGAGAAAATATGAAGGAATCATGAATTTTGCTCAAACCAAGGAGTTTCATGAATTGAGGAAAATAATAATTATAAAAGACTAGGGATTGCAAGGTGTGGGGCCGGCCACGGCTAGGGCATGGCTGGACGGCTATGTTGCCCGGTCCCGCACACCTTTCCCTAATTTTATATTATTATTTTTTCATGAAACCGTGATATTATGGAGAATTCATGAGTTTTCGTTGAAACAGAGAAGTTTCATGAGTTTAGGAATAATAATAACAAAAAGCTAGGGATTGTAAGGTGTGGGACCGGCCACGGCTTGGGCACGGCCGGCCGGCTATGTTGCCCGGTCCCGCGCACCTTTCCCTATTTTATAATATTATTTTTCATGAATCCATGAAGTTATGGATAATTCATGAGTTTTGAAAAAACAAGGAAAGTTGCTAAAACCAAGGAGTTTTCATGAGTTCATGAAATAACAAAAATAAGGAAAATAACGGGAGAGGCATGGGACCGGCCACGGCTAGGGCATGGCCTGCCGGCCGGTGGGCCCGGCCCCATGAGCGCTTCTTTATTATTTTAATATTTATTATTTTTCTCCGGCTTTGCGTAGGATTCCTCATTTGTCCATGTTTTTTGGATGCTCGTTTATGCATCCGGGTGCTCAGTCATGCATCATTGTCGAGTACACTTGCACCATTTTTGTGGGGCCTTGTAGATGGGGAAAAACGATTTGCTGGTTTTAAGGAATTGAGGAGACGACCGTACGGAGGAGACTCCTCGAACCGAGCGAAATGTTAAACCTCACACAGATGCACCGCTGCAAAGGGGGTGCTTTAGATTCGAGAGATCAATCTGTCGTACTCAGGCCTAAATCAAGACAATGACCGTTCCAAAGTAAATTCGGTCACAAGAGGGGGTGCTTTAGGATGGGTTGATCTGTAGGAGGGAAGCTGCGAAATGCATGGAATCAATGGTAATCAAAGATTGTGGGTGTGTGAATTCTGAATATGATAAGCTCTGAATGATTGAAATTGCTCAATTGATGAGTTGATGATCTCGTGTTGTCGATGAGACGTGAGATTGATGATACTGATGATGCCGATGATTCAATCATGATTCAGAGACTTACTTATATTGCTGGAATTGTAGACACCATGATTCCATGAAGTGTGACAGTTGATGGAATCAAGGAGTGGGGAAGTGGAGATCGTATTTGAAACCAGTTGCTCAACGTGTGGAGACTTGGTCGATTTTCCACCCACTACCTCGTGAATTCCTTCAACTGATTGCACGACTTGCTCACATTCCATCGTGTGTTTGAACACACGTGTCGTAGACCGCCAGACCAAAACCCTAAGTGATATCCCCCAAGTGACACGATTGACGTCTCATGGTTTGTTAGTCAATTGATGACTTCGTGGTTTGATGGAACGATGAGTCCATGTAGTTGCTGAGTTGAACATGATGTTCTGAAACTCATGAGTTGAACATGTCATGAGACAAAGGTATAGTTCTTACGATGAAGTGAGCAAGTATTGCTCATTTGATGGATCGTTGAATATTGATTGTTGAACCAATATCCCTTGGTTTGAGCAAATATTTATCATCTGAGCAAGTGTTTCTCATGTGATGAATTGTTGAATATTTGATCGCCTGAGCATGTGTTGCTCATCTGATGGATTATTGGCAGCGTACCAAAAATATTAATTAGAATACTGGTCGTCGAACCAACCATAATTAATAAAAATTAATGACCATGAGGTCGTCGTAAAATTATTAAGGTTGGAATCTGGAATGATGATCCTTGGATTCAGAAACCCTAATTTGATCAATTGATGATAAATTCATGGTTCGTCATAATTTCAACCATGGGACGAAGGAGGGAGCGACTACATGGGACCGTGGATCAACCATGTAGTGTCCATATGCTCATGTGAGCAAATATGAAGAACTCCTAAAGAGTTGACGATTTGTTGGTGGAAGAATGATTAAATGCTGGCTTAATCATTTATTCAAAATGCTCGTCTGAGCCTTAGACGAGAAAACCTAATTAATTATGACCAGGCGAGGGACCGACCGTGGAGTCATGAAACCGGCCCTGGGTTGTCACGTGACCGCCTGACGATCACTTCATGAAAATCCAAAGTGTTTGAAAGAGTTTTGGACCTAATACGAGCAATTGTGCAAATTAGGTCAAAACTGTGAAAATTGATGGGACCGGCTTCCGTGAGCCAAAGAGCCAATCTTGGTCGGTCAAGACAGTGTGCTCGTGTCCCCAAGGCGTCCGCGTCTCAGTCCTAAGAATTTTGATATTTTCTGACGTGCAATTGAGCATCCATTCGAGAAATATGCCAAAAATTAGGGTTTCGACGAAACTGAGGAAAACACCATGAGATGATGAAAAATAATTACTCCCTCTGTTTCTGAAAGACCATCCTCTATTCCTTTTACGTCTGTTTCAAAATTGTGTCCAGCTTCTGTTTATAGTCATACTATTTCGATGAACTCTCTAATACACCCTTGAATTCTTTATAACCATAAATCTATTTTTAACGTAACACAATCTAAAATATTAAAGAAATAAGTATAATTGAGGAAACAAATATATCCTTCATTCCTTTTAAGAAAATATACATTTAACTTTAAAAATTAAATTCCTTATAAAGTTTATACTTCATGAATTCAATATCTTTTAAATTTTTCTTTTATATTTCGTATTTATAATTCTCACAATAGTTTTGGATAGTCTTTATTGCTAGCATTTTTATTAAAATAAAATAGGTAAGTAACTAAGGGTAGTCAAGTAAAATAGTATGGTCTCCTTAATATTTTGAGAATTGTGAAACGGAGGGAGTATAAAATAAGGAATGAGGAGGCGTGGGACCGTCGTGGTCAAGGCATGGTCGGCAGGTCATGACCACGGTCCCGTGGTGCCTTTTCCTTAATTTTATAATATTTTGATGATTTTATGAAAAATTCATGAATTTAGAGAAATTGGATGAATTTAGGGAGTTTCCATGAATTGAAGGAGTTTTCATGAGTTCAGGAAAGCAAAAAATATTAAAATAATAAAAACTAGGGCGTGTGGGACCGTGGAGGCGCGGCCGTCCAGCTAGGGCCCGGTCCCACGAGTTTCCCTAATTTTTTAATATTTTTAGGTATTTTTGATGATTTGAGGGAATTTTTCCTAATTTGAGAGAAATACCATAAAATCAAGGAATTTGATGAATTCAAGGAAAAATAGGATAAATAATAATAAAATAATAAAGCAAAGGGCGTGTGGGACCGGCTAGGGCATCGCCGGCCGGCTAGTGGCCCGGTCCCACAAGTTTTTCATAATTTTATTTTATTTATTATTATATGATGATTTGTGCAAAATACCATGAAATCAAGGAGTTTTTTCATGAAATTAGAGAAATAATAATAATAAAATAATAAGGAGCCGCAGGGTGTGGGGCCGGTTGGCCAATGGTCACGCCCCACACTCCTTTCCTTAATTTTATATTATTTTTTATGGATTTATGGAAGTACCATGAAACCGAGGAGTTTCCTCGAGACGAAGGAGATTTGATAAAATGAGAGAATTTTCATCAAATCATGGAAAATAATAAAAATACATTACAAATATAAAACTGGTGTGGGATTGACCACGACACGGTCGGTCGTGTTTCCGTGTTCCCAGCACCCTGGTCAATATTTTTAATTATTTATTATTTTCTTCTCTATTTTGCATAGGTTCATCGTTTCGTTGTATTTTTGAAATACTCGTTCGTGCGGTGACTGTTAGTGTATCGTCGTTGAATACACCTTCACCATTTGAATCAGGGATTACTTAGAGGTAGCTCAGACGCCCGGTTGTTGATTATTTATTACTAATTGTGGAATTCGGTGGAGAATAATTCACAAAACTGAGCAATAAAATGTTTATTATTAATTCATAAGATCAGCTGAGGATTCGACTACGAATTCATAATAATAAAGTGAGCATTACCATTCCATGGGATCGTAGATTCGACCGTAGAATCCAAGTAATTAAGATTTATCTATTACCATTTATGAGACCAGTTGTGGGTTCGATTATGAAATCGGAGTAATGAGATAATATAGTTATTGATATTCTATGAGATCAAGCTGTGGATTCGATCATAGAATCAGAACAATTGTTATTGCCATTCCATGGGACCAGTCGTGGATTCGACCATGGAATAGGAGCAATAATAGATTATTCTGGGAATTCAGTAGTGAATGTCACGGCAGAATTAATCTTAATTAGAAATAATTAACTTTGTGGCTCTATACTAGCAGAGCAAGCTGTCTAGGAGCATAATTATCCTGATATGAGCTTGTCGGTAAGTCATATCCTTTATATAGTCAGGGTAAACTTGTTGTTTGTTCCTGAAGACGTTATCGCTCTATACTAGCAGAGCAAGCTGTCTAGGAGTCGTCCATCTCGTGATACTATATAGAAATAATCACCGAAAGTATTCAGTATTCATGAGATATGCTGTTGTCCAGTCGTGAGACTACATATCTACATGTACTCTGAGAGAAAGTACTCTCCGTTGAGAATTCGATGAGAGACCCGTGTCTCGATACTCAAGTCTGATTGCTGAATCAGAGCTTCGTATAATTATGAGTTTACGATTTTAGCCTTTGTCGAAAATCCACCATCTACATTAAGTCCCCTGCTTACTGAGGAAAACTGTTTTCCTCAGTCAGCATTAAATGGTGATTTTCCGGCCATAAATAATAATACCAGTAATTGAACTTAGTCGTAAGTTGAGACGTTACCGGATCTAGAGAGCATGAGAAAACCACGACTTGACTAAGGCTTCAATGTCATGATTGGAGCGTCGTTTGATGAGCATAAATTGGTGTTGAACCGCTGGTTTGGACGACGAGTCCGTGGTCGGTTAGGATTCGCGGGTTGGGCCTAATAAGGAAATCCTTAGAAAATTAGGTTTTGGAAATAAAATTGATATAAAAGGGATTAATCTTTTTTTTTTCCCCACGACCAGCTCTCCATTATCTCTGCACCTTCACGCCAGCAGGAGAAAATTCTCGCCGCTGCCGGACCACCACCTGCCGTCGCCGTTACCGCCGGCCAAACCGACCAGGTGCGTTATTTATTTATTTATTTATTTTATATATATATGCATCCGTGACATATATTGTGCAAAATATGATGATATATTTTATTTGCATGAGTTTGTTTTCGTTAGATAAAATCCTTGAGAATTTATGTATGCAAGTTGCATTAATTGCTGTTTTTTCGAAAAATCCAAACGTGGGTTTTGAGGATTCTTCAAAGATAGACAATATATTTATGATAGAATATTGTATTGTTATGAACTTCATAGGTCAGTTGTGTGAATGTTCATATTATGAAAATTGTGTCAGTGATTTCATGAAAATCAGTTTCGGAAACTAAATAAAGTTTCGTTCGTTTTTTGCAGTTTTCGAAGAGACGAACGATTTTGAGGTGTTAACTCTAGCATTACTATCACTATTGTTAGTGGAAGTATAAAATGTAAGAGTTAAGAGTTACCATTTTTTGCTGATGTTGGTTTGTTTACATAGTAGTAATCTTTGATCTTCCGGTTCCAGAAAATGTCGACCAACAATAACAACAATTATGATTACTGGTATTCCTCTTCTTCCTCTGGCTCTTCTGATGAGGATTCCGACGCTCCTGTAGCGAAATCAAAGGCTAGGGTTACCCAGGAAGGGGCGAAGCCTAATGTTCCCTTGGGTGAGCGAAGAGTCTCTTTTGTTGAACTCGAAAAGAAAAGAGCTGAAGACAAAAAGGAGGATGCCCGTCAACGTGAAAAAGATCGCACCCGGCGTAAGAGACAGAGAGTTGAGGAGAAGCGTCAATTCTTGGATGGGGTGCCTTCTGATTCTGATGTTGATGCTTCTGAAGGATAGATCACATGGGAACCATTCGAGCGTTACATTAAGACTGATCGATATGAAAGAGAGCATCAGAGGACGATGAAGAAAATTGAAGCTGAAGCTGCAGCAGAAGATAACTCGGATTCAGATGATGATGTTATCTTCCGTCCACCGGACTTCACCAATGATCCTGACAGTGACTCTGAAGAAGATGATTCCGAGAAGGACAGTGACGATGAAGCTGACAATTCGGATGAGTCCGACGAGTAGTTTTACTTCCATCTTCTTTAGACGTTAGAGCATTCCCTTTTTAGTCTTCATAGTGGATATCTTTCTTTTGACTGTTTAAACGACTTTACTTCAATTAGATTTTTCTTCTGAATGATGAACATTTTGTTAACGTCGATTTCTTCTAATCCATGACATGGACCAATGTCTATATATCCAAATTCATCATGACTTGTCGATTTTCATGAGAAGTAACATAACACACGGCTGAGAATTCATGACGTGTACAAGGCCGCGTGGCCTATCCTTTGACCCGTGATGTTCAGTCCCCAGTGTGCTATTTTCCTCCGCGTCCTCGGTATCGATCTTTGAAGCCTAGGGTTTCAGTGAAATTCGTAACTGAGTTGACTATATGACTATCGCCTGATATATATATATATATCTTCAAGACTCCAAATCTATGATCCACACAAATATTTCTTCCATTCCTGAGTCAGTTTCATCGTGCAGAGAAGTTTTGATCCTACCCTCTTGCCGTCATGTCGAGCAATAACATTTCTTTTCAAGATGATCTTCAGTCGAAGCGTGAAATAACAACGTCTATCTCAGTAAGTTGTACACTTCTTATTCTTCTCCTTTCTTGTCTTTGTTCAATCGAGATTGTTGATCACAAGAGAATGATTTGTCGTAGGACTGTAAGAAGAATGCTACTCCTCATAATGTAAGGCCTAAGCGGACTGTTAGAGCTCCTTCCCGGTCTGGATCGGATCGTGCTGAAGCTGGATCGTATGTAAGTAAACCTATGACTCTTGAGATCGTACTGAGTCCCGGGATTAACACTCCTTCGTTTCATCATAGGCGGATGTCCGTGTCGTCGTCGATGCTAGACGAAAAAAGAGTGGAAAGTCCGTGACCGTGGTTGAGGTTGAGGAAAGCAGTAAACAGGCATGTGAAGATTCTACAGGATCCGTGGAGACTGGAGACAGTGTCCATGCTCGTGAATACCCAACCACTGGACTTTTATTCGAAGCCCCATTGATTAATACCTTCCCGGACAATGAAATGGTCGGCGGATTCGTGATTCCTAAATGTTATGCGTCTCTGTACACCAAGATCTGGAAGAAGTATGGTCACATTGCTACCACAGAAGTGTGGAAAGGTTTTCTTCCAACCCTTTTAACCATGGTAGCGGGGCTATTGCCGACCATCGAGAAAATGAATCAGATGCACTTGCGAGACGTCAAAAAAACCATGAACTTCACCAATGGGATGAAATGATCTCGAATTGTGAAATATTGCGATTCAATGTAAGATGGTTCCGTCGTCATCTTGAGATAATCAAGGTTCATAAGGCGGCAGAGGCTGCTGATGCAATTTCCATGAACGCAGCTTTACTGGATGAGGTGAGGATACTGGCTCTGGAGTCATCAAGGGTTGAGAAAGCGGTCGAAGACTTGAAGGCAAAGACCAAGATTTTTCAGAAGAAGCTTGAAGAGGCTTCTTACAGGGATTACCCGTTGCTGGATGGTTTGCTCTGAGTGAGCATTTGTGGTTGTTGTTTTTTGAGTAAATCTGAGTTTCTAGTTAGGTGAAACAGTTGATCATGGTATGAACGAATTTTTCTCATTTATGAAATGTTTAATGAACAAAGGAGCATTCGCATGCTCTTTGGAGGAATGAAATTACATTTTTGAAAATGCTTGAAATGATGAAGAGGTAGTTTTTTTCATGGATCAGGCATAATAAGTTTTGAGCCATTTGCCATTGATGATGTTTCCTTCCTTTCCTCCATTGATTGCTAAAATTTTGTAGTATCCGCTAAATACTGCTTTGATAACAATATATGGCCCTTCATATTTAGGAGAGAACTTAGGAGCAGACATGTCTTGTTGAATGTGCTTTGCCGTCTTTAATACCAAATCTCCTACTTGAAATGTTCGAGGTCTTACCATTTTGTTGTAGGCTTTGGAGATCCTCTGTTTGTAAGCTTCCACATATTTTTTCACCTTGGTTCTCCTTGATTCCAGCATATCTAGCTCAGCGATTCTTGATCTGGAGATTTCGGCCTCATCCCATTGTACACCACTGGATGCTGCAATCCTGGCTGAGGGAACTTTGATTTCTGCTGGAAGTATGGCGTCGGCTCCATAGATAAGGGAATATGGAGAAGTACCGATCGATCTCCTTGGTGCAGTTCTGTAAGCCCATAGAGCCATGGGTAATTGCTCATGCCATGATCGAGGATTGTCATGAATCGTCTGACTGATAATCCTGACCAAAGTCTTGTTGGTACTTTCTGCTTGACCATTTCCTTGTGGATAGTAAGGCGTGGAGAAGATTTGTTTGATCCCATATTTATTGAGCATCTTCTCAACATCTTGATTGGAAAAAGGAGTTCTGTTATCTGTGATGATATGCTTAGGAACTCCGAATCTGCATATTATGTGCTCTTTGATGAAGGCGGCAATCGTAACTCCACTGGTGCTTCGAAGAGGAATAGCTTCGACCCACTTGGAGAAGTACTCTGTTGCAGTGATGATGTATTCATGTTGTTTTGAAGATGCTGGATTGATCTTCCCAATGATATCTAGTCGCCAGCTGTAGAAAGGCCACGAACTATTCACAGAATTTAACGGGAGACAAGGAGTGTGGATGAGATTACCATGGGTTTGGCATTGGTGACACCTCTGAACGTGTGCGGATGCATCATCTTCCATGGTTGGCCAATAATATTTCTCATGAATTTGAAGAAATAGTTTCCTCTTTTCTTGATGTTCTCCATCATGTACTTCCTTCAGGATTGTAGGGATTTCATGTTCGGTTAAGCACCTTAGTAAATTCCCACCAAAGATTTTGCGGTATAAGATCCCATCGAGATAGACGAATCTCTTAGATTTATGAATGAGTTTGACTGCTTGCTTCTTTTCCAGTGGTAGTTCGCTATACCGGAGGTATTTGATGTGAGGCTCCTTCCAGTCCCCAGTGTGGTGGACTGTCAAAACCTCCAGGTGATGAGGAGGTGTTTGGAAATCTGGACAAGATCCTTGTAAAGCTCTTGACTGAGTTTCCATGGATGGCCAGTAGTATCC
The DNA here is from genome assembly GCF_003573695.1 of Papaver somniferum. NCBI lineage: Eukaryota > Viridiplantae > Streptophyta > Magnoliopsida > Ranunculales > Papaveraceae > Papaver > Papaver somniferum. Next base: position 118,951,376 of record NC_039367.1, read on the forward strand.
CATTCTTTGAAACTTTCTGTAAAGTGTTACCACTAACGTCTGTCCGCAAATTTCTTCATGTATGCGCTTGAGTTGTTCTTCCGCTTCGTTGCTCCCAAGACATCGTGATAGAGATCCATCAGGGTTTCGATAGTATAATCCTCCATGGAGCAAGAAGTAGTTCTTCAATTCTTTGAGTCTGACTTGGCCTTCTGAAACAGAGCTGCTCAATTCATGAATGATGGGTGCTCACCAATCGCTTGCTGGAATGTCTTCTATCTGAGTGAGCCAAGTTGAAGATACAGTACGCCTATGTACAGTGATCGTTTTCTCTACTCCTTCAAATTGCATCTTGGAGGCGAGAGTTGCTAGGCAATCAACATGCCTATTGTTAGTCCGTCCAGTATGGAAGATCTTTGCGTCAGCAAAATGGGTCAACAGTCGCTGAGCTTCGGTTTTGAATGGAGAAAGTGTGATTTCCTTGAGAGAATACGTTCCATTCATCTGGTTGACCAATAATTTTGAATCCCCCCTTATCTCAAGGTGTGTTGCTCCTGCTTGCTTGGCCAAGGATAATCCTAATAGGAGGGCTTCATATTCTGCTGAGTTGTTGGTGCATTGGAAATCTAACTTGAACGAATGTGAGAAAACTTCACCAGATGGAGACACCAGTACTATGCCCGCTCCTCCGGTGTCACTACTAGGGGTGGCAGATCCATCAAAGTATAGAAGCCATGTTTCTTCCTTGATGACCAAGATGTCTGGGAGTTCGCCGGGCACTTCTTCATGTAGTGTTGTTGTGTCTTCCCCTGGAAAAGCAGCGAGCAAGTCTGCGACCGCTTGACCTTTGATGACTTTAGGTGGCGTGCAAGCTATGTCAAATTCTGACATCTGGAGTAGCCACTTCGCTGGTCTCCCTATCAAGGCTGGCTTTGATAGCAAGAACTTTATGGGATCAGCTTTGGAGAAGAGTACGACCCTGTTAGATATTAAGTAATGTCTGAACTTCTGGATTGCATGTACCAATGCCAGGCATGACCTTTCGACCTTTGGATATCGGAGTTGAGCATCTCTCATTGTGCGGCTGAAGTAGTAAATCGGTCGTTCGACGCCTTCGTCGTCTTCCTGAGCGAGGAGTGCGCCGATGGCGACGTCACTGGAGGCTGTGTAAAGAATCAGAGGTCTTCCCTGCACTGGAGACCTCATGACGGCCAGTGACAATAATATCTGTTGTATTTTATAGAAAGCTTCTTGTTGAACAGCTGTCCAGGTGAAGCTTGCTCCTTTCTTCAGCAGAGGTGTGAACGAAGCAATGAGTTGAGCTAATCCAGGAATGAAGTGTCGAATATAATTTACCTTGCCCATAAATCTCTGTAGTTCCTTCACGGTACGTGGAGGAGGCATGGTGGTAATAGCTTTTGTCTTGTCTGGGTCGACTTTGATCCCTTCAGCCATGACCAGGAACCCTAAGAATTTTCCGGAAGAAACTCCGAATGCGCACTTTAAAGGATTCATTTTTAATTTGTATTCTCTGCACCTTTCAAACAACTGCCTTAGAACTTCGAGATGAGATGCTCGAGTCTTCGATTTTACCACCACATCATCAACATAGTCTTCTACTTGCTTGTGCATCATGTTGTGGAATATGGCAGTCATGGATCGTTGATAGGTGGCACCAGCATTCTTTAATCCAAAGGGAATCACAGTGTAGTGAAAATTCCCAATGGGAGTACAGAACGCAGTCTTTTTAGCGTCATGTTCATATATCTTGATCTGGTTGTAACCACTATAGGCGTCCATGAATGAGAACATACCGTGACCACTGGTTGCATCGACGAGCATGTCAATGTTGGGTAGAGGAAAATCATCCTTTGGACAACATTTATTCAAGTTCCTGAAGTCGAAACAACATCTGATTTGACCATTTTTCTTCTTAACAGGTACCACATTTGCTAACCACGTTGGATGAAGAATAGGCTTGATAAACCTGCTGCCAACAGTTTCTGGATTTCGACCTTGATTTGCTCCTCGACTTCATGTCTAAATTTTCTGGGTGGTTGTTTGACAGCTTTGGAACCAGGGACGATGTGCAGGTGATGGGTGACGAGTTTGTCATCTAGACCCGGCATTTCTTCATACGTCCAGGCGAAGACATCTTGATATTCTTTCAATAATTTTACCAGCTCGTTCCGTTCCTCTGGTGATAGCGCTGAACTGATCAGGATTGGCCTTGGATCGTCTTCAGTCTCAATGTTGATTGTTTCAAGATCGTCAGTGGTAGAGTCAGTGTCGTCCTGTAGTTTTCGTGGGGCATCTTGGACTTCATCTTCAAGTGATAGCTCACTCTGACACGATTCTTCATGGTGGGGAGACTTTTCATCGTTTTCCCCGATTAATTGCTAATCTTTCCGTCGGCGATAAATGACTCTCCCTTCTACGTCTCGATCGGTCGTGAAGTTTTTCCCTGGAGTTGAGACTTGATTATTATGGCGTTTAGTCGGTGTAGTAGGTGACTTGATCATTTTAGCAGCTGAGGATGACAGATCATTATCAGCCTTCTTGATAGTCTTCCAGCTTGGAAGTGGAGTACTGCGAATCTTGCTTGGAGGTTCCGGGACGCCTTTTTGAGATTCAAGGAACTCGGGATCATAGACAGGAGCATAAGGAGATGATGAAGCCGGAATGCGAACGATCTTGTTGTCGAGCAGGGCCTTCATGAATTGATGGTATGTTGAAGGAACCACCTTGTTATCATGGAGCCATGGGCGTCCCAGTATTATATGGTAGTCAGGTTCTTGCTCGATCACATGAAACTTTGCTTTCGATCGAATCGGCCCCACCCTCAAATCTATGTATGCATATCCATATGTATGGCTTTGACGTCCTTCAAATCCTGTCATTAGGATGGGATAGCGAATGATTTTACCTTGTGGGAATCTGGCCATCCTGAGAGTCTTCATAGTGACAATGTTGGCGGAAGCACCGGTGCCAACAAGAGCTCTTTTAAATTCGGTGCCTTTGATGAAACCAGTGACATACAATGCTCGGTTGTGTCCTTCATCCGTCATGCGATCTTCTTCTCCAAAAGAGATGTTGTCGATCGAATGCCCAGGCACTAGGGATACTTCTTCAACTGATGGTGTTGGTGGCGTTATTTGCATGCTGGATGATATCTGGTTGAGTGCTGAAAATGTGTCTGTGCGCTGATCCCTGGAGAAGTGCAGGAGTTCACATAGATTTTCAATCAAATGTGTGACCTCTTGTTCCACCGGCTTCTCGTATGTTGTAAAGCTGTTCATTTGAGGGTCAGATGACGCTTCATTCCCCGGTGTTGAGGCTTCTGGAGCGGAGATACCGCCTAACTCGGACGTTAATCTGATGAGAAAGTCAAGGATGTGGTTTATCGTCTCCTTCATCAGGTCCATGTTCCTGGTATGGACCTCTAGGATTTGAGCCAACTATGCTAAAGTCGGGATCCCTCTGCCTTCCGTGCCGCCAGGTGTAACATGAGGAATGTTGCCGTTTGAAATATTCTGATCTGAATTAGTTGAATTAGTCCTAAGACCAACCATCTTGTGAGACTGTTAGATTGCAACCGAGAGAATGATCTCCCACTGTGGCCGCCAATCTGTAGATGGGGAAAAACGATTTGCTGGTTTTTAAGGAATTGAGAAGACGACCGTACGGAGGAGACTCCTCGAACCGAGCGAAATGTTAAACCTCACACAGATGCACCGCTGCAAAGGGGGTGCTTTAGATTCGAGAGAAAAATCTGTAGTACTCCGACCTAAATCAAGACAATGACCGTTCCAGAGTAAATTCGGTCACAAGAGAGGATGGGTTGATCTGTAGGAGGGAAGCTGAGAAATGCGTGGAATCAATGGTAATCAAAGATTGTGGGTGTGTGAATTCTGAATATGATAAGCTCTGAATGATTGAAATTGCTCAATTGAGAGTAGTTGCTCAATTGATGAGTTGATGATCTCGTGTTGTCGATGAGACGTGAGATTGATGATACTGATGATGCCGATGATTCAATCATGATTCAGAGACTTATTTATATTGCTGGAAGACACCATGATTCCATGAAGTGTGACAGTTGATGGAATCAAGGAGTGGGGAAGTGGAGATCGTGTTTGAAACCAGTTGCTCAACGTGTGGAGACTTGGTCGATTTTCCACCCACTACCTTGTGAATTCCTTCAACTGATTCCACGACTTTCTCACATTCCGTCATGTGTTTGAACACACGTGCCGTAGACCGCCAGACCAAAACCCTAAGTGATATCCCCCAAGTGACACGATTGACGTCTCGTGGTTTGTTAGTCAATTGATGACTTCGTGGTTTGATGGGACGATGAGTCCATGTAGTTGCTGAGTTGAACATGATGTTCTGAAACTCATGAGTTGAACATGTCATGAGACAGAGGTATAGTTCTTACGATGAAGTAAGCAAGTATTGCTCATTCGATGGATCGTTGAATATTGATTGTTGAACCAATATCCCTTGGTTTGAGCAAATATTTATCATCTGAGCAAGTGTTTCTCATGTGATGAATTGTTGAATATTTGATCGTCTGAGCATGTGTTGCTCATCTGATGGATTATTGGCAGCGTACCAAAAATATTAATTAGAATACTGGTCGTTGAACCGAGCATAATTAATAAAATTAATGACCATGAGGTCGTCGTAAAATTATTAAGGTTGGAATCTGGAATGATGATCCTTGGATTCAGAAACCCTAATTTGATCAATTGATGATCAATTCATGGTTCGTCATAATTTCAACCATGGGACGAAGGAGGGAGCGACTACATGGGACCATGGATAAATCATGTAGTGTCCTCACGTGAGAAAATACGAAGAACTCCTGAAGAGTTGACGATTTGTTGGTGGAAGAATGATTAAATGCTGGCTTAATCATTTATTCAAAATGCTCGTCTGAGCCTTAGGCGAGAAAACCTAATTAATTATGACGAGGCGAAGGATCAACCACGGAGTCATGAAACCGTCCCTGGGTTGTCATGTGACCGCTTGACGATCACTTCATGAAAATCCAAAGTGTTTGGAAGAGTTTTGGACCTAATACGAGCAATTGTGCAAATTAGGTCAAAACTGTGAAAATTGATGGGACCGGATTCCGTGAGCCAAAGAGCCAATCTTGGTCGGTCAAGATAGCGTGCTCGTGTCCCCAAGGCATCCGCGTCTCAGTCCTGAGAATTTTGATATTTTCTGGCGTGCAATTGAGCATCCATTCGAGAAAATATGCCAAAATTAGGGTTTCGACGAAACTGAGGAAAACACCATGAGATGATGAAAAATAATTATAAAATAAGGAATGAGAAGGCGTGGGACCGCCATGGTCAAGGCATGGTCGGCCGATTGTGACCACGGTCCCGTGGTGCCTTTTCCTTAATTTTATAATAATTTGATGATTTTATGAAAAATTCATGAATTTTGAGAAATTTGATGAATTTAGGGAGTTTCCATGAATTGAAGGAGTTTTCATGAGTTCAGGGAAGCAAAAAATATTAAAATAATAAAAACAAGGGCGTGTGGGACCGTGGAGGCGCGGACGGCCGGCTAGGGTCCGGTCCCACGAGTTTCCCTAATTTTTTAATATTTTTAGATATTTTTGATGATTTGAGGGAATTTTTCCTAATTTGAGAGAAATACCATAAAATCAAGGAATTTGATGAATTCAAGGAAAAATAGGATAAATAATAATAAAATAATAAAGCAAAGGGCGTGTGGGACCGGCTAGGGCATGGTCGGCCGGCTAGTGGCCTGGTCCCATAAGTTTTTCATAATTTTATTTTATTTATTATTATATGATGATTTGTGCAAAATACCATGAAATCAAGGAGTTTTTTCATGAAATTAGAGAAATAATAATAATAATAAAATAATAAGGAACCGTGGGGTGTGGGACCGGTTGGGACCAAGGCATGGCCGGTTGGCCAATGGTCATGCCCCACGCTCCTTTCCTTAATTTTATATTATTTTTTATGGATTTATGGAAGTACCATGAAACCGAGGAGTTTCCTCGAGACGAAGGAGATTTGATAAAATGAGAGAATTTTCATCAAATCATGGAAAACAATAAAAATGCATTAAAAATATAAAACATGCGTGGGATTGACCAAGACACGGTCGGTCGGTCGTGTGTCCGTGCTCCCAGCACCCTGGTCAATATTTTTAATTACTTATTATTTTCTTCTCTATTTTGCATAGGTTCATCGTTTCGTTGTATTTTTGAAATACTCGTTCGTGCGGTGACTGTTAGTGTATCGTCGTTGAATACACCTTCACCATTTGAATCGTGTCTTACTTAGAGGTAGCTCAGACACCCGGTTGTTGATTATTTATTACTAATTGTGGAATTCGGTGGAGAATAATTCACAAAACTGAGCAATAAGATGTTTATTATTAATTCATAAGATCAGCTGAGGATTCGACTACGAATTCATAATAATAAAGTGAGCATTACCATTCCATGGGATCGTAGATTCGACCGTAGAATCAGAGTAATTAAGATTTATCTATTACCATTTATGAGACCAGTTGTGGATTCGATCATGAAATCGGAGTAATGAGATAATATAGTTATTACTATTCTATGAGATCAAGCTGTGGATTCGATCATAGAATCAGAACAATTGTTATTTCCATTCCATGGGACCAGTCGTGGATTCGACCATGGAATAGGAGCAATAATAGATTATTCTGGGAATTCAGTAATGAATGTCACGGCAGAATTAATCTTAATTAGGAATAATTAACTTTGTGGCTCTATACTAGTAGAGCAAGTTGTCTAGGAGCATAATTATCCCGATATGAGCTTGTCGGTAAGTCATATCCTTTATATAGTCAGGGTAAACTTGTTGTTTGTTCCTGAAGACGTTATCGCTCTATACTAGCAGAGCAAGCTGTCTAGGAGCCGTCCATATCGTGATACTATATAGAAATAATCACCGAATGTATTCAGTATTCATGAGATATGCCGTTGTCCAGTCGTGAGACTACATATCTACATGTACTCGGAGAGAAAGTACTCTCCGTTGAGAATTCGATGAGAGACCCGTGTCTCGATACTCACGTCTGATTGCTGAATCAGAGCTTCCTATAATTATGAGTTTGTGGTTTTAGCCTTTGCCGAAAATCCACCATCTACAAGCCTACACAGTGGTAGTCCAGATGCCCGGTTGTTGAGTATTATTATTAGTTTATGAAATTCAGTGGATAATAATTCATGAAACTGAGCAATAAAAATGAGTAGTTCTATTATCAATTCATAGGATCAGTCCTGGATTCGACCATGAATTCGGAATAATAAAGTTAAGTATTACCATTCCATGGGATTGTGGATTCAACCATAGAATCAGAGTAATTAAATATTACTATTTCATGAGATCAGCCGTGGATTCAATCATGAAATCAGAGTAATGAAATTATCTATTATCATTCCATGAGATTAGTCGTGAATTCGATCATGAAATCAGAATAATGAGATGATACAATTGTTTATTGCCATTTCATGGTATCAGGCCGTGGATTCGACCATGGAATAGGAGCAATTGTTATTTCCATTCCATGGGATCAGGTCGTGGATTCGACCATGGAATAGAAGCAATTGTTATTTCCATTCCATGTGATCAGGCCGTGGATTCGACCATGGAATAGGAGCAATAGTTATTGCCATTCCATGGGATCAGGCCGTGGATTCGACCATGTAATAGGAGCAATAGTTATTGACATTCCATGGGATCAGGCCGTGGATTCGACCATGGAATAGGAGCAATAATAGATCATTTTGGGAATTCAGTGGTAAATGTCACGGCAGAATTAATCTATTACAGAAGGGATATTATCCAGTTAAAGCGTCATACCCATTCCGAAGGTGTATAGTCAGAAGACAGTGAGTTTCCGAAGTCCTGAAGACGTTGTTGCTCTCAATCTACGGAGAACCTCCTGGATCTATAACGGTCTCTCTACATAGTCAGGGAACAGTGAGTGTAACCGACGTTATGAAGGCGTTGTTGCTCTCAATCTACGCAGAACCGTCCAATCGTTCTTCTATGTAGAGGCGGGTCTCTTTGATGTAGTCAGGGAACAGTGAGTGTCACCGACGTCCTGAAGGCGTTGTTGCTCTCAATCTTACAGAAAATCGCCCAATTACATTATTCTACATAGAGGACATGATGAAATGTGTGGCACTGAACGCTCAGCTAGTGGAGGCCTTTCAGGAAACATATTCATCATGGCTTCGTAAATTATGAATCGTTGTATGCCTGAAAGTCGTGTCAAACATACATGCCTCATGATTTTATGATTTTGTCCTTTATTGAAAATCCACCATCAACAGTTACATTGGAAGGAAAATGGTGGGTGTGTTCATATCATTGTACAACTTTTAGCTGAGTCCAAGAAAAGTCAGCAAGTCAGCAAATCAAACAAGAAGAAGAAGCATAACCTTAATGGAAAGTCTGTAAGAACAAATTGAGTCACGGTCACTGCGCTGCCGCTATAAAGGTTTTATCTTCCACTGGTATATCTCCGGACACTGCGGACACTCTACAAGAACTTATTCAGAAATACCTGAATGCCCCATCACCATATATCCCCCCTGAGCCAGTTGAAGCTGTTGCTTTGTATGTTGATTCTAAAGCTGTCCTTGATGGTTTGAAGAGTTTTCCTAAAGGCACAGCATGCGGCAGAGATGGGATTAGGACTCAGCATCTCTTAGATGCTTTGAATGGTGCGGCTGCTACTGTGAGTGACGAGCTTTTAGCATCCATTACTGGGGTGGTCAATTTATGGTTGGCTGGAAAATGTCCATCTTTTTTAGGGGAGTACTTTAAGAGTGCTCCCTTAACTTATCTTCTCAAGCCTGGAGGTGGGCTTAGGCTAATTGATGTTGGTACAATATGGCGTAGATTATGCTCAAAGCTCGCTGCCAAATTAGTTTGCAAAGATATGTATTTATATCTAGGGGATCATCAGTTCGGGGTTGGGGTTCCTTGTGGAGCAAAAGGTATTCTTCGCGCTGCAAACCGACTCTTGGAGATGAAAGGTACTCAAAATGCTATGTCTATGCTTCTAATTGACTTCTCTAATGCTTTTAATATGGTTGATCGAACCACGTTAATTCAGGAAGTTAGACTTAGATGTCCTAGCATCTCCAGATGGGTGGAATTTTATTATGCTTCACCAGCAAGACTCTACTATAATGAGGTTGTTCTTTCATCTTCTTGTCAGGTACAACAAGGGGATCCGTTGGGTCCTCTATTATTTTCCTTGGTTCTTCACCCTCTAGTGAACATGATTTCAAGTCAGTGCAAATTGGATTTCCATGCATGGTATCTTGATGATGGTACTATAGCTGGTGATAGCATGGAAGTAGCTAAAGCGCTCTCGATAATTCAGGCTAAAGGAAGTAGTCGTGGGTTACATCTTAATGTTCGCAAGACTGAATTATTTTGGCCCTGTGTTGATCCTAGAGGTCAAGCTGATGGAGTCTTTCCGACCAACATTAGTAGACCTACTCGTGGTGTAAAGCTGTTGGGAGGGCCGGTGAGTTGTAATATGCAGTTTAGCAGTGATCTTGTAAAGCATAAAATTGATAAAACTTTACAACTCATGGAGTCTGTTAAGCAATTACATGACGCGCAGAGTGAGTTATTACTATTACGAAATTGTGCAGGTGTTTCAAAGCTATATTTCAATCTGAGAACTACCCAACCTGATGCTCTTCAACAGATTATTTCTTATTATGATCGTCCCTTGGTACAATTTCTGCGGCATATTGTTACAGGAGATGGTACAGGGTTTGGGCTCCTTCAACAACGTATTGCTACGCTGCAAATGAAGGATGGGGGTTTGGGTGTTTACACGATGGAAGATACAAGAAAATATTATTTTCTTGCTTCTTGTTGTCAAACGATAAATCTGCAGGAGGTCATCCTTAATCTTCCACCGGAATCTTCGTCAAGCCTTAGCTTTCAGCGTGCCTTGTCACAGTTCATGCAGGTATGTGGGATGTCTTCTTTCGATATCAAAACTATTGCCACTCGTCCTATGAAATCTTTGGCAATGCAGTATTTTGAGGTTGTTAAGAAATATATGCCTACCAAATTTGTTATGTCAGAATGTGATACCATACTTTGGAAAAGCAGTATGCTTGACCACACTCAGGATTACCTCAAAGCTATACCAATATGTGGGCTTAATTAGACACTTGGGCCTCGTCAGTTCAGGGAAGTTGTTAGTTACAGACTTGGTGTACCTATTTTTAACACTATTGATGTTTGTGCTTGTTGTAAGAGGAACATGGATGTTTATGGCGATCATGCACTTCATTGCGCAAGTGAGGTGGGCATAAAGTTTAGGCATGATTTTGTTAGGGATGTTGTTTCAGATATCTTTTACAAGGCCGGAGTTGCAGCTAGAAAGGAGGTCAATATTGGACTCTTATCGGATGATGCCAAGGTTTTAAAGCCCGCTGACATTCTTGTATATAATTGGGTTAATGTGCAAGATTTTTGTTTTGATGTTACGGGTGTTTCACCTTTTTCCGGTATTAGTGGACGGGATTTTGTTCCGGGTGTCGCCATTGGATAAGGTCTCGGCTCATGGGTATGGTTTTGGCGTCCTTGCTTTCTCCGCTTTAGGCGAACTTAGTGAAGACATGGTGATTCTCTTGAAGAGGTTAAGAAATTGTATAGCTAATTACGAACTCAATTACAAAAATAGGTAATTCTTTTTTTTTATAGAAATTGTAGATCAGCATACCCCTTTGAAACCCACAAATATACTTGTATACAGTTGGGAGGATGGCCGAGATACATGTTTTGGAGTCACAGGAGTCTCACCCTTTACGGGAAATGAGATTTGAAGCTTCACTCCAGGCCATGCCATTTGTACAGCTGTTACTCGCAAAAACAGTAAGTACCCCGCATAATGCATATCACATGGTTTTGAGTTTAGAGTACTGGATTTTACTACATTGGGCGAGTTGGGTGACGATATGATTGTCTTCTTGCAGCGTTTGAAGAACTGCCTTGGTAGTCATGATGTGAATAACAAAATAGGTAGTTTTCTTTTTCAAAGGGTAGGGTTGGCTATCCGAAAAGGAGTCGGAGCACAACTTGTTACCCGACTACCAACCAAATCTGTGTAAAATTTTCCTTTATAAAAAAAATAATTAAAAAAAAATAAAAAAATAAGAAAAATAATAATAATAACTGCTTAGCTAGTTATGATATGATTGGGTGAATTGGGTGATGATATGGTTGTGTTCTTGAAGAAATTGAAGAACTGTTTAGCTAGTTATGATGTTAATATCAAATTAGGTAGTTCTCTTTTCCAAAGGGTAGGGTTGGCTATCTAGAAAGGCGTCGGGGCACAACTTGTTGCCCGACTTCCAACCATTTCGGTGTAAATACCTTTTATAATAATAATAAAAGCCCTTTGTGGCATCTTGTTGCCCTCGGTGGCATCTTTTTATAACATAATAATAATAATAAAGGAAAACATCTCGACACCAGCCTTACGTGTTATTCCCAAAGATGTCCTCCTTGCCCTCAAAAGCTTCCCTAAAGGTACCTCGTGTGGGCGAGATGACTGCCTCTGATACCACCGGAAGACATATCGACACCAGCCTTACGTGTTATTCCCAAAGATGTCCTCCTTGCCCTCAAAAGCTTCCCTAAAGGTACCTCGTGTGGGATAGATGGCCTTAGGGCTCAACATTTGTTAGATGCTATGAGTGGAGCCGGTGTTGCCGTTGCTGAGGAGTTATTGTCGTATATTACCGGTGTTGTTAACCTATGGCTCTCTGGTAAGTGTCCTTCCATTCTGGGTGAGTTCGTAGATAGTGCGCCCCTAACTCCATTACTCAAGCCTGGCGGCGGTCTGAAACCAATTGCAGTTGGTACCATCTGGCGTAGACTTTGCTCGAAATTGGCTACCACGTCTGTCACAAAGGATATGACCGAATACCTAGCTTATCAGTATGGTGTTGGTATTCCTTGTGGGGGGGAAGGTATTTTGCACTCTGCGAATAGGTTATTGGAGCTAATGGGTGCCGACCACACCCGGTCTATGTTGTTGATAGACTTCTCAAATGCTTTCAATCTTGTCGACCGTTCCATAATTAAGGAGGTGAGAACCCATTGTCCAAGCATCTCTTATTGGGTCGAGTTTTCCTATGCGAAACCAGCTAGGATGTATTATCAAGATCATGTTCTCTCTTCTTCCATGGGTGTTCAACAGGGTGATCCCCTTGGTCCTCTTTTATTTGCTTTGGTTCTTCATCCTCTTGCCGAGAAGATTGCTACTAATTGTACTTTAGACTTCCATGCTTGGTACTTAGATGACGGCATTATTGCGGGTGATACTATGGAAGTGTCTAAAGCTCTTAAAATTCTCCAGGAAGATGGACCTAGCTCTGGTTTACACTTGAACATCGCGAAGACGGAACTGTTTTGGCCATCTTATGATCCGAGACGAGATTTGGACAATGTCTTTCCTACCAATATTGGCAGACCAGCGGGTGGTGTTACACTTCTGGGTGGACCGGTCAGCTTGGATATGGAGTTTTGCAGCAACATTGTTCGGGGTCGGGTGGATTAAACCTTGCAGATTATGAATAATATTCAAGAACTACAAGACCCCCAAAGTGAGTTGTTGCTTTTGCATAGTTGCGCTGGTGTCTCAAGGTTATATTTCGCTCTTCGCACCACCTGCCCCGAGGCACTCCAGGTTGCAGGGTCTCGCTTTGATGACCACCTTATGCAGTATCTGCGCCGGATTGTGGTTGGAGATGGGGCTGGTTTTGGTTTGATTCAACAACGATTATCCACCCTTCAAATCAAAGATGGTGGTTTGGCGTACTCACTATGCAGGATACTATGAAGTACTGTTACTTAGCATCTCAGGCTCAGACTCAACACTTGCAGAATTCAATTCTGAAGTTGCCAGCAACAACTGAACTGTCTCAAGGTTTTCAACACGCGATACAAGGCTTCACCCAAGCTTGTGGTCTATCCTTATACGATTTCAACATCAATGACGCTGCCCCCCATTTCATGAAGTCTCTGGCAGTTATCTACTTCGGTGTTGTCAAGGAAAAGGTACCCTCTTGCTTCTTGTTATCTACGCGTGAATCCACCATTTGGCAATGTAATAGGGAAGAGCATGCAATGGATTTTCTTAAGGCTATCCCTATTCCAGGGCTTAACCAAGTTGTTGGGCCTAGACAGTTCAGTTCTGTCCTAAAGTATCGTTTAGGGATACCTCTCTTTGAGAAGGATAGCAAATGTGCATGTTGTGGTAAACATATGGATATTTTTGGAGATCATGCTATTCATTGTGCTAGTGAGGTAGGGCTTAAATTTAGACATGACATGGCCAAAGATGTCTTAGCGGATATATGTTACAAAGCAGGGATTGTGGCTAGGAAAGAGGTGTCTCTAGGGCTTATTTCAGCAGACAACAAGGAACTTCGTCCGGCGGATATCATGGTCTATAACTGGGAAAACGGCAGAGATGTGTGTATGGATGTCACCGGGGTTTCTCCTTTTACTAGTGATAGGACTCGCAACTTTATACCAGGGTCTGCTATTTCTGCAGCCATCACTCGCAAGAACAATAAGTACCTGGACAAGTGCACTTCACTCGGCTATGGTTTTGGGGTTCTAGCCTTTACCACTTTCGGGGAGCTTAATCCTGATTTAACATCCTTTTTAAAGAGATTGAGAAATTGTATGGCTAGACATGATGCTAATTTTAAGATAGGCAATTCTCTTTTTCACAGACTAGGAATAGTTATTCAAAAAGGTGTTGGTGCCCAGCTTGTTGCTAGGTTACCCGCCTTCCCCTGTAATACTGATTTTGATTCATAATAAAAGCCTTCGTGGTCCCTTTTATAATAAAAATAAAATAAAATAGTAATAAAATAAATAAAAAATTTGGCGATTGAAAGCCTAGAATTCCTTTTCTTCCTCCTTTCATCCTAGCGCATTACAATACCTTCAACCTGTATATCTTTCGATTCCCCACCTATTTTCCTACAGATTGATATCGATTTTGTACCGTTTTTCCGATCACATAGAAATTCTTCGAGCGGTTATTTCAGCTACTGAAGTTTCTGCAATGCCGAGAACCACACGCCTATCATCATCCGAAGAACAATACCCATCAGACGCTGAGGAGACTGCGGAACCTTGCACAGATTCATCATATGACAGATTGGTGCACTGCTGATGTAGTGCAAGATATGGCAGAATCTTATTTGAAAGGAAGAGATCAGCGAAAGAATATTCGTTAACCATGCAAGAATATCTGCATGTTTGTTATTTTTGTTAAGAAATAAGAGATATCTTGCATGATATCGTATTTGGGTAGATTTCCTTTTATTTGCATTAATCTTAGAAGATATTGTCATTAAGCCTAATAAGGCCTATATATGTCCTCGTCTAAAGAAAAAGAGGACAGACTTTGAATAATCATATTCTTCCTTTGAGAAGTTTTATCTATGTGTGGTTTCTTCCGTTTCCAGTACTAACATCCTACACCATTTGGTATTCAGAATCTGGGTATCGATCCTTCCAACATGGTTCGTGGTAGAGGTCAGGGTGGTCCTCGCGAAGCTCTAGTTGAGGAGGTGATGGAGAGAACTAGATACGATGAATTATCACGCACGGTTGAGCAGCTCGCCGGTCAAGTAGCAACATTGTTACAACGACATGAGCGCCGTCGTCCTCCTACGGATGAATCCAATTCGGATGGAACAGATGACGATACGGATACTGAAAACCCCTTTGCTGGGCGTGAGCGTGATTCTAGGAGTTGGGAATCGTCATTCCGCATAGAGATTCCTGAGTTTCATGGTAGCGGTTTATCACCGGAAGATTGTATAGACTGGTTCTCTACCGTGGAGGAAGTTCTGGAATTTAAGAGGGTTCCTGATGATCGAGTGGTTTCGCTTGTGGCTACGCGCTTTCGCGGAAGGGCTGCTGTTTGGTGGCGTCAGTTGAAAGCATCTAGAATTCAGAAAGGTAAACCTCCTATTTCTTCCTGGATTAGGCTTGAAAAGTGCATGCGTTCGGCCTTTTTACCGTTTAACTATACAAGGGAACTCTATATTCGTTTACAAAATATTCGTCAGGGTTTTCGGTCAATTGATGAATATACAAAAGAGTTCTATGATTTGGTCACACGATCAGGTATTACAGACACCGAAGACCAACTTGTTTATCGATACTTAGGGGGCTTGCGTGAGACTTTTCAAGATACCCTTAATATGTTTGACTATTATTCTGTGTCCGAGGTTCATCAGCGTGCTTTGCGATTGGAGAAACAACTATCTCGTAAGTCGATTCGGGCAGCAACTGGCTGTCCTCCGACTTCTTCTTCTCATACTGCTTCCGCTCAACCGATTGTTAGTACGCCTACGAAGTCTGGTCCTAAGTGCTATCGTTGTGGAGATCCAAATCACTTGGCAAACGAGTGTCGCAAGGCTGGAAGACCGGGTAAGGCTTTGCTTACAGAAGTGGATACTACTGCTGATGTCTTTGCTGATGCGGAAGAGACAGCAGCTGAGTTCGATGAGGTGTTCCTGCCAGGTGACCAAGGTGACTGTTTGATGATCTACCGTCGTTCATTTCTTACTCCTAAAGCTGACGCTGACGAGTCATGGCTACGAAAGAACATCTTCCAGACAACGTGTACCATTGCAGGCAAGGTGTTCCGTTTGATCGTTGATTCTGGCAGCTGTGAAAACGTGGTGTCTGACGAGGCTGTTCGGAAACTCAAGCTTCCCACAGAAAAACATCCTAGCCCATATTCCCTTCACTGGCTTAGTAAGGGATCCGAGGTAACTATTTCCAGACGTTGCCTTGTGAAGTTTTCAATTGGTTCTATCTATGAAGATGCCGTGTGGTGTGATGTCGTGGTGATGGATGCCTGTCATCTGCTGTTGGGTCGACCATGGAAATACGATAGGGCAGTGACTCATGATGGTAAGCTGAACACATACTCATTCATATTTAAGCATACTCGTGTTACCCTGGTTCCTGCCAATATGACAGTAAACGTACCTGTTTCTTCCGTGGCTTCCAATTTTCTTTCTTGGCGTCCGTTTGAGAACGAGATGCTCACTGAAGGGATGGTGTTCCTCTTGTGTGGTCTCTCTCTTGAGGCTACAGCTTCTATGGAAGTTCCGGCGTGTGTGCAGGAGCTATTATCGGACTTTGAGGATATCTTCCCAGTTAATCTTCCAGAGGGTTTACCTCCTTCCCGAGCTATTCAGCACCGGATAGACTTGGTGCCTGGTTCAGTGCTTCCTAATCGAGCTCATTATCGCATGAGTCCAAAAGAATATATGGAGCTACAACGTCAAGTGGGGGAGTTATTAGCCAAAGGCCTTATCAGGGAGAGTCTCATCCCTTGCGCAGTTCCTGCGTTGCTCATTCCTAAGAAGGATGGTACCTGGCGCATGTGCGTGGATAGTCGTGCTATTAATAAGATTACGGTAAAGTATCGTTTTCCTATTCCTCGATTGGACGATATACTTGACCAGCTTCATGGTGCTACAGTTTTTAGTAAATTGGATTTGCGTAGTGGCTACCATCAGATTCGTATACGGCCAGGAGATGAATGGAAGACCGCTTTTAAAACAAGGGAAGGACTTTATGAATGGTTGGTGATGCCGTTTGGTCTCTCCAATGCTCCTAGTACATTTATGCGCGTAATGAACGAAGTATTAAAACCATTTCTGGGTAAGTTTGTTGTCGTTTATTTCGATGACATATTGGTTTATAGTACTAACTTGGACTGTCACTTATGTCATCTTCGTGAGGTCTTAGTAGTTTTACGCCAACAACATTTTTTTGCTGCTCCAAAGAAGTGTGTTTTTTGTACGGATCGTATTCTGTTTCTCGGATACGTCATATCCAAGGATGGCATCTCGGTGGATGTGTCTAAGGTTGATGTTGTACGTACTTGGCCTTGCCCCCAAACAATCCATGAGGCTCGGAGTTTTCACGGGTTTGCGTCTTTTTATAGGAGATTTATTCCCCATTTTAGCACGATAGCAGCGGCAATCACCGACTGCATGAAAAATGGTAAATTTGCATGGACAGAAGAGGCAACAGCAAGCTTCATCTTGCTTAAAGAGAAGCTTTGTTCGGCTCCTATATTAGCTTTACCCGATTTTTCTTTGCCGTTCGAAGTTCACACAGACGCCTCTAAGGTTGGTATTGGTGCCGTCTTAAGCCAAACAGGTAAGCCGGTCGCCTTTTTCAGTGAAAAGTTGAATGGAGCCAAACGTAATTATAGCACGTACGAATTGGAATTTTATGCCATCATACAGACTCTCAAGCACTGGCGTCATTATTTGATTCATTCCGAATTTGTTTTGTTTACTGACCACGACGCTCTCAAGCACATAGGTAATCAAGACAAGATGAATGCACGACAGGTTAAGTGGGCTAGCTATATGCAGGATTTCACGTTCGTCCTCAAACACAAAGCTGGTATTCAAAACCGTGTGGCTGATGGTCTGAGTCGTCGTCGAAGCCTCTTAACATCCCTGCGGACGGAAGTATTGGGGTTTGACTCGTTTGCGACATTATACCAATCAGACCCATATTTTTCTGTCATATTGGAAGCTGTACGTGCAGGCAATAATACACAATTCTCCTTGCTGGACGGCTTTCTCTTCAAAGGTACTCGACTGTGCATCCCGTCCTGTAGCTTGCGGTTGAAGATCATCCAGGAGATACATAACGAAGGTCACTTTGGTCGTGACAAAACGTTCCAACTGATCTCTTTCTCCTATTTTTGGCCGCGTCTGTTTAAGGAGGTACAACGATTTGTCTCCCGTTGTCACGTCTGTCAGATCTCTAAAGGGTCAGCTACGAATGCGGGTCTTTATATGCCGTTACCAATTCCTTCAAAGCCATGGACTGATATTAGTATGGACTTTGTCGTCGGTTTGCCGCGCACTCAACAGGGAATGGATTCTGTTTTTGTTATAGTTGACAGATTTTCCAAGATGTCACATTTTGTAGCATGCAAGAAGACTACGGACGCAGTTAATGTGGCGCTATTATTTTTCAGACATGTATACCGTCTGCATGGTCTTCCGGAATCCATCGTTTCTGACCGTGATTCTAAATTTCTTAGTCATTTTTGGAGGTGCCTTTGGAAATTGTTACGTACGGAGCTAAAATTCAGCAGCGCTTATCACCCACAAACGGATGGACAGACAGAGGTAGTGAACCGTTCTCTTGGGAATTTACTTCGTAGTTTGGTTGGGTCTCACACTAAGCAATGGGATCAACATCTGTTTCAAGTTGAATTCGCTTTCAATAGAGCAATTCATAGAAGCACAGGGTTTAGTCCTTTTCAAGTGGTCTGTGGGTTTAACCCTCGTTCCTCACTCGACCTAGCACCGGTTCCAGACCTACAACGTGTGCATACCACTGCGGATGCGTTAGTGGAGAATCTTCACCACATTCATGAGATTGCTGCTCAAAATTTGGTAGCTTCTTCTACCAAATATAAAACGGCCGCTGATAAGCATCGTCGTCATGTTGAATTTGAGGTAGGTGATTTCGTTTGGGCTGTGCTTATTAAGGAACGTTTTTCGGCGGGTACATACAACAAGTTAGGTCCTCGCAAGATTGGTCCATTTGAAATAATTGAAAAACTCAACCCCAATGCTTACCGTCTGAAGCTTCCCAGTCATATTCATACGGCTGATGTGTTCAATGTGCGTCATCTAATTCCCTACCACGGCGACTCGTCCGATGATGATCTTCCTAACCTGCCTAATTCGAGGGCGAATTTCCTCTTTCCCGGGGAGAATGATGTAGTGCAAGATATGGCAGAATCTTATTTGAAAGGAAGAGATCAGCGAAAGAATATTCGTTAACCATGCAAGAATATCTGCATGTTTGTTATTTTTGTTAAGAAATAAGAGATATCTTGCATGATATCGTATTTGGGTAGATTTCCTTTTATTTACATTAATCTTAGAAGATATTGTCATCAAGCCTAATATGTCCTCGTCTAAAGAAAAAGAGGACAGACTTTGAATAATCATATTCTTCCTTTGAGAAGTTTTATCTATGTGTGGTTTCTTCCGTTTCCAGTACTAACATCCTACACCAACTGCCCTTTCAAATTTTTTGATGATTGCCAAGATGGGTATAATGGTAGGGGATACGTTAAAACATCGATTCTCCGTCACATCCGTGATCAACACTGGCCATCTAACGAAAGATTAATTGTTTACGAAGAAAGGATCTGCAACAATGTTGATGTCTACAATGCCTGGGAGCGACTCTTACTGCAACTGCAGATGTGGTTATGTGGGGAATGTATGAAAATTCAATCCTGGAAGCGACCTTGTCGTCTCCATAATGGTAACATCTTAACAGGCCCTTTCAATGGAAGGTGTGTTGATTTCCCAATTCATGGATTAGATAAACCTGATGCAGATAACCCTCCCTCCATTGCAGATGCCATAGAGTTACAAGATGAACCATCTGGGTTGACCCTAGAACTACTTGATTTAGTTTATCAAAAAAAGTTCACTACAACTGCCAGTATTCCACCTCCGTGTAGATTACACTTTTCAAGAGCATTGAAAACTGCACTTGACAGGGTGCTTGCTAAACCTGGAGAACTTTCTCCATGGTTGCAATTATTACTATTACCTATCTGCACTCTTAATATGTATGTGCCCAACAATGCCAGGGAAGAGAGATCAAGCACACGAAAGAAACTTCAAATAGTAGCAATTAATCAAGCTATGCTTAAATGGGGTGAACCTAATGGTTGTGTTAATATTGTCAAGCATTTACTTGAGATGGCTCGACAGGACCAAATCCGACAACAGCAGCGTAAAAAACCAATGCGGAAGAAGCCAAAGACCAATGTTGAAGCATGTCAGAAGAAACTAAACTTTGGTCATTATACCACTGCTATAAGAATTCTGTCATCTGATGGAGTGGCACCGGCAAATGCTGACACTCTCTATGAGTTAAAACAAAAACACCCTCAGGTGCGGCCTCCCATTATACCTCAGGAGAACCCCCAGCTCTGCTGCCATTTATGTCGATGCCCAGGCTGTGCTGAAAGCGTTACGGAGCTTCCCGAAAGGGACGTCATGTGGTCGAGATGGACTGAGAGCGCAACACCTATTGGACGCAACCAGTGGAGCAGCAGCAGCAGTATCAGATGACCTCCTTGTCTCCATCACCGGCGTTGTCAACCTGTGGCTTGCCGGAAACTGCCCATCATCTCTTGGGAAGTACATTGCCAGTGCACCGTTAACCTCATTATTAAAACCTGGAGGTGGCCTTCGTCCGATTGAAGTAGGAACCATCTGGCGGAGATTGTGCTCCAAATTAGCTGCTACTGCCGTGCTTAAAGACATGAAAGCTTACCTTGGTAACCATCAGTTTGGGGTGGGAATCCCTTGTGGGGGTGAAGGCATCTTGCACTCTGCCAATAGACTACTGTATTTGAAAGGAAACCATGATAATATGACTATGTTACTTATCGACTTCACCAATGCTTTCAACTTTTTCAACAAAACTGTTTTGATCAATGAAGTTCGAGCAAAATGTCCTAGTATTTCGAAATGGGTAGAGTTTTGTTATGCAAGTCCGGCCAAGCTATACTACAACGAGTACACCTTGTCTTCTGCACAAGGAGTCCAACAAGGTGACCCTCTTGGCCCCCTACTTTTCTCTTTGGCACTACATCCCCTTGTTTGTAAAATCGCTGCGCAATGTACTTTAGACCTTCATGAGTGGTATTTAGATGATGGCACATTAATTGGCGAAACTTCAAAAGTTTCCAAGGCATTGCAGATTCTACAGCATGAGGGACCAGCAAGAGGACTGAACTTGAACATCCGTAAAACTGAGGTATACTGGCCTACCCCAGATGCAAGATGTAATCAAGTTTTTCCATCTGAAATTAGCAAACCATCTGATGGTGTTCGCTTACTAGGAGGTCCCGTCAGTTTAAACGAGCAATACTGCAGTGACACTTTCCAGGCTAGGGTCGACAAAACAACACACCTCATGGACTGCGTCAAGAAGCTGAAACATCCCCAAAGTGAACTGTTACTTCTTCGTAACTGCGCTGGAGTTTCCAAGTTGTACTTTACCATGCGTACAACTCGACCTCAAGTTATGAAGACTGATCAACAAAGGTTTGATCAACACCTCCTCAAGTTCCTGCGTTACATAATAACAGTTGATGGCGCCGGCTTTGGACAGTTCCAACAACGGATTTCGACTCTTCCCATCAAATATGGAGGCCTATGAGTATATACGATGGCTGATACCATCCAGTATTGCTATATTGCTTCGTGTTGTCAAACCAGGCACCTCCAAACCAAATTATTGCAAGTTTCAGATGATCTCGGCCCTCATTTTCAAGATGCTCTGAGCACCTACATACATTCATGTGGTTTGTCTCCATCTTTGTTTGATATTAGCGACTTCGCCCCACAACCCATGCACCTTCTGGCGAATTGTTACTTTGATTCTGTTACGAAGAAGATACCAACCACTTATGATATGTCAGAACGTGACTCCATCCTCTGGCAGAGCAATAAGAAAGCCCACGCGCAGGACTATCTTAAGGATATACCCATCCAGGGCTTAAACCAAGCAGTGGGGCCGCGTCAATTCAGGGCAGTTCTTCAATACAAACTTGGTATCCCCCTCTTCGATGATGATAGTGTATGTTCATGCTGTCAAAGAGTTATGGACCGGTTTGGGGACCATGCCATTCACTGTGCAAGTGAAGTGGGTTTGAAATACCGTCATGACATGGCACGGGACCTTTTCGCCGAGCTGTGTTACAAAGCCGGTGTTGCAGCGAGGAAAGAAGTGTCGATTGGCCACACAACGGACATGCATACCCCACTTAAACCATCCGATATCATGGTGTACAATTGGGAGAACGGTCATGACATTTGCTTTGATGTCACTAGTGTCTCCCCATTTTCTAAAGGCGAAAACCGTAGTTTCACGCCCGGACATGCTATTGCGGCTGCTATTACCCTTAAGCGTAACAAATATGCATATTTATGCTCGTCTTTTGGGTATTGCTTTGGTGTCCTGGCCTTTTCAATTTTAGGAGAGTTAGGAGACGATGTTATTGACTTTTTGAAGAGATTGAAGAACTGCATGGTTGATCATGATGTTAACAACCATTTAGGCAGTACTCTTTTCCATAGGCTAGGTATTATTATTCAGAAAGGTGTTAGGGCGCAACTTGTTGCGCGGCTCCCAGCCAAATCTTTGTAATTACTCTTTTATTTTTCTCTTAATAAATGCCTCAGTGGCCCTATTTTCATAACAAAAAAATTATTATTATTATTATTATTATTGCCCCTCATCCTATGCATGCTTTGGCACTTCAGTACTTTGTAGGTGTGAGTAAGGAAATGCCGTCTCTTTTCAAGATGTCTAGGCGAGATTTAGCTTTATGCAGTGTTATAAAACTCCACATGCACAAGATTACCTTCTTGTTATTCTAGCTGATGGGTTTGGACAGAAAATTGGGCCCCGGAAGTTTTGTGTTGTGCTTGGATATAGACTTGGTATTCCCTTGTTTCCTGAAAATAGTTCTTGTCTTTGATGCAATAGGGATATGGATATGTTTGGTGATCATGCACTTCATTGTGACAGTGAAGTTGGTGTTAAATTCCAGCATGATATTGTTAGAGATACTTTTGCGGATATTTGTTATCGTTTTAGTGTACCTTCTAGAGTTGAGGCAGCTTTGGGGTTTATTTCTCATGATGGTGGTGATGCTAGGCCGCCTGATATCTTGGTCTACAATTGGGAGGAGGGTTGTGACACTTGTTTTGATGTGACCGGTGTTTCGCCTTTTTCTGGGGGTGGTGTGCAAGCTTTTACACCGGGTCTCGCCTTGGCTAAAGCCGTTGAGCGCAAGAGGGTTAAATATCTTGATGTATGTAGAACCAATGGTTATAGTTTTGGTACCTTAGCCTTTACTACCTTGGGTGAACTTGGTTTTGAAACTATTGAGTTTTTGAAAATATTAAAGAACTACATAGCTAGGCATGTAAATATTAATGTTCGTAATTTTATTTTCATTAGAATTGGTTTAGCTATTCAAAAAGGTGTTGGAGCCCAACTTGTTGCTAGCTTCCATTTAGTTTCTTGTAAAAACTTTCCTTTCCTTTTTAAATAAAATCTTTAGTTTTTTATAATAATTAGTAAATTATTATTATTTTATTTTTGTTTTAAAATAAAGTTTTACAAGAAGCTGGTTGGGATTCTCGCAACAAGCTGAGCTCTCACACCCTTTTGAGTAATAATACCTAACCTGTGAAAAAAAGACCTTCCTACCTTATCATGCATATCATGGTTCGACAAACAATTCTTAAGTCTCTTCATAAAATCCACCGCATCATCATTAAGTTCACCCAATCTGGTGAAAGCAAACACGTAGAAGCCATAACTGAGAGTCATGCATTTATCAAAGTACTTCTTACATTTGCGAGTAATCCCTCTGGAGATGGCTTGACCTGGCATAAAATTATAGGCTCCACCACCTGAGAACGGCGATATCCCTATAATGTCAAAGCACGTGTCTCGACCATTCTCCCAATTATATATTAGAATATCCTCCAATATAAAATTAGAGTCATTGGCTGATTGGAACCCCAGGGAAACTTCTTTACGGGCCGCTACTCCAGATTTGAAACAGATGTCGGCCAGTACGTCTTAAACTAACTCGTGCCTGAACTTGAGTCCAACATCGCTTGCACAATGCAGTGCATGGTGTCCAAAAGCATCCATTAAAGTGCCGCAATTGGGATAAGGACTATTATACCCGGCCGGTAACACAAAACAAATCCAAATTGTCTCAGCCCCATACATTGATTTAGCCCACCAATAGGTATACCCAAATAATCCTGAGCATGAGCAGTCATAGTATGTATAATAATAAAATAAAAAGAAAAAAGGAGTGGGGAGCCAGTCAGCCATGTGGGCCCCACCCTACGGTTTTTTATTTTTAATTATTATTTTCTCTCTTCCTTTTTCTTATTTGATCCAACTTCCGTATCCTTGTTCTTCCATATTTTTGGATACTCTTTTGAGCATTATTACCAAATACACCCGTGCCTTTTACTCGGGGCCCTTATGCCCGAAAGGTGAATATCCATTATTATTCCATGGAATTCAGCTGAGAAAAGCCATGAATTTGAGTAAGTGAATACTAGGGTTTAATTAATGTATTTTTCTAGGAATTCAACTGATGAATACTGCACTAGGTTTAATTAATTAGTCGCTTTATACTAGTAGACAATCTATCTAGGAGCATCTAATTGATTCAGATATGAGTCGATATTCATCATATTAATTCTGGAGAAGTTATAAAATACATGGAACATTAACGGTTCTACTTCAGAAGCCCTAATATTGCCGTCATATATTATTACATTTGATTAGGTTACAGAGCTGCAATTTACTTCTCTTACAGAAGGTAAAGAGATACGTAATTTCCAATTTGACTTGACGAATATAACCTTCGTCAAAAAATCCACCATCAACACTTCCCCATCTTAATCTTCGTGAAATCGAATGTTTTCTATTCAATTTGTGTGGTATGCTGGTTGTATCCACTGAAGGATCGGACCATCTTCAAAATGGACTAAAAGAATTCGCCGATTTACGAACACTTCTCTCCCAACTCTACTATCACAGCAACTAGATGACATATAATGATTTTATTGGACATGCGGTTATCATGAACTATAATTAAGGCAGTTTTACGATGTTTTTTTCATACACACAAACAAAAAACCCTACCGAGACCTACCGCATGAGATATATGACATTTACTGGAATTTAAAAAGAATCCTACTATTGGGATGTAGGGGGATGGGTTTTTAGGGACTTAATGGGTCATGAAATAATAAATCTTATAACCCCTTATCCTCCTATTTTACATAATACCCAATATACCCTCGATTTGATTAGTGGTAATTATGATGATTAAGTAAACTAATCACGATTAGTAAATAAATTATACTAATCTAATGAGTTGATTTTTTGAGAATCAAAACTTTTTGTTCTTTTGTTTTTGATTTAGAAGAAAAAGAAGGATGATTTTGATGAACTTTTTTGAAAATTTTGAAGAAAAACTGATGAAACCTATCCTGAAACTAGTCTAGAAAACCTTGTAATCAACCCCCATTTGAAATTTTGATTGATTCAAATCCGTTAGAAACTGGAAAAAATCTGAGTTTTTTTACAGGTTACGGATGGGAAAATGTTGTCGTCCTAGCCGTTATAAGGATTTACGGTTCGTAATTTAAGGACTCCAGGCCGTAATAGACATTCACGGCATGGTTAGTAAGAACTGCTGTCCGTAATTCACATTTACGGCTGGGTTAGTATGGACTCCTGGACGAATACTTATCCATAGTCACCTGTGTCTCAATCAGGCTGCAAACCCTACCGTAAAAAGGATACATCCCAGCCGTTTTTAGGCCTGAACACTCTCAACCAATGCATTAAATGCTAAACGGCTAGTTTTCAAAAAAAAAAATAGTCGCTATGTCATTAAACCCTATAAAATGAGACTAAATGGGCAATTCTATCGTCTCTTTCTCACCCCAAATTCTAGTTATAAGCTCTCATATTCATTCTCATCTATTTCTCATCCAAAAAAAAATTGTGGTGACTCCCTACACTAATGAAAAAGATTCTGCGATTGTTAGAGCATGGGCGACGATTAGACAACATGATGAAGATCTATACATTGACGTAGATCAAACATCCTTGTCTTTTTGGAACCGCGTTTTCATAGTTTTTGTTGCACTGAACGGAAATCGTAATGGAAGAATTTTGTCAAGCGTTAAGGAGAGATTCGAGAAAGTCTTTGAAGAATGTGAAGATTTTAAAAAGGAAATGAAATCCCAAGGAAGCCAATCCAACAATTCCAAGTGCGATACGAGTAAGTTTTTTTAATAAGTTGTTTCATTAAAAATCGTTTTGAGTAACACTATATAATATTATCTAACATATCGCATTTGTTTGTATAGTGGTCGAGGGCTCACCGCCAATACGAGGCAGTTTATGGGAAAGAGTTTCAACAAAATGATAACTATCGCATCTTAGAAAATACTACCTATGATTTTGACTGATACGAATAAGGGTTTATTTTAAATGTTACGATCTATCTTATCAATTTAATGAAATATGTATGCTTTTCCGATTCAATGAATGAAAAACCATTTTGGTCTATTTTGTATTATGTTTGTTCCATTTTTTAAAAGAAAAAACGAATAGTTTCATATTTTTTAAGTATTTTCAGCCAGGTTTTAATATCAAACGATCTGGCCGTTTTGATCACAAAAACTGAAAATTCAAATTTACGGTTTGGATAACGGACCACGACCAAACCGTAAACAGAATATCGGCTGGGTTCTTATAGTTTTCCTATCGGTTTGGAAGCTGGTTTTCCGGTTAGGATTTAACAGGTTACGACAGGATATTCTGGCGGTTAGTTGCGATTTCCATAATTTCGGATACTTACGGCTGGTATACCCAGCCGTTATTTTGGTTGGTTTTGTAAATTTTGTTGTCGTATCCCATTAAATTTTTCACTTTCCATTCATCAATTCATAATGTTACCATTAAATAATTTGTTTCGCCGTGGTGACCCCTGTGCACACATCATATTACATGCAACTGTTTTGATTCCGACTTGTAATAAGCATGTATTGAAATACAACCTAAATATCATCTTTAAGTCTATTCCCATATATCTAAACAAAAACAAACAATGTCAAATATGCAACTCAGGAGCGAGTCATATTAAAATTATAAAACAAACAATGACAGCTCCCGCAATCAACCACCATTGTGTGCTTAAATTGAAGCATTAAAGCAAGGCTGCTAATGGGGTGCTATTTTGCTTGAGGGTGTACCAATCTAAAGATAAATATCTTTTTGTCTTATATATATATTGGTACAAACGAAGCAAAATGGTACCCCATTAACAGTCTTGCATTAAAGAGCTCATTCCCGAACTTTGTACTATGTAATGTGTGGGTCATATCACCATAAATCTGCCACTCGTCATGGGTTGCAAGAATGAATCATAAGACAACGTGCACTCACACGGTGACACCATTTTAAATTTCTAATGTTTCGATAATAAAATAATCTGGCGAGATTGGGGTATGCTCAAAGTAATTGGGGTATACCGAATAAGACAAAATCTGGTCATTATGAAGTAAAATCAAGCCACCTTAACCTTGTATTTTCTAAATGACTAATATGTCCTTGTTTAATTAACACTAAAAATTCTGATTAGGTTAATTAATTGAGTTTAGATTGATTGAATAGATTAAAACTTAGGAATTGAAGTTATGAAGTTTTGTTTTTGATTGAACTTTTGTGGGATGATTTTTGATGAGAATTTTTTTTTTTGAGAATATCTCTTGCAACGAAAATGAAGTACACATCCGAAACACTTCTAAAAGGTGATTGCAAATCTGTTGTATGAAATCATACTCAAAATCAAAGATAAAAATCCACACTTTCAGTTATGAAAGTATGAAAAGTCGGCAAAGTCGACGATGAAGATCATGCCGGCCAACTTTGACCGGCATGGTTGCCGACTTTATTTTTTTTTGACACACAGGAGACGACAGAAAAAAATTATTAGTCGACAAGGTCTTCAAAAAATACCCTGCCGGCTGTTGAAAATACCCTGCCGGCTATTGAGAAAAATTTATTAGTCGGCAAGGTTTTCGAAAAATACCCTACCGGCTGTTAAAACTTTTTATTAGTCGGCAAGGTCTTCAAAAAATACCTTGTCGGCTGTTGAAAAAATTTACATCCGCCATGGCTGTTATGAAAAGTCGGCAAGATCTTCGAAAAATACCTTGCCGGCTGTTGAAAAAATTTACAGTCCCATGGCTGTTATGAAAAGTCGGCAAGATATGCATGTTACGCCCTTGCCGACCAAAAACACAGAAATCATAAATTTTGATTTCTAACCTAATATAAGGTATCTGATATTGGTATTATTTTGTACCCAATCTCAAAGCCCGTATTTTTTTTTTTTTGATCTCATCATGTATGATTAGAGTTTTGGGAAAAAAAATTGAAACTTTTTTTTTTGAATGGATTCAGTCAGCAAGGTTTTGGGGGGACAATTTGGTCTTTTAACACCATTTAGACACCCCTTAACACACTAGGTTGGATGGCTTTAAATTTTGTATACCCCAACTAATCTGGGTATACCTCAATCAAGCCGGGCAAAATAATTCTAACAAAGATAAAATTAAAAAAGAAAAAAATTCTAGCAAAATTAAATTGATACCAAAACTTTCACTTACAAAGATTATCAACGCAACTAAATCTAAAATACTTTGATCGATTTCTAAGAAAATGGTGCATTTGTTCCAAAGAAATTCGAGTATCTACTATCCTCTCTCAAAAGCAATTTGCAGTTCCCAACCAACCAAGAAGTTTGAAAGTAAATACTAACTCAAACCTCCGCTAATTAATTAATTAGTATCTTGTTTTTTTGGTAATAATTAATTACTTAGTAGCGGTTACCGTTTGATCAGGAAAACATCACCATGTCTACATGAAAGGAGGCCAAATATATGTACTGTGAATCAACACGTGTGAAGTCAAAGGAAGAAACAGCCATCTACTCTACGTCCTCCCAGCCTAGGGCCTCTCTAATAAAGGCTCTCTCTCCCCTACTCTCTGACTCTGACTGACTGAGACACTGGGTTAAATTCAATTTTTTCTTTCTTCATTAATTACAAGGACGAAAAAAAAGGCCGTCAAATACAAAAGACTTTGACTAGGGTTCACCGGGGATTGATTACCCTTACGTGGCGCTCTTGCTGTATTCTTACGGCTACTTTGTGGGCGCCGCTTGTCAGTTTATTGCTACCACCGTTGGCTCGTTTCTTCTGCTGCTGCTACCTGCTTACTACCTTTCAGTGGACCCCGCTTTTTTACCTGCTCCTCTTTTCTACTAGTTTCTAGTTTCTACTATTTCTCTCTCTCTCTCTTCAGTCATCAGCAACCTTTAGCCTTTTCTTTATTCCCTCTCTCATCCCATCCCTGTACGACGTTGAGCTGCCGGCTTTTCTCTATTTTTACACTCTACAGGTAGTCTTCTCCTCTTTTTTGTCTATCTACTCTACCCCTCTCTAAACATATTCTCCAAGAAGTTTCAAGGAATAAGGGTAGTGTTGTCATACTGTACAAAAATATACATGCCTCAGGAAGTTTCTTCAGCATAAGGCTTTTGTCTATTTTTTTCTTTAAAATATTTTTAGAAGCAAGTTTTTGACATCATGTGCCAATTTTTTTACATATAACTCGTTCCATCTTCCGATTCGCCGAGCCTACGGTGAAATAAACCCTAGACTCCAGAAGTTACCTTATTTGACCGGTTAGTCAATGAAAGTATAAAACCTTTCTACGGTAACACAGTTGAGATATTTGTACTAATTAGTGAAGTTTTCTGTATTCTGTATAAGTGTCGTCATGGTTGTATATCTGACAAGACATTGAATAACGAGTCTAAAATCAAATGCGTAGGAGTATTAAAGAAACAACGAGTTAACTCGTCAGATTTTGTGAGTGACTCAGCCAAAAACAACAACACCCAGAAAATGGATTATCTTAAAAATATTCATTTCTATTGAAAAAAGTTCCATCATCAAATTAAACCTGTACATATAATAACCTAAAAGAAACAAAATATCTGCAACAATTAAATAAAAGATCCAAGATCACCCTAATATTGAAATAAACGCACTGTCATTAATATTTCGCCATCCTCTAATAATAGCTGTTATCAGCAAATCGTGATTGTCAAAATGTCATCACCATCATAATCAAAAGATAGGAGGAGGAAGATTTAGATCAAATGACAATGGAGCTTTCTTCATCTTCTTCTTCTGGATTTCTTTTTCTTCTTTCCTCATCTTATTTTTTTCTTGTTCATTTCTAACAACAACTTCCACAGCATCAAATCTATAACCAGTAAAATCCTTACCCGAAGAAGCAGAAGAAATATTAACAACTGGTGGATAGTTATTACTACTCATCACCGGAGCACTGGGTGAAGAAAACAGATTCCGATTGAAATCTCCGGTACTAACAAAATGATTATTGTTATTCCTCCATTGCTGCTGATGAAGTTGATGATTTTGATGATGCATCATTAAAGAAGACCTAATACTTAATGAAATATTAGTATTAAGTCCATCTCCAAAATTTGTTTTTGCTTTAGGTCCTCTTAGATTTCTCGCAGCTTCATCGTAAGCCATTGCTGCTTCTTCTGCTGTATCAAAAGTACCTAACCATTTTCGTGTTTTCTTCCAAGGATCTCTAATCTCAGCAGCAAATCTCCCCCATGGTCTTTTTCTAACTCCTCTATAATGGGTTTCTTTCACTGGAGCCACCGCCGCCGCTGCTGCTGCTTTCACTTGCTGCTGACGATGTGGATGAAGGGGTTGGTGATGATTATGAAGATGAAGATCTTCACCAGTAGAAACTGTAAATCCTGCTTGACTACGATGATGAAGAGTTTCTACCGCCATTAATGGAGGTAGTATTAAACTCTGAAACTGTACCGTCAGGTTCTGTAAAGAAAAACTTTCTTAGAGAGAGAGAGGAAGAGTTTGTGTGGAGAGTAGGGGACGAGTGTGAGAGAAAAAGAGGCTATTTATTTATAGAGCAACGTTTATGGTCTCAGTTTAAGCCGACAGGAGGATGTATTTATTATTAATATTTTTGGTTGGTGCTGTTTTATAATTTCTGTATTAACTTAGGGGTTTTTGGGGAATTGTATTATCTTTTTTCAAGTACTGGATGATGAAAAGAAAATTTAATGTAAGCGTGCGTGTTATGTTAATGTCTGTTCATAAGTGAGATTTTATATGACAATTTTGAAGGTGCAACAAATACGTTTTTCTGTGTAGTTTATGGTATTATGAGAAATACATGATACAGTACCAACTTTATTTATACTTAATTTTGTCAAAATCATACTAGTACTTTGTACGAAGAGAAAAAGAAAATCAGAGATGTTCAACAAATGTAACGTTTAGTTATTGACAGTTTAAACCATATTCAACTTTACATTACATCTACATTTACTAAACTTAAATGAGAATCTCTAAATTGTAGCAGTATTAATTATGAAAATCAAACTAGTGACCAGTCAAGATTAAGGCTGAGGACGCCAAAAAGGGGTCGAGATCCTCTGTGCCACTGTGGCACAGACGATCTGGACCCGCCAAAAAGTACTACAAAATTAATCTTGACATTTATTACCAACATTGATAAGGTCCAACCAAATCCTTACTTTTGGCGGTTTTAATTAGAGAATTAATTTATATATTATGTACAAAAGAGTTATAAGAAGGAAAATTTTGCTATCTCAACGTTTTTAAATATATTTTTTTAAATTAATTCTGTAATATCTTATTCATTTATTATAGTAATAAATTAATTATTATGCAAAGCTTTTGGTTGGTAACCTAGCAACAAGCTGGGTTCCAACACCTTTTTGAATAGCAACGCCTAATCTATGAAAAATAAATGCGAGTTCGGTATCGAAACCTAGTTATTTAAAAAATAAACTTCTGTTATAACTTATTTAAAAAATAAAAAAAAATATTAATACGGTTTGAGAGTGTAGTCGGAACCTAGTTAGTAATTCGGGGTACGGAATGGAGTTCGGGACGGCATATATACGGGATTTATACGGATTCGGGTGGATCGGGTTCGTTATTCGGCAGTAGTTCGGAACGACATACGCACGTGTATAATTCGTTTTATAAATGCGAGTTCGGTATCGAAAATTCGACATGTATAAAATTAATAAATAATACATTTTTAAGGTGATGTATAGCAGAAAATATAACTAGGCCAACTATTATGGACTATATCTATAATACAGTAAGAATACATCACCAACAATTGAGCAGCTCAATGGTTGGACTCTTAGTTTGGACGTCTGGTGTCATTGGTTCAATTCCCTTTGACAGCATCTTTTTAGTTATATCTCTGCAAGAGAAGCGAATAGGCCCTGTCACTGGATCGGTTGTTGACTCAGTCAGTTGCTCGAGTTCACTGATCCGACAGCTGTCCGAACTAGTTGACCGAACAGTACGCGGATCCAAATAATTCGCATATAATCCGTTATTCCCATATAGTGCGCCAACCCTGTTCGGGGTTGGGATAGTTCGGCCGAATAGAACGTTATTCGGTGATACGTTCAAATTCGGGAATGATTCGCGAATCATTCACCGAATTACTAACCAGGGACGGGAACGCTATCTCTATAGCATCGATTAATAATTAACGGCCTGTTTGTATGCTTATTCTCTACAGTATTATTTACTCGATCAATGTAGTTAATATCGGATATCGGTTCATCTCGGCCGGGACCGATACACTGGTACGGTTTTATATCGGGGATATTATCGTTGAAATATCGGTTCTAGATTTAGAAACTATAATTTTATATTAAACATTTTCTCCACACATTTTCGGATAAGATATAATTAATAACATCAATTTTATCAAAATACAAAAGAGTAACTTTAGTAACTTGCTTCGAGAGCTACATGCACCTCTACTACCACCTGGAAGACTTTCTTCGCCAAAATTACCCTTAAACTTTATAGAAAACGACCAATACCGTCTCATATCGGGAAATGTAGGAAAATTTCGTATCGACCGATACAGGCGATATTTGACCGAAACGGCCGATATTCGACCGATACGGCCGATATTATCGGGCGAATATCGTATCCCCGATATCCTTCTTATCGTATCATTCTGGGCCGATATCCGAAATATCCCCGATATATCGGCCGATACGGCCGATATTGACTACATTGTACTCGATATGATAAATTATATATTAATCCTCTTGTTAAACTAAATTAATTTAATCTCAACAATTAATATTAACATATTTATGAAGAACCCTAAAGTCCTAAACGCACATCGATAATTTGGTTCTGCATTGTTGGCTGATCATATAGGACGATGAGAGTTGATGCTTTTTATTTTATTTTATTTTTGATAAACAAACACCGATATGTTAAAGAGAATCTAAGATTATAGAGTTTAAGATAGGAACAATGTTCCCTCCTAGTCTATCCAAAAACACCGCCTTTATATCACACAAGAGATTTAGTAGAGAAATTAAGGCTACTAAAAGATATTGTTTCTTTTGCTAGTCTATCTAAAGAAAACAGTAAAGTTATATTCCTAAATTGAAGATACACATTTCCAAACGAATTAAACAGACTAAGGAATTTCGTGATATTGTTTTGTTCTCTCCAGTAAGGCTGAAAATGGTCATCTCCATTGATTGCAGTAGTTAGGTTTTTACAGTAGTTCAAGAAAATGCATGAATCAATCTCCAGTTCTTTAATCCACTAGAGCGCATGTAGAAATGCCTTCACTTCAGCGTCTAGGGGGCTTGCTGCCCATCCTGATCCTTCCTTGTGCTCACTATAACATCCTGAAACATTGTTTATTGGAATAACAAAGCCCATTGAGTAGTCGTCAACTTTAAAAGAAGCATCAAATTTTACTATCCATTCAAACTTGTCTGCATCCCCAAGTACAGAGAATTCTGAAGATTCTTAGCCACTTGAATTGGTCTATTCTTAAGAATGCTCGTAAACTCTTTTTGTGTTTTAGAAACTAAATAAACAGGATCTGGGTTAACATGATTAAAAACAACATCATTCCTATGATTCCATATGGACCAAAGCGTGAAAGCAATTTTTGTAATATCTCTTTTAATAATATTATCATTAATACAAGTTTGAAATCATTCTTTAATATTATGGTTTTGATTTAAGTTAGTGATATTCATGAAAGAAAGAGCAAACCAGACACTTTTGTCAAATTTGCAGTCCAGAAATAAGTGTTGTTCATCTTCAATTTGACTATCAGAACAAAGGATGCAACAACGATATGCATGCTTGTTATACTGAAACATTCTATCTCCTAATAGTAGCACTCTGAAAACCAAATTCCAACAAAAGAGTTTAATTCTAGGGATGCAGTTTATTTTCCAAGGAGATTTCCAAAAAGGTTTTTCAGTATTAAATGTGTCATTTTTAAAATTGAAACGGTACACAGATTTCGTGGTACATTCCCCCGAAACAGTCGACTTCCATCTAATTTTATCAAGCATATCAAAATTTAGAGTGATGGATTTAATTATATTATGCATAGAGGGGTGGATATATTTTTCAACAATCTCATTATTCCAATTCTCATTTCCATCATTTCATCGATTCACAGTTTTAGGTAAACTATCATCAATACAAATAGGAGTAAGTTTAGAAGATTGATTAGGAAACCAGTAATCATACCATATGTTTGCATTAGATCCACAGTTAACCTGCCATTCATAGTTAGACCCTATGATATCTAGCCCTTTCTTAATACTACTCCAAGTCCAAGACTTATTATAATTTCTAGAGTATATTAACGGGTTAGTTTTAGGAAAGTACTTATGGTGTAAAATTTGAACTCAAAGCAGGTTTTGGTTGTTTAAAAGTCTTCAGGAAAGTCTGATAATCATAGAAATATATTTTGTTTATGAGAATTTCTAATTTCAAGGCCACCAGACTCAAGACTAGTGCATATACTAACCCAAGATTAGTGTAGATTCCTCTTGTGACTACTAATTTTCCCATAGTCTACGTAATGTATACAGCTCAGAGAATCAGATATTAAGTAGTATTGATATTTCAGTTGAACTGATAATACTAAATAATAAAAGATACACAATATCACAATAATAACGAAGATCACAAATGTAAAGTAAATGCTACTAAGTTATCATGAGACCCAAGAGATTATGTGGTTCGACTTTCGTCTACGTCCACGGGGTAATGATTGATTGTTTGTATTAAGTTGTGGTGGTTACAAAGATCTTAAATGCTTCCAAAGTAATAGAGAAAACTCAAGTTGTAGTAAATACTTAAGTTCTAAACATTGAAGAGGTATAAGCTTAAGACTAGATCTTCTTCTCCTGGGTATTGAATCCCCTTCTTTGTTGGTGAAGCTTGGTATTGATATCGCCTTCTGCTCCAGATATATCTTTGTTGTCTTTGGGTCCATCGTATCCTGATATATCTTCCATACAAATGGTACCTTTGTTCACCGCGTTCTTACTCCAATTGGACTCTGCCACCCCAGCTGACCCACGTTCCTTCAGGAACTTCCCAGCCTCAGTACAGATTGTACCTTCGTTCACCACAAGCCTTCGCCAGTCAGACTCTTCCATCTCATCTCTCTCCACGTGCCTCGGTCAAGCGTGTAGATAAGGGATTACCGCATTAAATGTCGATTGGATATGTCAGCTACCTATGTCCCTTCGCCAACTGCCTCTCTTTAGACTAGGTTCTACTTTACCATCTTAGCCGTCGAGGTATATGCTTTCTCGAGATGGGATAAAGTAGATTAAGAAGGGATCTGCTGCTCCTCAGACTCCTGTGTATAGCGGTGGCTACACAGTTATCTTGTATGCAACCATTAAAACTGTGACACGTGCTCCGCGGAATATTGATATTCATAGTTTTCCCCTTTTCTTTCATATTCTACCGTTTGGTAGGATAGGAAGAAAAAACTTCCATAACGTCGCCATTTTTGCACGTACGGGTTGGGTGGTTCCCATGTGTCCTTTCATGCAATAACTTCCCCTTGAATTTCGGGACATCCAAATTTTTGGATTCTTCAGACGCCTATAAGAAGAAAATTGAAGAAGGATATTCATTATCTTTCATTTTTCTCCATAGAATGTCGATATATGTCTCTTTCAAAGAGATTTTCCTTCTCTTTTGCTTCCAACTGTTGGTTTTATTTTCGACTCCCAAAAGCTCTTGTTCGTTCTTCATCAACAGGTTAGTACATGTTTATCCTCGGTTTTATTGTAGCTTTGCGTATTCCTCATGCTTGGTTCGGCTTTTTCTTTCTTTGGTTGTTGATGTTGCTGCTATACTTGCATGTATTGATTTCCATCTTCCCATGCTTCTTCATGTTATTTGAGAACATGGACTACTTCCCATTTCGTAATTTTGCCATGATTATGCCATGATTGTTCTTCGTCTGCAACTTCTACCATGGTGGTTAATCATCCTCTATTTTGTCTCATGGAGGGATTAGATTGTTTCCTCTGGTTGGTTTTGTTAAACCCATGCCCAAAGTATGCTTATTTTTGCCCCAATTGTGTTTTTGAGCCAACTGCAATTTTCGTCCGTCATTGTTGAAGGAGTGTTCTTCCTGATGATATTAGGAATTATAAGGTTTTCGAAGAAACCTGCACAAATATCTGAGGCATAGATCGTCTACTGAGCCACCTCCGCGTATGGATCATCCTGATGCTACGCCCTCTCCACCCCATGAGGATATTGAGATACGTTAGGGAGCTGAGGTGGCTGAGGAACCTGAGGTAGAGGAGGTTGTTGTTGAGGATCTTCCACCACCTCACTGTGATCTCCAAAGGTTATGTGGACTACGGAACTCGGTTATGTTTAAATGGTATCTATACCAGTACGCATACCGAAAAAATTATGTGTTAACTCCGGAACTCGGTTATGTCTTAAGGTTTACATACCGGTACACGTACCATGACTTAATTGTTCACGAACGGGTTAAATATTTGTACCTTGTACGCCTACTTACCATGTCGATTAAATTCGTATGCACGTATAATTATTTCTCCGAGATAATTAGCATTTGAATAATCTCTAAAAACACCGTAGATATATTTGATCACATGATTGTGTTTCGAGTTATATCTTAAGTGTTTATGAAATTTCTCAAGCTTATATAGTTCAGTTGGATAGTTTCGGCTAACCATTCATGAGCGTGGTCCTTATACACGATTCATTTATGGTTTATCCTAACCAAAGTGTATATCTTGATTATGTTAATCAGATTCAAAGATTCATCTAACAGTGGATATTGTTTGCTTGGTTCCAAAGCTATCTTAGCTTAAACGTAAAGGCACATCTTCTTTGAATATCTATATAAGGGGAACCTCAAACAACTGGGATCTTTGAATCCCGACACTACTTCTCTTGGTGTGTCCTAATTGTAAAACTAGAGTTGACCTTTTCCTAAAACCCTTTTAGGGTTTAGCAACTACAAAGACTTCATAGGGATTCGTGAAGCCAGGTCAAACTATTTTTTATCTTATGGCTCGAGTATCCTGATCTTGTTCGATTGTTGAGATGCTCACTTGAAAAATATAGATAGAAATCTACGAAGTTCTCTTCGTCTCAGAATTTGTTGATTCTACAAGTTTAATACTTGTGAGGTGAATAATAATCTAGCCTGCATTTCGAGTTGCATAAGTCCAGATTTTGAGGTTAGATAGACTTTGTATATTGCTATCAGAAAAAGCGGGGGTACAACAACCACACCCAATATTTCGCTTAGCAATCTGTATGGACAAACTCCAATATACTTTTTAGAGAATCAACTAGACAGTCAGACTCAATCAAGATAAAAAGTATATCAAAGTTTATATCTCAATCTCTCGATTTGATATATACTCAAACAAATAGAAATCTGCGAGTCTTTATCAAATACTAGAGAGATAACTTGGATGGTACCAAAGACCAATATCCAAGTGTCAATCAATTTAAATCAAAAAACAAAAGGTCGGATATTCTAATTTATTGAACAACGCACAACCTGTGATATTTCAATTATATAAAAAAATATAATGCGAAAAAGAAATAACACAGACACCAGAATTTTGTTAACGAGGAAACCGCAAATGCATAAAAACCCCGGGACCTAGTCCAGATTGAACACACACTGTATTAAGCCGCTACAGACACTAGCCTACTTCAAACTAACTTCGGTCTGGACTGTAGTTGAACCCCAATCAATCTCACACTGATCCAAGGTACAATTATGCTCCTACGTCTCTGATCCCAGCAGGATGCTACACACTTGATTCCCTTAGCTGATCTCACCCACAACTAAGGGTTGCTACGAACCAAAGTCGAAGACTTTAATAAACAAATCTGTATCACACAGAAAAGTCTACATAATAGATAAATCCGTCTCCCGCGAATATACCTACGAGTTTTATTTCGTCTTTTGATAAATCAAGGTGAACATGAACCAATTGATAACCCGGACTTATATTCTCGAAGAACAGCCTAGTATTATCAATCACCTCACAATAATCTTAATCGACGCAGCGAAAAAAGATATTGCGGAATCACAAACGATGAGACGAATATGTTTGTGATTACTTTTCTATCTTCCCTATCGGAGATAAAGATCTCAAGCCAATGGTTACGATTGTACTCAACACGATAGAATCAGCAAGATCAGATCACACAACTACGAGAAAGTAGTATCGGTCTGGCTTCACAATCCCAATGAAGTCTTTAAGTCGTTAACCTGGTTTAGAGAACAAACCAAAGGTTAAAGGAGAATCGACTCTAGCTTACACAACTAGTATCACATGTAAGGTGTGGGGATTAGGTTTCCCAGTTGCTAGAGTTCTCCCTTATATAGTCTTTCAAATCAGGGTTTGCAATCAATGTTAGCTTGGTAACAAAGCATTCAATATTCACCGTCAGATGAAAACCTGATTAGATTCAAGCTAATATTTCTCAACCGTTAGATCGAAAACTTAGCTTGTTACCTGGAGACTTAAAAATACTCAATTAGATTAATCACAAGAGAACCCGTAATTAATCTAATCGGAATACACAACCAAACTAATCACAAAAAGTAATCAATTTAATTGGTCATGCTCGATATAAGAAAACTTACGGAGCACCAACTAAATAACCAAACAAGATGATTAATTTAGTTGATCATGCTCAACATAAAATATCTCACGGAGCAACAACTGAGCCAAACAATAACTCAGTCGATAGAGCTCAACATAAGACACCTTATGGAACAACACAGTATATACACAAAAATTGTGGATCGGAGATCGACCTAATACCGTGGAATAAGCAAGGACTCATTTTATTTTCCATCACCATTTGCACAATGACATATAATAGACATAATCCTTGAAAACAAAAGATTTTAACCTATCTTCTATCAATAATTGACATAATAGGCTTAACTTTTGTATTTGTCAAAAATCCATTCATTCTTTTATCAATACATGCATATCGAATTACGAAAGACTTTACTTTTGACAAGGTATGGGACAATCATAGTTCACGGACGTAAACACACATATCCAATAATAATTTGCAATATATAAAACCATAAAGATTAATACTGCAAAAATCATCTTCCAAACAATTTAGAATTTAAACCAATTAATCTAAAAACATGAAGATGAAAACGTTGGACATAGCTATGTATAATCACAATAATGGTTATTCCAAACTCTAGTTATTCTTCTAAATAAAACAAGAAAATAGAAGATTTACTAGGAAAACTAAAGGAACAATAAGAGTTCATTGAGAACCTCATATCTTTCAATGAATCCATCAAAGAAGGTGTCACTGATTTCCTTTACTCTCTTGACCGTAGATACACCATGTTCGTGAGATAGAACACCAACTTTACGATCAACAACCCTAGCAAGCTGTTTAGCTTTGATACAATCCATGATGAGCTTCTTTTGATTCCGTATCAGAATATTCTGATTAGCAAATATTCTGGCATGACCATCTAGGAGTTGGTTTATTTGCAATTGAATATTTGCAAACTCGACCTTTGAATCGTTCTGAAAACGAGATAAATCCTTGACGGAATCATCAATCCAGGAGTTGTGATTCTTTATTTCAAGCATTTTCTTAAGAACCAGCTCTTGAATTGATTCACGTCCTTGAGCGTCTTCCTCCATATCAAGATGCACAATCTCTTGAGATGCAGAGTTCTCCATATAATTTTTGTTAGGGATGGAAAGACACAATATAGAGAAATATATATGTGTATGTAAACAGGAGAAGGAAACTCTTGTTTTTGGAAAGCCTATGAACTCACAAGAAGACGCGAACGTTCGTGAACCGGTGGTACAAAAACACAAAGAAAAAAACTAGTGTACAACATAATTACTTGAGCACTTCCCAACAATTATCCTTGCATATCTCAAGATAGAAACAAGGAAAAGGAGTACCTGAAATCAGGTGGTAGAGTGAGAAATATTCCCACTATGATTATTGAGAAAGGAGTTGTGCATATCATCTGACAGCATGATCTTTGTGTTCTTTGCCTTTCTTCGGTTGACACTCATTCTAGAAGGGTAAGACACATCTTGTTTAACATATCCGTCAGAAGGCTTTCTCTGAGGACTAAATCTAGGACCTCTTGAAATTGGTTCAAGAGGATTAGAATAGATAGGGATCCATTTTCTAGACTTAGATTTACCAGACTCATCCTTATAAGCACAAGGAATGTATTCATTAGTGGCACGAGAGTTTTTACCAATAAAGTGAACTTGTTCCCTGTGATGATTTCTAGAAAAGAGATCATTTTTATAAGGTTTCTGGTTTTCTGTGGGCATGCGATTCACTGCAGTAGTCGATCGACTATTTGTTCCATTGACAGTGGAAAGAAGCAAATTATGAAGTTTAGAAATTTGTTTCCTCCTGGCAAAATAATGGATAACATAGTGATTCTTTTTCCCACATAATGTACAGGTTCGTGGATGAGAAGCAATAATTGGCACCTGTTTTGACTTCGTAGCCATATGAGAAGATTGTAAGTTGTGTAAAATTTTCTTGACACAATCTTCCTCTAGAGAACATTTCGTAATGTACTGTGATTCATGATAATTAGTTTGTACAGAAGAATTTCTCCTTAAGACAGAGTTTTCCCTTTTCAAGGATCTGCACTGTTCATGGGCTAGAGTAAGGGATGCTTCTAGTTTCTCTATTCCGACACGAAGTCTGTTAAGATCTGATGAATGCGTCTCGATCAAAAGTTTTTCTCTAATTGAGTCTTCCTTGACAATATTTTCAAGAACACTAATTTTTTCACGTTGTAGAGTAGTTTCTTGGAGAAGTTTTTCAATATTCTAAGAGAAGGACTCAATGATATTATAGAGTTCACGTTCAAGATCAAGAGACTTTTCAAATTCATCAAGAAGATGATCATGATCCTGAAAATCAATAA
This sequence comes from Papaver somniferum, assembly GCF_003573695.1. Classification (NCBI taxonomy): domain Eukaryota; kingdom Viridiplantae; phylum Streptophyta; class Magnoliopsida; order Ranunculales; family Papaveraceae; genus Papaver; species Papaver somniferum. Next base: position 118,992,568 of record NC_039367.1, read on the forward strand.
TCTCAGCGGAGTTTTTTGAGATTCTGGTGAGCTCCATTTAAGCTTTTTCCATAGTGCCCAATGTCTCACTGGAGAGAGATATGTCACCACAAGATGGAACATTATTCTTACCTCGGGATTCGGAAGAATCAGCTAAGGAGTAATCCTTTGAGGTATTCCCTTGACATTTGGCATAGTTAAAAGCTTTAGAAGACATCTTGGTATGCGTATATGCCAGAGATTCTGTCCTCAGACTCAGATTGCCACAAACACAGACTTGTAAGGTCTTTTAAACGTGTTTGCCTGCTCTGATACCAACTGAAAAAGCGGGGGTACAACAACCACACCCAATATTTCGCTTAGCAATCTGTATGGACAAACTCCAATATACTTTCTAGAGAATCAACTAGACAGCCTGACTCAATCAAGATAAAAAGTATATCAAATAATTTATATCTCAGTCTCTCGATTTGATATATACTCAAGCAAATAGAAATCTGCGAGTCTTTATCAAATACTAGAGAGATAACTTGGATGGTACCAAAGACAAATATCCAAGTGTCAATCAATTTAAATCAACAACCAAAAGGTTGGATATTCTAATTGATTGAACAACGCACAACCTGTGATATTTCAATTATATAACAAAATATAATGCTGAAAAGAAATAACACAGACACCAGAATTTTGTTAACGAGGAAACCGCAAATGCAGAAAAACCCCGGGACCTAGTCCAGATTGAACACACACTGTATTAAGCCGTTACAGACACTAGCCTACTTCAAACTAACTTCGGCCTGGACTGTAGTTGAACCTCAATCAATCTCACACTGATCCAAGGTACAATTATGCTCCTACGTCTCTGATCCCAGCAGGATGCTACACACTTGATTCCCTTAGCTGATCTCACCCACAACTAAGGGTTTTTACGACCCAAAGTCGAAGACTTTAATAAACAAATATGTATCACACAGAAAAGTCTACATAATAGATAAATCCGTCTCCCACGAATATACTTGCGAGTTTTGTTCCATCTTTTGATAAATCAAGGTGAACAGGAACCAATTGATAACCCGGACTTATATTCCCGAAGAACAACCTAGTATTATCAATCACCTCACAATAATCTTAATCGACGCAGCGAAAAAAGATATCGCGGAATCACAAACGATGAGACGAAGATGTTTGTGATTACTTTTCTATCTTGCATATCAGAGATAAAGATCTCAAGACAATGGTTACGATTGTACTCAACACGATAGAATCAGCAAGATCAGATCACACAACTACGAGAAAGTAGTATCGGTCTGGCTTCACAATCCCAATGAAGTCTTTAAGTCGTTAACCTGGTTTAGAGAACAAACCAAAGGTTAAAGGAGAATCGAATCTAGCTTACACAACTAGTATCACACGTAAGGTATGGGTATTAGGTTTCCCAGTTTCTAGAGTTCTCCATTATATAGTCTTTCAAATCAGGGTTTGCAATCAATGTTAGCTTGGTAACAAAGCATTCAACATTCACCGTTAGATGAAAACCTTATTAGATTCAAGCTAATATTTCTCAACCGTTAGATCGAAAACTTAGCTTGTTACACACAAATGAAATGTACTATTTTGGGTTTATGTAACCGTACCCAAACATGAACATTTGTTGGTTCAACAATAGTTAACCAATGGTTAGCCATATGAGCACTTTCATATCAACCATGTTCTTCTTCACCATAACTAGTTCAAATGAACTAGTTAGAGAGTTTTTCAATTGCAAGGAAATCTTATGTAACTACACAAGACACAATTGAAGCAAAAACGATTTGATTCACTCGAATCGGTTCGTGAACTATATAGCCACGGTTTGCATTTAGCATTCCTTAGTTAATATGAATAAGTTCACAAACAATCGTTTTTAGATATAACCAACTCAAGTTCGCGGACTGATGTAGATGCGTGGGAAACATAGAAGCGAAAAAGTTACTGTACCAAATTCACGAACACACTTGCGGGTTTGGACTTGATGTACTCTTGCAAAGAAGAATTCAACGACCTGGTTTTCATTGGCCGGATATGATACAACAAGCCCAGACTTTACAGGACAACTGCGAGGTCTTCCAAGAGTCCTCGGTGCATGAAGAAGCCTCCGCACTCAATACAGAGGACTGGCGGACCCCATATGTTGAATATCTGAGGGAAGGTACTCTTCCAGATGATAAGAAGGCGTCTAGGAAGCTAGAGAGAAGAGCCCGAAAGTTCTTTATCATAGATGGAGAATTGTTCCGGCGTTGCTTCAATAAAAAACATTGAAATGTGTTAATAAAGCAGATGCCACCCACATAATGGAAGTAAGCCACGATGGAGAACATCAGGGGAAGGCAAGACTCTACACCCAAATTCATGACGCCGGGTACTATTGGTCAACAATGGAAAGCAATATCATTGAGTACGTGCAAAAATGCGAGCAATGCCATATCCACGGGAATCTAATCCACGCACCACACACTATGCTCCAAGACACTTGTACTCCATGGCCTTTCCATAGATGGGGGATGGACATTGTTGGACCAATCAACCCAAAATCGTCCAAGCAACACGAATACATCATCACCGCCACGGAATGCTTCACAAAGTGGGTGGAAGCCATACCACTAAAAGGAACCACTGAGGAAGTGATCTCGGCTTTTATCAAGGAGTACATAATATGTCGTTTCGGGATTCCAATTTATATGATCTCCGATAACGGCACACCGTTTGTCAACAGTGACGTGACAAAACTTCTGGAGGCATTCCGAATCAAACAAATGGTGTCAACCCCTACTACCCACAGGGGAATGGGAAGGCAGAGTCCTCTAACAAGTCACTACTCATAATCTTAAGCAGAAACCTCTATGACAACAAAAGAACATGGCACGAGGAACTCCCGCTTGCGCTAATGGCATACCGAATTGCTAAACGAACGTCCACGGGATCATCACCGTATAGCCTAGTATACGGGGAGGACGCTATCATACCCGTCGAAGTAATTATAGCCTCGGCGCGGGTGCTATCAGCAAGCGGGGTTGATCTCGACAGCCAACATTTCCGCTCTTTAGATCTAATTGATGAACGCCGAAGCATTGCTGAACAGAAGAACAGGCAATACCGTGATCGGCAGGCAAGGTTCTACAACCAACACTTTAAGGAAAGGCACTTTGAAAAAGGAGAACTTGTACTCGCGGTGGCACCACATGTCCAAAGAGAAGGCAGTGCCGACAAATTTGCTCCAAATTGGAAGGTCCTTTCCGTATCCGCAAAGTTGGAGGGTCAGGATATTATAAGCTCGAGCACGCTGAAGGCTCCAAGATCAAAGGCAAACGCAACTCCAAACTTAACGGCATTTGGCTGAAGAAATTTTATGCTTAGCCTCAACCACAATAAATCCCGACGAACGCCACACCTGCCTTTTCCCTCTTTTTCTTTTTCCCCTACTTTTTGTTTTCGAATAAAACAACTTTGCTTCTCGCCAATCTAAATCTACATTTGACTTTGATTTTTCTTTCGAAGAATTGATGCAACTACATACTCAGCACAAGACTCTACAAAAAAGGCACCGGGAATGATCCCGCAACCACATACTCAGTACAAGACTCTACACAAAAGGCACCGAGAATGATTCCGCGTATGCCGGATGAGAGTTCCTTCTCCACAACGTCTAAATAAACTCTATCCATGAAAGGATGACACTCACTTATCTCTTCCCTTTGTTTCGAATGAAACAACGCATTCTCTACTACTCTAAGTCTTACTCCGCTTCAGTACACTCCATCTCATCAGAATCAGAAGTGTCACAACCACGAATTTCACATAAAGCTGTTGGGGATTGAACCCCAGATACATCACAAGAGACACCACCCAAACGATATAGACTTGTAAAAAGGGATTTATTCCCTCCATATCCTATCGCGAACTTACACAAGGGAGATCTTAAGCAAAATGCGGTGATGTCAGCTTCAATTAAGAACACAAAAGAGAGGGAGCTGAAGCTCATAGCAAAAACATAAAGCTTAACACAATTAACATCCACAATGTCAACAAGCAATATAACGCACTAAATAACAAAGGCACCAGCCACGATCTTACATTCAAAAAAAAAAACACAACAACAACAAACAAAAAAGTCATTTGGGAAGCGAGCGAAGTTCCTCTCGTGCTCGCGATAGAGCGACAGCCACTGTGTCCCTACCCCAGAGTGCTGAGAGTACCCAGAAAAATGTTATCGAATGCTGCCTTTGGTAGTAGCGGTAGTGTGCGAAAAATAGACGGGGCAACAAGAGACCTTCATCCCGAAATTCATCCATCAAACGTTCCGAATTCGCTATGAGGGTATCCAAATGATCATGGCAAGAAACAAGTTGATTAAAAATAATGGGGAGAACCCGGGAAAGGTGTTCAAGGCGAACTATTTCTAGAATTAAACGAGTGTGAGACATCATTGCAAGGAAATAGATTAAAAGTCTAGAGTAATCTCCTTTTTATAAGAGGAGTAGTTAATTACAATCATTAATAAGATTCAACTGCCACCCATCTGGAATACAGGAAAAAGAAAAGACACATGAACAAGGGAAAAAGAAACATTAATGCCTAGAGTTAAGCCGCACGGTGACGAGACCATTTGATCTAACTCAACCAAGAAATGGCGAGCTTCATCCAGCGAACGACGTGCTGCTACACACTCGACATCCATGTCCAAAAGAAGCTGATAAGTACGCTCCAAAATTTCCGGAGTGTGAGTGGGCAAAAACGATTTGCTGGCTTTTACGAAATTGAAGAGTCGACCGTGTGGAGACTCCTTGAACCTAGCGAAATGTTGAACCTTACACAGATGCACTGCTAGAAGGGAGTGCTTTAAGTTCGAGAGATCAATCTGTAAGACCCCGTCTAAACCAAGAACAATGGTCGTTCCAGAGTCAATTCGGTTACAAGAGAGGATGGGTTGATCTGTAGGAGGGAAGCTGAGAAATGCGTGAGATCAATGGTGATCTGAGATTGTAGGTGTGTTGTGAATTCAGCGTGAAAATGCTCTGAATGATTGAATTTTGCTCAATTGAGAGTAATTTCTGTGAGTTCGTGTAGACGCAAGATTGTCTGTATGAACTTTGATGAGAAATTGCTCGCCTTGCGAATGTTGTTCGAGTGTTCGAAAACTTCTGTCTTTTCGATCAAGATTCAGAGACATTTTATAATGCCGGAGTTGAAAACACCATGATCCCATGAAGTGTGACAGTTGCTGGAATCAGAGAGTGGGGAAGTGGGAAATCATGTTAAACCAATTACTCATCGTGCGGAGGACTTTGTTAACTTTCCACCCACTACTTGATAGACGCATTTATATGTCTAATTTGTCCTCAATGTTTCGTATTGTTAGTACTCGTTTTCGTCCTTATTATGGTGTTTTGTGTGTTTGTAGGTATTTTTTTGGAAATAAATATTTTTGGAAATTTCGGTTCGAAAAGTTGCCCGAGGCACCCTTGGAGGACATTTGCTATACGGACCCTCACTTTGGATAAGGGGTAACCTAATTACTAAGGGACACCCCATTTCTAGGCATCTGCTAACCGCACCCCAGAACCGGATAGGGGGCAACCCTTCTTCTTCATTTCAAATTCATTTTTTGGCGGGAAGAAGAGTTCACTCCTGGCAGTTTTCTCGATCGGATTTTGGATGGGTTAGAGGTAGACTAAATCGCTGAAACTTCATGGGTGGACGTGATATAGCCTAAAAGGCTTGGTATGGGCCTTTGGTTCGATCCAATGTGGCTGGATATTCCGCGAGAAGCAAACAGAGCTACACGTTCGTGGGAGAGTTTTTCATGGGATTTGCTATGAATTGTGTATGTTACTGGGACTCTAATTCGTGTACTGAACGTGTATGGAGGACTCTTAGTTGCGATAGACGCGTGAAGGAAGTAAAGAAGGATATAAAACCATAATTTTGGAAATAATACATTCCCGAGTAATGGCTTTGATGTGAGAGAATTTGGAGACATTACTGCGAGATATTTTGGTCATGTGGAGTATATATAGGGTGATGGGGACTCAGAGAGGCCGGAGGGAGAGTTTCAGAGGTTTTAGAACACCACATAACTTAAACACCAAAGTTGCAGAGCTGCCATTTTCTTCTACTGCATTTCTGAAGAACGCGAAGAACGGACCGACCAGGACAGTTGTTTATCAACAGTGATAACGACTCCCAACTGAGGGTCATATATCTGTAGCAGACTTATTTACTACAGTTTTTGCGACACAGCGGCAGCAGTCTTATTTTACCGAGGGTCGTAGTTCTCTGGTTTGTAACAAATATAATTGTTACAAACCCGGTTTTGTTGTATTTCTCATATTCTCATCATTTGTAAACCATTTTTGAGCATCAATGAAATTCTTTGAGAGGTTTTCCAACATGATGAGCGGTTAATTCTCTCACAACCAAGACAATGAGGAAGATATTTACGCATGAATAATTGGTAATTATTTATTCTCTCTAATTTATAATTTATAATTCACTCAATCACTGCTTTTGCAGAGTTTTTAATTGTTTGCAAAAAATTTCTTCATTAGTTGTGATTCAATTAGATAGGTTATGCTTTGTTTAGATAATCTATGCTTAGGGATACAATTAATTATTGAGAATTTTCCAGATTATTTGTGAATTAAGAAATAAGAGTCTTAAAAGATAATTGGAGTTTTGGATTGTTTACCATATTTTATTCATGTGTAATAGTGAAATCAGTGCCTTGGTTGTTTTCTAATATCTTGAAGTCAATTTTGTAATAAGTTTTCTTTGTTTTTAAATTTTTATTAAGTCTAAAATTCATTTCCTTCACAAGTCTTAAAACAACCCTTTTATCACTATCTACAACAACTTTGATAACACATCACTATTTTGCTGACTCTTCCAACTGATTGCACGACTTGCTCACATTCTCATCGTGGGTGAACACACATGGCGTAGACCGCCAGACCAAAACCCTAGTTAATATCCCCCCATGTGACACGATTGAAATCTCGTGGAGTCAGTTGCTGACTTTGTGGGACGATGAGTCCATGTATTGCTGAGTTGAACATGATTAGCAAATGTTCCGAAACTCATGAATTTAATGTATGTCTGCTGAGACGAGGTATCATTATAACCTAAGACGAGCAAAACTGTGTTGCTAAATTGTTGAATATTGATAGTTGAACCAATATTCTTTGGTTTGAGAAAATATTGCCGGATCGACCGAATATTGCAAATTGAGCAAATATTGCTAGTTTGAATAAATATTATTCTTTTGATGAATTGTTGGTAGCTGGACCAAATAAAATATTAATTTAAGTTACTGACTGCTGAGTCGAGCAAAATAAATACGAATGTTAATCATGGAATCAACATAAAATTATCTGAGTGTTCGAATCTGCTCAGAATCACGTTTCTGCAGAGTTCTGGATTCAAAACCCTAATTTTACCGAGATGATGATTTACTGCAAATCACATAGGACCGGCTACATGGGATGACAGTTTCACCATATGATGCCCAAATGCTCGAATGAGCAAAAATACCAAAGTCTCTTGAGGACCAGTTGGTGAAAGAATGATTAAATGTTGATTTAATCATTTACTGAAATAATGCTCGTGTGAGCGACAAATAATAAAACCTGATGTAGAAAATATGAGGGACCGACCAAGAGGTCATGAGACCGGCTCTTGGTGGTCGTGGGACCAGTAGATGGTCGTTTGAGTGAACTTCCAATTGTTTGGAAAGAGTTCGAACCTAATATGAGCAACTGAGCAAATTAGGTTAAAATCATTAAAACATGCGGGACCAGCTGTTTGCAAGCCTCAGGGTCACCCTTGGTCGGTCAAGGGGATGTGCCCGTGTCACCATGATGTATGTGCTTCAGTCCTGAGAATTTGATATTTTTTGGTGCACGTTTGAGCAACATTTGGAGAAAATATGAAAAATCCATGGTTTTGCTGAAACTGGGAAAAATACATGAGATGATGAAAATAATAAATAAACAAGGAATCACAAGGTGTGGGACCGTCCATGGCTAGGGCATGGCCGGCCGGCTGACACGCGGTCCACATGCTTTTCCCTGTTTTATGTGATTTTATGTATTTTTCTCTGATTTAAGGGAAATTCCATGAAACTGGAGAGTTTGGCGAAATTAGGGAACTTCCATGAGATGAGAGACATAAATTAAAATATAAAATAGGGAATGGGAGTGTGGGACCGGCAATGGCCGTGGCATGGCCGGCCAATGGGCGCGGGTCCCAAGGCACTCTTCCCAATTTTATGTAATTTTGATGATTTTAGATAATTTTCATAAAATCAAAGGGATTTGTTGAAAACCAAGATATTTTGTTGAAATCAGGGAGTTTACATGAAATCAAGAAACAAAACACCAAATAATAATAAAATAATGGGCGTGTGGGACCGGCTAGGGCATGGCCGGCCGGCTAGACCCGGTCCCACAAGTTTTCCTAATTTTTTAATATTTTCCATGATTTTAGAGAAAATACATGAAATTAGGTAATTTTAGGGAAAATTCATAAAATAAAGGAATTTTCATAATTTGAGAAGGAATAATAAAATAATGGGACGTGAGGTGTGGGGCCGGCCACGACCAAGGCATGACCGGACGGCCGGCGGTCCCGTGACACCTTTCTTTAATTTTAAATCATGTGATTTAGATAAAAATACATGAAATTAGGTAATTTTCATGATTTTAGGGAAAATTCATAAAATCAAGGAATTTTCATAATTTGAGAAGGAATAATAAAATAATGGGACGTGAGGTGTGGGATCGGCCACGGCCAAGACATGGCCGGCTGGTGCTCGGTCCCGCACACCTTTCCTTAATTTTATTATTTTTGATAAAATCATGTGATTTAGATAATTTCTTTGAAATAAAAGAAATTTGCTCGAACAAGAGGATTTTCATGAGATCGTGAAGATAGTAAAAATATGATAAAATATAAAATTGGGCGCGGGACTAGTCACGGCATGACTGGCCGGATGGTGAGCCTAGTACCCTGGCGCTTTTGCTTAATATTTTATTATTATTATTTTCCCTTTCTATTTTGCATAGGTTCCTCGTTCGTTCGTATTTTTGAAATGCTCGTTCGTGCATTCAAAATGCTGGTCTGTGCATTATCCGCTAATTACACTTGCATCATTTTTGTCAGGGCTTATTCGATGCTCAGATGCCTGTTTCATTGAATATTTATTACTAACCTGTGGAATTCTGCTGGGAAGAACCACAGATTGAAGTAACGAAATATAACGAGGAATCGTCGAATATTGCTGGATATTCAGGCGATTGATTGACGACTCGTAGAATATTGATGGATATTCAGGCGATGGCTCGTAGAATATTGCTGGATATTCAGAAGATTTAAGATAAATAATTGATGGCTCTATACTAGAAGGGCTTCCTGTCTAGGAGCATTAATTATCTGAGGGTTGAGCAATATGAACTTGCTGGAGTGTCATATTCCTCTTGCATAGTCGGGAAAAACTTGGTTACATCCCGAAGACGTTGTCGCTCTATACTAGCAGACATGTTGTCTAGGAGCCGCCCAATCTTTCGATTCTATACAGTATGAGATGTGTCGTGGCCTCAGCTGAGAGACTACACATCTACATCTTCTCTGAGAGACTTTCTCCATCAGAGGTGGCATGAGCTTTCATGCATAGAGACATGAGTCCCGATACTCATCCGATTGCCGGATCCGGAGTAATTACTGAAATTGCTCAGTATTCATGAGATGTGTCGTGGCCTCAGCTGAGAGACTACACATCCACATGTACTCTGAGAGACATCCTTCTCAGTCAGAGATTTTATGGCATGAGGTTTCATGCTTTGATGAGAGACATGAGACTCAATACTCATCCGGTTGCCGAACCTGGAGCATAGTTTTACAATTCTATCCTTTGTCGAAAATCCACCATCTATATTAAGTCCCCTGCTTACTGAGGAATAGTCATGTTCCTCAGTCAGTATTGAATGGTGATTTTCCAGGTACAGACAAGAATAAGTAATTGAACTTAGTCATAAGATAAGATATTACCGGATTTCGACTGAATGAGCAAACCATGGTTTGATAGGAAACCTTTGTGGCATAATAGAACATCATCCAGTGAACATAAATTGATGTAGAACCGCTGATTCGATGGTGGAACCTTGGTTGGTTTAGGATTCACGGGCCGGGCCCAAAAGGAAATCCTTATGGAATTAGGTTTTGGAAATAAAATTAGGTATAAAAGGGAATTAATCCTCTTTTTTTTTCTCTCACGTCTACCAGCTCCTTCATCTCCCTCACGTCCGTGCATCAGGAGCAGCATGAGATTTTCTGCCGGAGTTGCCGTCGTCGTCCGATCACCGTTCGGCCAGTTTCCGGCCGGCGCCGTCAGGTGAATCGATTTTTTTCAGAGTTTGCTGATTTCATGAGTTTTTCACGCTTTCACCATGTCAAAATTCTATACATGTGTATATGTTGATGTGAGTTTTGTAGAAAAACCCTTGTTTTATCAAACGTATGTTCGTTCGATCATTAGTTTTGAAAACTAATAAAAATCCCTGATTTATGAGAGATTTCTTTATATATGTGGACTTAGGTACAACGATTAAACTTAGTGTATGAGCTTTCATGTGAACCAAGATTTTACCTTAATAGATGTGAGCTTTCACAAAACCGAAATAAACCCCGTTTAGAGGATATTGCTCGTTCGAGGAAAATAGACATATATATTTTTATATATGTAAATTTATGTCCAGTGATAAAACTTTATTTATGAGCTTTCATGAGAATTAGTATTTTATCACAATAGGTGTGAGCTTTCACAAAACTAGCATAAACCTTCGTTTTTTAATAAAACGCTAATACGAAGGAAAATATATATATTTTTTTTAATATATATGTAGCCGTGACATATTTTATTCACATGGATATTTTTGTATTAGATAAATTCTGAAAATTTATATGAACAAATTGCATTAATTATTGATTTGTAAAATCAAGACATGGGTTTTGAGTAACCTTCAAACTAGACAACTTAGTTATGATGAAGTCATGTCTTATTGTAAATTTCATAGTTCAGTTGTGTGAATGTTCACGTTATGAAAATTATGTATATGATTTTATGAGAAAATCAATTTTGAAGGTTAATAAAGTTTTGTTCGTTACTGCAGGTATCAAGGAACGAACTAATTTCGTGTGTTAACTCTTGTATTGCAATCACTATTGTTAGTGAAATTGAAAGAGGTAAGAGTTCAAGATTTACCATTTGTAGACACCGGCGTTTTAATTTGCATGATTTCATCATCTTATTGAATTCCCGGATGACTGAAACATTGTGTGGATTTCACAGCAGCTTTGCGAGGATGTCTGATTCTCCAGCCAATGATGCTTCCAGAGATGAAAGGTGTGCAGATGATGATATGTCCATAGAGGAAGCATGCACGGATGAGACTTCCGTTGGTGAGGAAGACGAAACACCCGGAGTCAAGAATGTCCCAAACATAGATGACACATTCTTTGAAGTTCCGGAGCCCGAAAATCGTCTCAAGTCCCCGGTATAACGCCTTCTGATCAATCCCAGAACGGTCACTCAAAAGAAATTGGTGACTCCTCGTGCTGTTACTCGGTTCTGTCTTGAGCGAGGACTATTCCAGGCTTCAATGATTGAATTCAAGCTTTCTCGATGCCCCTTAGAGAAGTTCTCGGGATGGTCTAGATACATGCTAGGATTTCCTCGTGTTAGAGCTATGTAGTATGGAGCACACATTACCAGGGCCGTTCAAACATCTGGAGATTTGTATATCTTTCATGACGCACGAGGTATTGTAGCTCTTCTTGCTCGCTGGTGCATCCCAACTCACACGTTTATATGCAGCTGGGGAGAGTTCACTATTACCTTGGAAGATGCAGTTGCTTTATTGCATCTTCCAATTACAGGTAACTTTCCTGAAGAACTTTGGACAACGGAAGAGAAAGCAGTTTCCAAAACTTTAACAGCTGAGATGGAGAGAATCAACAAGGTTTTTGGTAAAGGTTGTTACGCTCATTGGTTGACACATTGGTGGCCACGAGACGTCCCCCTTGATGAACCCGGCGATATGTTGTCTGCTGCTACTTTCTTGCGCTTATGGCTGTCTAGAGATGTGTTTGAAGATGCTAGTACCTTGTTGAAGCCGTTTGTAATTCCTTTCGCTATTAAGCTGGCTCAAGGTGAACAACTTCCGCTAGGTAGCTTATTCTTGGGCTTTTTATATTCTAACCTGGACTCTTTATTCGTAGACTCCAGTGTTTCGAACGGCTTCATGAAGATTGAATGCTACGCCAACACGATGTTTCTCCAAGCTCTGATGTGGGAGCATTTCGGAAACTATGCACCCATTCACCGTAGTGTCTTACAAAGTCTGAACTCTGCTGATGCTCGACGTATCTTCCATGAGAAAGACAACGCTAGGATTATGCGCTGGTCTACGAAGCAAATTCATTCCAAGACACGCTTCATTGACGTATTAGATGACGAGTCTGAGTTCAACTTCCGTCCTTGGGTGGTGGTCCCTCCTCACGTTTCTCAATTGACGACTTTCAATGCTGGAGAAAGTAAGTATTTGAAATCTGGTGCTGATTTGAGCGATGACGAAAGATCTTTCATGCTGAGTTGCACTCCCGGTCATATAATATCAGCAACGTATGGAGATTTTTCGGTGGAGGAGTATAACATTGACAGAGTCGCCCGTCAGATGGGTATGGACCAATGTGTTCCAACCTTCAGAAGGAGAAGACCATCAGTGGAACAACTTAAGACTTGCTTAGATCACACACATAATGAAGGGAGCTCTTATTGGTTCCCTTGTGCTGATCGAACTACGTATGTGACTCCAGGCTACACGGAATTATGGGATCAACAACTTGAGCGTCTTAATAATTATGTGACGTCCGTCCAACCTTTAGTGAAAGATCCTACTTCTTCTGAGATGAGTGCCTCTTGTCCCAGTCTAAGGAATATTTATGGTGGTGACAAGCGAAAGACATCTCCAGGAGGTTCACCAGTATGTATTCTTTTGCATATTCCTCATACAACTCGTATAATCGTCTTTAATTATCACATCAATTTCTTTTGCAGGAGGGTCGTGCTGTGAGACCTCGAATTGAAGTGAATTTCTCAGAGGAGAAGGCAATTGCCCACGGTGGAGAAGGCAGGAGCAAGAATTGCAAGTTGTTGCCCAACACCATAAAGTCCCCAGTCGCCTTTTTGGTGAGTTGTTGATATTTTTCCGCTGTGACTTCTTCCATCCGCATTATCAGGATCTCAAAACCAATATTTGTTATTTGGTCACAGGACTTTGCTCTGTCTAGTATTGACGGTCTTCGATTCCCTGCTGCTGGGCAGACGACTTCTGATTTGAACGTTGAAGAAGAAGTCGCCGTGAGTAATTTCCTTTACCATCAGACATAAATGTTTCATGTGAAAATGCTAACTACTTGATAATATGTCCAGGAGGATTTCAACATGGAGATGGAAAGTACTGATGTTCGATCTTCCTCTGAGAATATAGACGAAGGCACTTCCAAAGATTCGGAGCCAAATAGAAGTAATGAGCCCCTTGTCGTTAATACGGACAATCATAATTCCTTGAGTACTTCGGAGATCCCCAAAGTGAGTATATACCCTCCATCCTCTTCATAGAAGTATGAAAGTGCTGATTTGTGAATGAATGAATGAGAATTCATGTGTATATACGAAAAACTTGGTCGAACTTCGTCATTAGAAAATTCAGAACCCAGTTTTTTACCAAAAACGCCTAAAATCTTCATTTGGAGTCAGATTTTCATGATCTGCATATGCATATTCAAGCCCGGAAAATTTTCAAGATTTAACTAATAAGCTTTTTAAGTTTTGAGCACGTTTAGGGCCTGAAAAACACGAAATAGTAAACTTCCAGGAGACTTTCAGAACTTTTTCAGATTGTATGTTGCCCGATGTTTTGATCACACATCCTAGCTTGTTCTCTCAATTGCCATGAACTTTTGACATGTTGTAGAGGACTTCCATACGAAGATAATGGTATATAACCCAACTCTAGACTCCACACCAATTTCTCCAAGTTCGTCATTGAACACAGGGCAGTGTAAAATTTCTTCAGCTGAGTTTCTTTGAAACGTGTTTCATGACTTTGATGCTACTTGTACACATCTTAGATGTATGATAAGGAACTTAGATGGTGTTAGTTCACTTACTCTCTTAATTTTATGATTGTATTGGATTTGTCCCCTTGAATCATTCTAATCCTATGTAATCTTCGCATTAGGTGCCTAACAACGAAGTTGGGAATCATGAATCTAGTAATGATGGTTTGGGCAATCCAGGAGTTGTTGATGACAATACTTCCATATATGTGCCTCAAGATGATGAAGTGCTGTTCGTTGATGCCGTGGAGGTAGAAGAAACTCCAATTGTTCCTCAGACAGTGGAACCCGAACCCGAAATAACAGTAGCTACTTCCTCTGAAATCGCCTCTATGATTATTGATGCTGCTCCAGTAGCTGAGAACCATATGATAGTGCACGAGTATCCTACTGCAGGGATTTCATTTGATCCTCAATTTGGTGAGTTACTCCCATATCACCAGCTTGTTGGAGGATTTAGCGTTCCCATCGGATATGCTGCTATGTACAAGGAACTGTGGGAAATGTATGGACACATTGTTGTTACTCAGGATCCAGGATGCAGTTATTTCTTGATGAGACAAGTAGAAGTCATCTTGCGTGTTATAAATGATATACGGATTACAGCCAGAAATGTTGTTACCCAAGACGTACTCTTTGATTGGGAGTACAACTTGAAGAATGTTGAAGATCTTGGCTTCAATCTGAAGTGGCCCCGTCAAAGACTTGAAGTTATCAGGAAGGCAGTAAAGGGTGATGTTCCCTTCCCTACCAGTGATGTCGTGTTGAAGAAGATGAATGAAGTTGCCGAACTAACCAGGAAGCTGGAGGCAGAAAAGGCAGCCTTGAAAGTCTTGGAGGAGGCAGAAAGCAGAAATCTTTCTTTGATGGCTTTCTTTAGTTTCCTTTCCATAATATCAAGAACATTGAACTTTGTGAGAGATATGAGATTTTATTTGGGTTTTGATTCTTTGATAGGTGTCGAGTCTGTGACTGAGAATTTTCTTTGATTTTGGATTTGATAGAGATTTTCTTTAAGTAAAGTGAATTGAATTTCTGATAAATTGCTGAATTCAAATACTGATTGCAAGTATTGCAAACGTTTTGGAGGGATTGAAATACAATGAAAGAAAATCCTAAATGTCAAATCCAGACACCATGAGTGCTCAAACGCCCAGTATCTCAAATGCCTAATAATTTCAGATAAACGCCTTAAGCCAATTCTCGTGAATTACTGGCAGGGTTCTACCATCTGTGTTGATCAATTTGTAGTATCCTACAGTTATGGACTTAGCAACCATAAATGGTCCTTCCCAATTGGAGCTCCTTGCAGAGTGGAGATCTCGTTTAGCCGCCTTGAAAACCAAATCCCCTTCCTTGAATTTGTTTGGTTTAGTAGTTCGCTCCTTGAATATCTTTTGCTGATTCCATGGTTGTGGCACGTATGGACATTCATGTAGAGGAGAGTACCCAGCATACTGTCTGTCGTGCTTAGCCAGGTCCTCAGCAATAAACCTCTTGATAGAATGACCGACTTGGAGAAGCTCTGAACCCAACCATTGGGTATAATATTGGCGAGGTGAAGTTATCCATTCATAACTTTTGGTAATTGCTAAAGCGTTTATAGGGAGAAGTCCTTGAATCAAAGTATCATATTTGAACATTGGTAATATTGGAGCATGAAGAGGAATAAGACTTGTCTGAGCTTGAAACCTTTTGACAAAGGTATGTGGATTTTCCCCAGGTTCTTGCGTAAGTCCCATCAAGGTTTTTACTTCCTCCAGATGCTCAAACGGTGGGGCGTCCTCTACTTCTTCCTCTGACTTGAAGTCTTTGTCGGCGACAGAGTGTGTTGAAAGCTTTGAAGTTACCCTTCCAGCATGAATCCAAGTTCTTCCAAGGATCATGTCACATCCAGGATCTTCTCGAATTATGTAAAACTTGGTCTCAGTGCAGACCAAATTCTCCGTGACTTTGAGAATGATGAAGCCGTATGCATCTCTGGAGATTCCTTCGTGGTCTCTGATTGCTATGGGAGCATGAGTAGCCTCTTGTCGAGTAATGTCATCAGCTCTGAGAGTTTTCAAAGGGATGATGTTGACGGCGGTGCCGACATCAACAAATGCTCTTTTGAATTCATTTCCTTTAATATGCACGGTGGTGAGCAGTCCCCAGTCATAAATTTCTTTGTCGGTGGCTGATGGTTCAGCAGGTACTTCTAGAATCAGTAGGCGTTTCCCAGACACTATGTGGTTCAAAGCTGTGAACATGTCTCCTCTTTGTGCTTTTGATAGATAGAGCAATTCGCAAACATGCTCTATCAATGACTGAACTGCTTCCTTGACTGGTGCTTCAGAAATAGAGAAAGTCCTGACAGGAAGAGGATCTCTGTGTACTCCTTCGGCTCCAAGGTTAAGTTCTCCTGACTCAACCTTTTCTCTGAATATGCGTTTCAAAACTTTGCACCTACTTGTGGGGTGATTGACGAACCTGTGGAATCGGCAGTAACGAGGATTTTCCATGTCTTCCTCAGTTGGGTCTCTCCTGACGTATGTCAATTTGGTTGCACCATCTTGGATCCAGGCGTCTAATAGTTCGAGCACTTCTCCAATGGGGAGAGAAAAATCAGGTGCATCATCAGGAGCATCTGTGCGTTGGCCAGGAGTCTGTGTCTCTGGTTTGTCCTTGTTTTGCGTCTTTGGAGGAGCTGCAACATGCTTGTTCGGGGATTCATCCTTGCGCTTGCTCCCTTATGCAACAACGTTTGTAGAGGACTGCAGGTTGTACTGCTTGTTGATCAGGCGTCTGCTTCCTCGAGTGTCACGTGATTCCTCAGTCTTTGTGGACTTTGCTATTTCTAACAGAGCAGGTGCAGTGGTTGCTGATCTCTTCGCGGCTTCGTGAAGTTCTGAGAAAGTCTGGAATCGAAGATTCTCCAGTAGAGCTCTGTAGATCGGGAGCATGCCGTTGATACACAAATCTACAAGCTGTTGCTCTGTGACATTTGGGTCATGACAGTCCAGGGTCTGGACTCTGAATCTTTTCACGTAATCATTGGGATTCTCACTGACCCTCTGGAACATTCTTCCAAGATCAGAGAGAGTGACTTACTCTGACACGAAAAAGTACTTCCTGTAGAAGACGTTGATCATATCTCCCCAATTGTTGATAGTCCCCGGTGCGATGTGGTTGTACCAGGTGTATGCTATGCCTTTCAAGGATTTTGAAAACTCTTTGAGACGAACAACATGGTTATGTTCATGCTCTCCCAAGGCTTCGAGAAAACGAAAGACATGTTCTCAAGCATTGCCAGTTCCGTCATACAGAGTGAAAGTTGGAGAAATGTAACCTTTTGGAAGGGGAATCCTCTGCGTAGCGGCAGGATAAGGAGGTTGGTGACGATGGACATGTGATGTCTTGTCTTTTCCACGGTTCTCCAAAAGGTGCTCCACGTCTTCCCGAGTAATGAAATTTGATGGTTCCTTTGATGATGAATCTGCATCTTTGCGAGTTTCATCATCATCCACTGTATGGATTGGGATTACTTCAGGATCAAAAAAATATGAGGATTTCTCCTTCTCTTTTCGCTTTTCTTGAGTCTTCTCTGTCATCTTATCAGTACGAGTTTTGAGATAATTACACAGCTCCTTCTGTGTGGCATCCATGTCAGTCTGATTCTTTGCGAGAGTCTCATGCACTTTGATAAGATCAGCAATGGTAGGTGGTGGATTTCCTCTGACTTCTTCTGGGTGTCGACCGAACAGGGGATGACCTTCAGCGTGAGGAGGAGTAATGTCACCACCGTCAGTGTTGGAGGCCGAAATCGTTTCCGGGATATTCTGATTGTCAATGTTGTTGTTGCTAGTACTAGCGTCGTTTGTGTTGGAACCTGTAACTAACCCAGACCTAAGACCAGCCATCTTGTGAAATCATGATATTGCAACCGAGAGATTAATCTCCCACTATGGTCGCCAATCTGTGAGTGGGGAAAAACGATTTGCTGGCTTTTACGGAATTTAAGAGTCGACCGTGTGGAGACTCCTTGAACCGAGCGAAATGTTCAACCTTACACAGATGCACTGCAAGAAAGGAGTGTTTTAAGTTCGATAGATCAATCTGTAAGACCCCGGCCTAAACCAAGAACAATGGCCGTTCCAGAGTCTCGGTCACAGGAGAGGATGGGTTGATCTGTAGGAGGGAAGCTGAGAAATGCATGAGATCAATGGTGATCTGAGTTTGTATGTTGTGAATTCAGCGTGAAAATGCTCTGAATGATTGAATTTTGCTCAATTGAGAGTAATTTCTGTGAGTTCGTGTAGACGCAAGATTGTCTGTATGAACTTTGATTAGAAATTGCGCGCCTTGCGAATATTGTTCGAGTGTTCGAAAACTTCTGTCTTTTCAACCAGGATTCAGAGACATTTTATAATGTCGGAGTTGAAAACACCATGATCCCATGAAGTGTGACAGTTGCTGGAATCAGAGAGTGGGGAAGTGGGAAATCATGTTAAACGAATTACTCATTGTGCGGAGGACTTGGTTAACTTTCCACTCACTACTTTGCTGACTCTTCCAACTGATTGCACGACTTGCTCACATTCTCATCGCGGGTGAACACACGTGTCGTAGACCGCCAGACCAAAACCCTAGTTAATATCCCCCCATGTGACACGATTGAAATCTCGTGGAGTTAGTTGCTGGCTTTGTGGGACGATAAGTCCATGTATTGCTGAGTTGAACATGATTAGCAAATGTTCCGAAACTCATGAATTAAATGTATGTCTGCTGAGACGAGGTATCATTATAACCTAAGACGAGCAAAATTGTGTTGCTAAATTGTTGAATATTGATAGTTGAACCAATATTCTTTGGTTTGAGCAAATATTGCCGGTTCGAGCGAATATTGCTAATTGAGCAAATATTTCTAGTTTGAACAAATATTGTTCTTTTGATGAATTGTTGGTAGCTGGACCAAATAAAATATTAAATTAAGTTACTGACTGCTGAGTCGAGCAAAATAAATACGAATGTTAATCATGGAATCAACATAAAATTATCAGAGTGTTCGAATCTGCTCAGAATCACGTTTTTGCAGAGTTCTGGATTCAAAACCCTAATTTTACCAAGATGATGATTTATTGCAAATCACATAGGACCAGCTACATGGGATGACGGGTTCACCATATAACGCCCAATTGCTCGAATGAGCAAAAATACCAAAGTCTCTTGAGGACCAGTTGGTGAAAGAATGATTAAATGTTGATTTAATCATTTACTGAAATAATGCTCGTGTGAGCGACAAATCATAAAACCTGATGTAGAAAATATGAGGTACCGACCAAGAGGTCATGAGACCGGCTCTTGGTGGTCATGGGACCAGCAGATGGTCGTTTGAGTGAACTTCCAATTGTTTGGAAAGAGTTCGAACCTAATATGAGCAACTGAGCAAATTAGGTTAAAGTCATTAAAACATGCGGTACCAGCTGTTTGCAAGCCTCAGGGTCACCCTTGGTCGGTCAAGGGGATGTGCCCGTGTCACCATGATGTCCGTGCTTCAGTCCTGAGAATTTTGATATTTTTTGGTGCACGTTTGAGCAACATTTGGAGAAAATATGAAAAATCCATGGTTTTGCTGAAACTAGGGAAAATACATGAGATGATGAAAATAATAAATAAACAAGGAATCACAAGGTGTGGGACCGGCCATGGCTAGGCTGACACATGCTTTTCCCAGTTTTATGTGATTTTATGTATTTTTCTCTGATTTAAGGGAAATTCCATGAAACTGGAGAGTTTGGCGAAATTAGGAACTTCCATGAGATGAGAGACATAAATTAAAATATAAAATATGGAATGGGAGTGTGGGACCGGCAATGGCCGTGGCATGGACGGCCAATGGGCGCGGGTCCCAAGGCACTCTTCCCAATTTTATGTAATTTTGATGATTTTAGATAATTTTCATAAAATCAAAGGGATTTGTTGAAAACCAAGATATTTTGTTGAAATCAGGGAGTTTACATGAAATCAGGAAACAAAACACCTAAAATAATGGGCGTGTGGGACCGGCTAGGGCATGGCCGACCGGCTAGAGCCCGGTCCCACAAGTTTTCCTAATTTTTTAATATTTTCCATGATTTTAGAGAAAATACATGAAATTAGGTAATTTTAGGGAAAATTCATAAAATCAAGGAATTTTTATAATTTGAGAAGGAATAATAAAATTATGGGACGTGAGGTGTGGGACCGGCCATGACCAAGGCATGACCGGCCGGTCGGCGGTCCCGCGACACCTTTCCCTAATTTTATTATTTTTGATAAAATCATGTGATTTAGATAAAAAATACATGAAATTAGGTAATTTTCATGATTTCAGGAAAAATTCATAAAATCAAGGAATTTTCATAATTTGAGAAGGAATAATAAAATAATGGGACGTGAGGTGTGGGACCGGCCACGTCCAAGACATGGCCGGCTGGTGCTCGGTCCCGCAACACCTTTCCCTAATTTTATTATTTTTGATAAAATCATGTGATTTAGATAATTTCTTTGAAATAAAAGAAATTTGCTCGAACAAGAGGATTTTCATGAGATCGTGAAGATAGTAAAAATATGATAAAATATAAAATTGGGCGCGGGACTAGTCACGGCATGACTGGCCGGCTAGTGAGCCTAGCCACTGGCGCTTTTGCTTAATATTTTATTATTATTATTATTTTCCCTTCCTATTTTGCATAGGTTCCTCGTTCGTTCGTATTTTTGAAATGCTCGTTCGTGCATTCAAAATGCTGGTTTGTGCATTATCCGCTAATTACACTTGCACCATTTTTGTCAGGGCTTATTCGACGCTCAGATTCCTGTTTCGTTGAATATTTATTACTAACCTGTGGAATTCTGCTGGGAAGAACCACAGATTGAAGTAACGAAATATAACGAGGAATCGTAGAATATTGCTGGATATTCAGTCGATTGATTGACGACTCGTAGAATATTGCTGGATATTCAGGCAATGGCTCGTAGAATATTGCTGGATATTCAGACGATTTAAGATAATTAATTGTTGGCTCTATACTAGAAGGGATTCATGTCTAGGTGCATTAATTATCTGAGGGTTGAGAAATATGAACTTGCTGGAGTGTCATATTCCTCTTGCATAGTCGGGGAAAACTTGGTTACATCCCGAAGATGTTGTCGCTCTATACTAGCAGACATGCTGTCTAGGAGCCGCCCAATCTTTCGATTCTATACAGTATGCGATGTTTCGTGGCCTCAGCTGAGAGACTACACATCTACATCTTCTCTGAGAGACTTTCTCCATCAGAGGTGGCATGAGCTTTCATGCATAGAGACATAAGTCTCGATACTCATCCGATTTCCGGATCCGGAGTAATTACTGAAATTGCTCAGTATTCATGAGATGTGTCGTGGTCTCAGCTGAGAGACTACACATCTACATGTATTCTGAGAGACAACCTTCTCAGTCAGAGATTTTATGGCATGAGCTTTCATGCTTTGATGAGATACATGAGCCTCAATACTCATCCGGTTGCCGAATCTGGAGTATAGTTTTACAATTCTACCCTTTGTCGAAAATCCACCATCTACACGGAGAAGCCTTCGAATGAAGAGCCATTTCGTGAGTTTTTTACTGCTCTGACCATTTAGCCCAAAGACGAGCATGAACAGCATGACGATGAGTCACCAAACATTCCACTTCTCCCCGAACCAATAACAAACGCCGAACCTCTTTTCCAGAATTTCCCCTAATAATTAAGCCCGGGGACGATCCCAAGAACACCGAATACCCATCCCGGAAATGTGTCATCACAACCACATGAGTAATAATAGAAAGATTGAAAAGGAGAGAATTCTCGATGAAAATGAAAATTCAAGCGAGCAGAGCAACGAGTATTTATACCTAAGAAAAGGGAAATCTCCAGAACAAGTAAGAAGGACTTGGAAAAGGAAACACGTGGGAAATGAAAATCCGGATAGCACGGACCCCCAAAAGAAAAAGAGAGAAGAGGAGAAAAAAGAGCATCATGAGCCCAGAAGTCAGGGAGTCGTGGTCAACAGAGGGCTTCAAGAAGCCGCAGAAGGCTAGAATTCCGAAGTCGTGATTGACCAGGGGGCTTCACAAAAGGATTGACCAGAGGAACACACCAAACACGGGATATGACTGAATGTCGAGACCGCAAGTATCGACAATGCAGTCAGGGGGCTAATGTAAATACACGATTTTGGTCAAGACCCAAAGGCGCTAACGGGAGCCGCGGACGCGAGCCGCGGACGCGAGCCGAAGCCTCCATCAGGAACGTCGTGGTCACCATACAACATGATGCGATACAATCGGATTGCCCTGAAGGCAACAAAGTAGTGGGTGCCTAAATAATCACAACTGTAATGGTACATGTGTACGGCTAGCAATAGAAGACTTACTAAGAAAGATATTAGAGTACACCTGTACGGTACTGACATGTAAGGCTTTGCCTATAAAAGGAGAGAATCCTCCCAAGAAAAGCTAAGGTTCTCGAGATAATTGTATTGTGTGTTTGGGATTAGTCTCCATTACCCTATAATAATATTTGGATGTTTACCCTAAGATGTTCTATTTACAATTGCTCTTTATAATACTCTACTTTGGTTGGGGGGGGGGGGGGGGGGTGGTGGTGGTGGTGGTGGTGGTGGTGGTGGTGGAATAAGATTTCAGTTCCTAGGATCTGGCTACTATTCAGTCTCCCTTCGGACAAACTTTGCCTCGTCTTATATCAGAATCCAATACCATGCGCACAAATCCGGGACACCCCAATTTTCTGAACTCAAAGCCGGGTAAATAGAAGGTGCATACATCGATCTCCATTTCCAACTTTGGTAGTAATCTCCACAAAGTTCTGATGAGATCACTTTATATTTCTTACATACCCCAAGGACGTGTGTACACGGAAAATGCTAGTAGTTGATCACTAGGTTATAGCAAGTTGTCATCACAGGCTCAGTAAGACAAAACATGCATGCGATATCTGCGTAATGAATATGTCAATTTCTTTCTTTGTTGCATTCGAGGACTATACTCATAAATAAAGCTACCAGTGATTGAATAGTTTCATAGAGCATTTCCACTGGAGCATGAGTTTCTAAAAATATTGATGCCATCTAAGATTTTAGAAATTTTTACCAAAAAAAACTTCTCCAATAGTGGTTGGAAAATTAAAATTTAATATGACATGGAAGTTTGAGTATGGAAGAGAGTATAAGTTTTTGGAAACTCTCGTCCATACCCACGTCATCAATTTATTTTAATTTTAGTTATTTATTAGATTTTGTGAATTAATTATCCAACAAATAATTGACAAGTGTATCAAATTAAATATGGATACAACTACTTCTGGAGATGCTAATGAATACAAAATTTATATTTGTATTTTATGCTATCAAATCCCTTTTTTTCTAGGTCTCCACATGGAATTCATATCCATATTACATTGGAGATGCTCTTAGTAAAGCCAATATAATAGTTTGTTAGTATGGTTACCATGATGCTTTCTCCCGTGGGTAAAACAAAATAGTAAGTGGTGGTGTTTTTCTTCCACTGCCAAATATTCCAGAGACCAATGATAGGAGACATTTGATAAGTTTTAAATTATATACTTTTATCGCCTAATTTAAAGTATTTGTTATAGTGTTTTGTATTTGTACTAATATTATTGTTTTTGTGTTCTTATAAAATGTTTACCTTAAATATGTGTTACAAGTGAAATATTGACAAATTGGCTGGAATGACTAGAAATATGGGAGATGACGGGAGGTATTCTACACGATTGATAAGGGTTGATACCAACATTATCAGGAATTGATACCATCTCATCCCAAAATCTTAAACGATTCTGGCCGTTGGATCGACTAAATGGTGTCAGTCCCGGTATAAATCATGTATTCTAGTGTGAGAAGGAGATGGCGGTATTTTCTTACGCAAAAGAAGTCAGGTGGACCTTTGTGAAGAAGTTCAATGGTCACTCACTTAAGTCCAACAAGGCAGGCACCCACTGGCTAACCGACGGTTTTGGGATAAAAATAGGGGCGGAGCCAAGGGTTGACTAACCCCGGCTCTAGCCCCCCTAAAATCAAAATAATCACATATTCACCCTTAATTTTATCATATATTTAGGATTTAGCTCACCATTATTTAGTATTTAGCCCACTGAACAGTCTAAACTTCATTATATTTATAGAATTCTTTTCTTTAGCCCCTAAACTTCATTATATTTATAGAATTCTTTTCTTTAGCCCCCTCTACATGAATGGCTGGTTCCGCCACTCATAAAATGAAGGGTTGGGTCGACAGAAAGGGAGTCTTCTTTTGGGGGTTTCTGAGGAGTGACGACAGAGAGGGTCTGCTTTCGGCTGGAGAAAAGTGGAGACGGCTGGTTCTAGGGAGTTTTGATTGTGCCGTCTGAGACAGAGAGGAGGCGAGCAGGTAAAACAAGGGGGAAGAAGAAGACTGATTGTCTGCCATGACGGCAATAACGATTCAATTTATATTTTCTTTCTTAATCATTTTTATAGGTTTTAAGCGTCTTCATGTTTTGCTAATGATTTTGTAACTAGGGTTTTGCAGTTGGAAACCATATTTAGCAGCAGAACATGATTAATTCGAAAATATTTGGTATTATGCTTTTATAAATTAAATTTGTATTTCATGAATTTTGTCAATCGATTTTATATAGAATATGTTTAATTAGCTTCACACAATTCTTTGTTTCTTCTTTGATAATTCATGCTTGGGATTTCTTTGATGAGTCATCCTTACGGATAAAAGGAATATTTGAGAAGTTATACATTTGATAGATGTCGTCATATAGAACTTGGAATGGGCATAATTAAGATGATTTTAGTTTTTCTCTTAAATTGATACAAAGGTAGAATCCGTGAACCCTGGTTACCGATTGTCTCTGGTTGAATTTATTTCATTACTTTAGGTTGTTTATTCTCTATTTTTGTTATTTCATTCTTGCCTTCTATTTTTGAATTTATCTCCACTGCTCCTTATTGATTCGATCCGTACTTGCCTCTGTATACTAGTTGGACACCTTTCGATTGCGGTTATTTATATAGGATTTCATTATTTTAGGTTGTTTATTCTCTATTTTTGTTATTTCATTCTTGCCTTCTATTTTTGAATTTATCTCCACTGCTCCTTATGGATTCGATCCGTACTTGCCTCTGTCTAATAGTTGGACACCTTGTGATTGCGGTTAATTATATAGGTTTCTAAACCCTATCAAGATCTCTTGCTCTTGTATCACATCATCTCTATTCGGAAGTGCGAGAATGACAAGGCATCTACTTGGTTCTTTTTAGGATTACGCCAGAAAATCAAACTCCAATAGGAAATACCTCTGTCAGCGATAGATTAGGAGGCATCATCACATCTTAGTGAACACCAAAAACTTTTAAAGACATGCCTTTACAGATCTCACCCTAGTTGAATCGATGTAATGCAGTAGACCACTTTATCCATGCTTCTCGATAATTTTCCATTAGGATTTTCATACCATATTTCAATAAGAAATATGCAACTTAATTTGTAGAAAAAATCTTTGTAGTAGACATCTCAACCAAATACGCATGCAATAAGCCTAGTAGGTTATAACAGGTTGTCCGTCACTAGCGGAATGAGACAAAACATGCATGTAATATCTCCATAACGAACATGTCAATTTTCTTTCTTTGCTGCATTCGGGGAATACTCATAAACAAAGCTACTAGTGATTGAATAGTTTCTCGGTGAATTCAGGATAATAGTTTGTTAGTATGGTAACGACGATGCTTTCTCCTATGAGTAAAAAAGAGCAAGTATTCTTCCCTTACCAAAAGTTGGAGAGCTCGGAAATAGAAGACATCTCTTGCTCTTGTATTTATAGTATCCGTCTTCTCATCCTCTTTATTCGGAAGTGCGAGAATAACGAGGCATGTACGTGGTTCTTTTTAGGATTACGCTAGGAACTCAAACCCAAAGAGGAAATTCCTTTGTCAGTGATAGATCAGTAGACATCATCACACATTAGTGAATACTAGAAACCTTGAAGTACATACCTTTACGGATCTCACCCTAACTGTATCATTGCAATGCAGTAGACCACTCTGTCCCTCCGAGTTCCTCAATTTGATCTCGCCGGTGACAAAACTTTGATAAGTAGATATTGATTTTATTCATATTTCCAAAAAAATGATATTTCTTCATTTGATCGAGACTTTGCTTCTTCATTTGGTCTGTATACATGAATATTTTCTTTCAATCCCTAGCATTTCATATTTTTCTGAGGAAACTGATAAGGCTGAAGACTTCAGTAATATTTATATTTTGGCCCCTTTTGGTATGAGTTCCTTAGTTGGGAAATATGAAATGGCACGTCCATAAGGGAGAATTATGAAATTGGCCTGCCCCTATCTCAAAAATATCCATTGAATCGAAATTCTGATATATCATTGCTTAGGAAATTTTCAAATGATCCATTTGAATCACAAATAGTTCTTGAACAATAAATTTTTTGACTAAGAAGATTGTCATCTACGAACATCCATTGCTTGAATTATATTTCGAGATGTATAACAAGACAAGCTTGACTCGAAAATTCTTCTTTGAAATATTAAACCTACTAGAAGTTATACGACATGGTCTCATATAGATAGAATGGTAATGCCATGAGCAAATAGAATGGTTAGTCTTCACATACCTCTTTGTCGATGAAGTTCTCCAGATGTCTTCATTTGATCTTCAATCTTTGAGGATTATTCAATAATGTCTGATAATCAACTACCATACTTTAATTCTAGTCCGAGACTTGACTTAAGTAGACTAGAAATCAAGATATAGTTTTGTGGTACTAGCATTGACAACAATCTTGAGATAGAAAAACTTGCGAGTTCTACCGAGCAGTGCTCTGACAGGATTCACGTACCCTAACCGCGAATAGGACTTGATCATTTTCCCATTTTTCTCTTGCCTTCTAAGTGCGAATCCTTCACTTGAACGTGATCAACAACCGTTTTCAAGAACAACAATAATCTGATCAATCTTCTTATACCAACAAGAACACAATGACCCTAACTAGGACAGGGCTCTAATACCCGAATTTTCACAAAGGTAAACTTTGCAAATGAAACAACCTTTCTTGACAACGACACTATGTTCCACAACACAACACTTAGCCAATTTATTTTCTTCTTGACAACGACAATATGTTCCACAACACAGCACTTAGCCAATTTCTTTTCTTCTTGACTAAGTTATAATAATGCCATGCTAATTAGAGGTTCAGTTCAAAAAAAAATCATGCTTCCAAAATCATCACCCGCATATAACAGTTGTGCATACTTGTTACGCCAAAACCGGGACAAAATATAACACATAATCTTGGCTTAAGCTTTATTATTACTGCACACTTTCGGTCACACAGGATACCCAAAACTTTACAAGATCATGCTTATATAGCCTTACAAAAGCTATTTCAAAGTAACGGCCTAGGAGTTACAGATTCACTTTGTGCAAGGCAACTGGCTAACCGTCCCAACTTGCATATCTTTCTATAAGCCAAAGAGGCAGTTTACTTCGTTTAGAAAAGCATAAAGCTACGGAAACTGAGTGTAACCAACTCGACCCATCAATACCATGTGTTTGGCGTATGCTTATGATCTTGTTGTGCCAATGATGCGTACACCAGTCAAGTACCACCATCATGATGCTTCATTCTTCAAATAATGCAAGTGTGCTTATGCAATCCTTGCTTGCATTACACAATGCCTCGTGCATACATGCCATGACCGAATTCCATTTGGCTCATGTTAATGATTATCTCACACTATTGGTCATGTCCAAATCGTATTTGGTGCATGCTTATGCCTAGCTTGTAACTCCGAATGCATTGTGCATTTGTGGCCAAGGCCAAATCGCATTTGGCACATGCATGCGTTGCATTTCTCTACGTCGCTTGATTAACCGTCATACCTGTCCATTCCCTGTTAATTTATTCAATTTAGAATCTCCCACCCACCCACGCACACACAAACACAGAATTTTTTTCTGTAGCGATATTATTATCTGTTCTTTTTTTTTCTTTTGCCGTTTGGGTTTTTTATAGATAAGATTACGTCTTCTCTCATAAATTTTCCGATGAATTGATTTACCATTAATTTCTTATTCTTTTATAGTTTTATTTCAATTGTAGTTTTAATAAAAATAAATAAAAGTGCTGATAAAAGTATAAATAACAGGAAAGTAAATGATATAAAAGATTACGTCCATAGGATAATGAGAGTATGAGTTTTATTAAGTTTCTACGTAGCTACGTTGATGAAGTTGAAACTCCATTAGAGAGGAAATGAAGTTTGGAAGAAGGAAAAAAAAAAAAGAGGGAGAGGGAGAGGAGCTCATTTTTGTACAACCGACCAACCTCCTTCTAAACTCCCCTTTCTAAACTTACATCTCTCTTTACATAGGAAACTAGATTTTGTGCCCGTGCTACGTCCGGGCAGCTTCGCAAACTGTTCACCAATTCAATCTACAACTATAAACTACAAATACAATGCACCACTGCCTCTTTCTTTGATTTGGTAAAGCTCCGCTTCGCCTTGCCCAAGTCCCCATTTGATTTGGTAAAGCTCGGCTTTGCCTCGCCCAAGTCCCCATTTGATTTGGTAAAACTCGGCTTCACCTCGCCCTAGTCCCCATTTGATTTGGTAAAACTCGGATTCGCCTCGCCCAAGTCCTTTAAATTGATTGGAAGTTGTTGTAAACGAACCCTAACAGAACTTAATAACCCAAATGGGAATGCATTCACGTCGTTCTTGTGGACGCTTGGCGACCTTCGTATTCATTAGGAAAAATTAACTTGACCATTCAGTGGCAATATCATTGGAAAAGCAAGTATTCGGTCATATCCTTTTGGATAGTGAACACATCTTTAATGTATCCGTGTTTAACCCTTACATTGTCCATTCAGTCAGTGCCAATATCATTGGTCAAGTCCTAAGTATATACATAGTCAAGGCGTGTGCATTAAAAATGAAAAGGAAATGTCAGATTGTGTGAGTTGCTGAACTGATCCGCAAATGATGAAATTTGCATGACCAGAATTCAAAGATGACGTCACCGACTTGAGGGAGAGCAAAACCAACTAAGCCAATGAAATCAAGCAGGCTACATTCTTGTAAAATCAAACAGTTATAACATACCATATTCAATTAACATCAGTAGGTCATCTTCACGTTCACATCCCATAAGTATAAAGTGCTTCAGGGTATGAAGATATCATTTTCTGGCCAGTTTCCTACCAATGTGCGGTAGAACAGTTGATGTTCAATTTCAGTATGACAATTTTAATGAGTGAATCAATTCCAGAAATTATACAGCGCAAAGTTTTACCTCATATAGACCCATAATTAATTCAGTCGTACAATTGAGATGATAATATGGAGTGCAAAATGTGTGCTCAGCAACCAACCATCTGGATTCTGGGTAGATAAATAACAAAATTAAACAATCTGCGCCAGGTTAATCAGTAGTGGTGTAGTTATTACAGAAATGCAGTGGACATAAGAATAATGGTAGCACGAAGGGAAAATTAATAATTCGCTACTCTTAATAATCATTTTCCGTATGTCATGTACCTAACAAATGATTACTACACTTAACCCTTGATTTATTTTGTCTCTGAAAGGATCTTATAATGTATTTGTAGCTGGGTGAGCACTTTATGCAAAAGAAGAATCCATAAAATGCAGAACACTGCAAAAACATATCCCACAAAAGATCTCACTCTTGTAGTTCCTGATAATACCTACTATGAAAATACGGAAGTAAAAAGGAACAACCCCCAACTAATTGGTTAAGTATTATATATGCAGCTAAAATTTTCAACTAAATACAATCACTTGCAGCTACAAAAGGTCTCACCTTACTCCGCAGTTTTAGTTTTTTAGCATTAACGAAGTAATGCTGAACTAAAAAGTAGCATATTAGAATACTTGCTCAAGCTGCACATTAGAATAATGCTCAATCAAGGAACAACTATGACCCCGCTTGGATGAACACCGCCCCTTGAATCACAACTAATCCTTGTATTCTCTGTAACAAATAAAGCAGGACAGTTAGAATAAAAAACAATATAGGATAGATACTGAGAAGATTGAAAAGAAAAGAGGCAGATTATTCATGTTCATAACATACCATGTGAAGCGAAGGAAAAAGAAAGGCTGGGCAGCGGCGGCGACACTATGGATGTTGTAAGCTGATACCCACAGTCTATCCATGACCCTGCACCACCATCCACGATTATAACATACCAATTTGATTCAATGCTCATAGTCGAGCATGATTCTACTCGATTATTGAAATTATAGGAAGCTACCTACCTTCGGATTTGAGAACAACTATAGCACCAGCTTCAAGGGTATCAACGCGGCAAAAAATCTCACTATGGGGATGTCATTGAAGGATATACTAACATAAACCAATGATTGAAACCCACAAAGAGCTGCATGCGGCGAAAGATATGTTAGTCTGAAACAGATACTGCCAAGAAAATAGTAATGCACACTGCAAGAAAAAAAGCAATACAGAAAGCGCATACGATCCAAAGACGCAGAACACACAGAATGAAATTACTAAGGCGATTATGAAATTACAAAAAAAGAAAAGGTACTCACCAGGCACATGTAAAATTGCCCACACTACATGCAAAATTAGTGGTATCAGCTTTATCAGCTTTCAGCACTAAGGCTTCCAAAATTTCACAGTGAAAATCAACTTATACCTTGCTACCTCTCTCATAACAAATAATGAATCAAAATACTGAAATCAGTAAGAACCAGATGGAAGTTTACCTAGTTCCCTTTTCCGGCAGAAACTATTCGTACTTCTTCCAATCTTTTCTCATGGGAAATCATAGCTCAAATCATAGCTCAAATCATACACCATTACACTTTTAAGACTACCTTGAACAATTAACATCAACTGGATTTCGGCATTTTACTTATGTTTTCTTAAGAACAACACTAAACATGAAACCCACTATGAATAAAATGATAGCTTTCGTAATTTTGGGCTACCTGGCCAATTGATTCACCAGCAATGAGAACGAACATACTTCAAATTACTAAATCGTGACTGACAGATTCATTATTAGTAACCACTACTGCTGAAAAATTAAAGAAAATATATATACCCAATTAATCAGTACTTAAGTTCGATCGCAGCAAAGAACAGATAAATTCTAACAAAATAAACTGACCAATATTAACAAACCATAACACTTTCAAATCCCAATAACTCAAACAAACCTTCAATTAACTTAAGAGAGCACTTACCGTGGGCATCATCGAGGTAAGAGTTTGAGTCCTTACTGTAAAAGTGTGATATAAATTCTCCTCTAGCACATCGACAACTTTTTTATGATTT
The DNA here is from genome assembly GCF_003573695.1 of Papaver somniferum. Classification (NCBI taxonomy): domain Eukaryota; kingdom Viridiplantae; phylum Streptophyta; class Magnoliopsida; order Ranunculales; family Papaveraceae; genus Papaver; species Papaver somniferum. The sequence goes on from NC_039367.1 coordinate 119,024,189, forward strand.
TCCATATGAACTTAAAATGGTATGATTAAGACTAAATATATTGAAGAAGCATAATTCGTCAAAACCAACCAAATAGTATGCAAATATTTTATGCCATGACTTTCCATTAGCGGCAAATGCAAATATCTGAACCAAGAATACAGATGGGTAGTAGTAATCACAATTATTAATGAGATTAAGATTCCAATATAAGTACAACACTTAATCTATCAGTAACAACTTAATCTATCAGTAACAGCTTATGCCGCTTCCCTAAAATCCCAAACCTTCTGGAGTTTATCTTCCTTGATGTCCATTACCACAAATCACCTCTGAACCCTTTACTAACACAATCTTCTCACCTGCAAAATCAAAACAAAGGCTAGTCAGTAAACAAAATAACCTTGGTGTCGCACGTTGCATATATGTACAACCAACTGTATCAAATACCCACTTTCACTAATAAAAAAAAAAGTACCCAAACGTCGGTCAATCGAGCTAAGCTGTTATAAGTCATGATAAAATTAATCTACAGCTCCATATATCTAATAACAAAAGGCAGTAAAAACTGAAATACAACAGCTCAAAATTGCTCACTGCCGGCATTGAAGTCTTGAACTTAATTGCTCATTCCAAGAATTTAAGGATTGAACTTAATTGGTCAGTGCTGGACCTTTTTATAGGCTTTCTTCCAATCCCAAATGATTTGAATAATCGGGAAACAAATAATCTTCTCCCACTGACCTTTTTTTAAGTACACATAGGTATTTACGGTTCCGCGACGGGATCTCTATAGCTTATTTGTCAGATTCTCATATATGCCTACTTTCTACTAATTGCAATTTTCACATACATCATGCCAAGATGTCTATAACTCTTCCTCATCTACAATTTTTTGACATAGTCTATCTCATAGATTTAGTATTTACAATTAAACAACTTTTAAGTAAAAACTAATACGGGGTACACCCATTAAGCAGAATAAGATTAGCCATACGCCAATGAAATAAGATCAATACCTCAAATCCCTTGTGCATCCTCCACATGACTAAGCGTCATTTTTTCCATTTGCATCACCATTGCAGCATTTGTCCAAGACCGAGATGCAGCACGGGCGAGTTTTTACTATTAAAACTTTCACTTGGAATTGGCTATTAACCTTAAAAATCAATTGGAATTGGCTTTTGACCTTAAAAATCAGTGTAACAACATCGAAGAGAAAATGATAAGAAACAAAGTATGAACACTTCAAAGATCGTAATTAATTAACTATGAACACTTTAAAGTTGAATACAAATCTCACCTGAATCTTGAGATCTTTTCTTGAATGGCTATTAGGGTTTCTCAGTAACTTATCTTAGACAAAACTCGCACCTGCAAAATAAAAAAAAGGGTTAGGGTTTATTCATTCGGAGAAATAAAGAGAAAGAAAGCAAAGGAGTAAGGGATTTCCAATAGGAGTTAGTTTCCTGAAAAAAATAAAAAAAAAAAGAGAGTAAGGGTTTATTGATACAGAGAAACAAAGAGACGGAAAGAAAAAAAGTAAGGGATTTCCAATAGGGTTTCTCCGTAACTTATCAGAAAGGATGGAATGGCTTATTTATCGTAGCGTTTTTAGGGGTCACTCAAAAGGAATTAGGGGCCAACAATAAAACAAAAAAGGTCACCCAACTCTAAATTGTGTTCACCCCTTATCTCCTATATTTCGTAATGACAAAATTACCCTTCGATATTCGGTAGTTTGAGCAGGATTCGGGTGATAAAAAAATTTGAGGGATTTTTTTTTTTTTTTTGCTTTTTCGAACTTTGGTACAACCATAATCTGTAGTAAAGTGTGTTACTTTAACTTCCGAATGTATATTGGTCCCAAAATGAGATTTTTCCAAAATCCTTTAATTTTCGACTTTGGTGCAACCATAATCGGTAGTAAAGTGTGTTACTTTAACTTCCGAATGTATATTTGCCCCAAAATGATATTTTGCCAAAATCCTTAAATTTTCGAACTTTGGTACAACCATAATCGGTAGTAAATTGTGTTACTTTAGCCTCCGAATATATTCATTTTTTGAATCTTAATACTACCATAATCGGTAGTAAATTTGACTTCCGAATGTATATTGTCCCCAAAATGAGATTTTGCCAAAATCCTAAAATTTTCGAACTTTGGTATTACCATAATCGGTAGTAAAGTGTGTTACTTTAACCTCCGAATATACTAAATTTTCTAATTTTAGCACTACCATAATCGGTAGTAAATTTAACTTCCGAACGTATATTGGCCCCAAAATGAGATTTTACCAAAATCCTAAAATTTTCGAACTTTGGTGTTACCATAATCGGTAGTAAAGTGTGTTACTTTAACCTCCGAATATACTCAATTTTCGAATATTAATACTACCATAATCGGTAGTAAATTTGATTTCCGAATGTATATTGGCCCCAAAATGTGATTTTGCAAAATCTTAAAATTTTCGAATTTTGGTACTACCATAATCGGTAGTAAAATGTGTTACTTTAACCTCCGAATATATTCAATTTTCGAATATTAGTACTACCATAATCGGTAGTAAATTTGACTTCCGAATGTATATTGGCCCCAAAATCTGATTTTGCCAAAATCCTAAAATTTTCGAACTTTGGTACTACCATAATCGGTAGTAAAGTGTGTTACTTTAACCTCCGAATATACTAAATTTTCGAATTTTAGTACTACCATAATTGGAAGTGAATTGTGTTAATAAGTGATGCTTATTATCTGCCGATTGTGTTCATGGCCTCAAATTCAAAATTTCAAAACTTAACAAAAGTTTTAAAATTTTCTACTTTCACAATCGGTAGTTAATGGTGTTCATTATCTATCGATTGTGCGTAACTTTTTGTACAGAGAAATTTAATTTTTAGAATCAAGAATAATCGGTAGATATCGATCAATTTACCTACCGATTATGGTTGATGTTCTTAAGAAACGAAGAACATCAACCATAATCGGTAGGTAAAGTAGATTATTATCTACCGATTATGTTTCTGCTAGTGTAAATCCAAGAACATCAACCATAATCGGTAGGTAAAATAGATAGTTATCTACCGATTATGTTTCTGCTACTGTAAATCCAAGAAAATTTTCGGATCAAATTTTTGATTTCAAGTAATCAAATCCTAATTTTGAATCACAACTACTATCATCTATTCGTTTTGTCTGTTGAACTCCTTTTTTTTTGATGTTCTAAGTTTCAACTTTAAGGTTTATGAATTTTGGGTTTTAATTTTAAACAATCAATCATAACATTTGTTTGATCGATGATCTTTGTTTTCAATCAAAATTAAAATGATGGAAAAAAATTTCAATGGGTGGAAAAGAGAAGAAGAAGTGAAATGATATGATTATGAAAATAAAGGATATAGGTTTAGATTTAGTATAAAGGTGAAGGACAATATAGACAATTTTTTGTTTTTAAGACATCCCTTAACCTCCTTCAATGGATGGGAATAAAAAAATGGCCCCTATTCCTTTTGAGTGGCCCCTAAAAACCCTAGGTTATTTAGGGTTTATTTTTTGGTTTTATGCTTTGTGAGAAAAATTTGTGTGGAAATTCCTCTTTTTTCTCTCCTTCGAGGAAAAATGAAACGGATCAATTTTGTGAGAGGGTGACGGTCACCGCTCAACGTGGAGCCCAAGAAACTTAGAATTTTAAAGGAGTCAGATGTTGGTACCGGATAATTATTATGCTGACCTTAGTATAGTTTCTAAGTAGTCTAAGTAGTGATGTATCGTATGTTGTCGCGGAGTATTAAATTGCCTCAGCTGGGATTTGTGCCACATGTCGAGGTGTATTTTTGGTTTTTATAGTTTGGCTTTTTTCTTGAGAGTTGATTGAAAAGCGATTCTTTAGGAAAATCTTCTTATCTTACTTATGTTGTGTTTTGGATGCTCCGACTGCTTCTTCTTCGGCCTTCAGATGGGTATCTTGTTCATTCATGCTTCACGTTCGCATCAACAGCACTGGTTACGTCATGATAACGGCATTGCGGGTAGATGCAACAACTTTAGGGGTACGACAAGAGAAGTGTGTTCATCACCGCTTTATCACGTCTCTTTCAATCAGACCTTTGACTGGACCGCACAAATCTTGTAGAAAATCAATCTAACTGCATAAGAATGAAATAAAAAACGCATTTGCTATGTTGCCCTGCATATTGCTTTTCGTTGATTCATCATTTTGGGTAGTGGTGTGTGTACCCATATGTAAGCAGCAGCGGGGCCGTCTTATCACATTGGTTGACCATGAAATTTAATTAGGTGGGTTTATCTTGCTTCCTTATATGTCTTCCCCTTCATGCGCTTTGATCGAATTCATGCTTTGTCGTCATTTACGTCTTCAGCACTGTGGACATTGATTTATTGACCTTAGCTCGACGTGGATATCATGGAGTGCGGTTCGCTTTTGAATTGAGCTGCTTCTCAGTCCTTCGAGGGTGTCTGCATTAAACTCAGACACTTCTCGATTTATGGGGCGAACTATTAGTGGTGTTAGAGTGTCTGCCTTTGTAGTTCCTTTGAGTAACGATAGTTTGTCTGGCACTAGCTGCTTTGTATCGTGTACAAATCTATAGAGACTTGATGATCGCAAATCTCTGACCTGGTGAGAGCTCTTGGGCCGTCAAGTCGCGGTGTGTGAGTTCATTCTCATGACTAAGTTGAGGAGCATCTAGAGGAAATCTTCTTATCTGGTTGCGGATAGAGGAAATCTTCTTACTTGATAGCGGGGTGCAGGAATCTCCTTATTTGATAACGGGTACCGGGAGTCGAGCTATGGAATTGAAGCTTACAGGGTCCAAACTATGCTACAAGAACATATGATATCATATCGGGAAGTCTCTTCTCATAAACATGGAAAGCGGAAAAGGTGAACTTGTGTTGGATGCACGTCTTTCTTATTGCGCCTACGAGAAAACAACTTTACCACTTATCATCATGAAGGATGTTTTTTTTTGAAGAATTTCATGTAAGTTTAATATTGGTGCCCAAGTGATTAAAAGAGATTGATAACTTATATAGATTGCACATAACATCTCCTAATGTTCTGAGCCAACCTGCACCTAGAACTATGTCACAACCTCCCAAGGGAAGGACATATAAATCAACTACAAAATGATGGTCTTGCATTTTCCATTAAATTGTTGACAAACCCTTGAGATTATAGTTTTATCTCCATTCCCTATTGTGAGTAGCATATTAGTTGTTGGTAGAACATTACAGAATAACCGTCTAGCTAAGGAAGCATCAGTGAAGCTACGAGTGCTACATGTATCCACCAAAAATGTAATAGCTTGCTTTTTTTAATAATCCATGAACACGGATGATATCTCCACTTTGATGACCAGTGAGAGCATGAAGTGAGAATTCCATGTCAGTCTCAACTACATAATGAGGTTGTTCTTCACATTCAGAAGGTATGGTAACTTCAGTTGTAGTCTCCTTCTCAGCTATCACCATAAACAATTGTTGAGTTTTACACCTATGACTTGGCACATATTTCTCATCACAATTATAACAGAGGTGTTTTGCTCGTCTCTGAGATTGTTGCGGTGGAGTGAGACATCGAATAGGAGGGATATAAGGTGATTTAGAGGGTACAATGGGTATTGAGGTAGAAACAACGGGGAGAGAAATAGATTTATGAAAGTTTGATGGTTTAGGGAACTAAAAAGAAGTTGTGGGTTATTTGGTAACATGGGGTTTAGGAGGTGAGGTGAGAGCATTTTCTTGTATTCTATCTAAGAAAAACACCTGAGAGAGTGATGTAGGATTATGCATCCGAACGGAAATACTTATCCCAAGTTTCAACCCACTAATGAAACTTAAGATGAAATACTCCTCATCCATTGTTGAATTTTTACTAATCATAAGAGCTTTAAGTTGTTCAAAAGTTTGAAAATATTCTCATGCATTAGTTATTTGGGTTAATTTATTAAAAGAACCGTTATCATTAGCTAAGTCTTCAAAGCGACGACATAGATAATTAGAAAATTCAGACCAAGGAACAGAGAATTTACCAGAACAATAGTTAAAAAACCAAGAATCAGCTCTACCATCCAAATACATGGAAGCAAACTCTGTTTTTTGCAACTCTTCAATTGGATGCACGTGAAAGAATCAATCACACTTGCGAAGCCAGCTTATAAGATTTTCTTCATCAAATCTAGGGAAATCGAGTTTGGCTAGTTTGCTTGTATTGAGTGCAGATCCATGAGAATGATGTGAGTTATGATATTAGAAAGAGTGACTGGTCTACAAGTTTGGAGTTTGTTGGAGTAGATATGTATATCTAGGTTGGATCTGAAGTTGTTTTAAAATATCCTCTGATAGTTGTACCAATCGGTTCATTAATATATGTTGTGCCTTTGCATCAGCATCACGTTTTTCTTCAGCATGCATCTGACTCTCTGTGAGAAGTTTAACCAGTTAATCATTTCTTTAGTAGTGCGGTCGACATGTATGATCGAAGGACCTTCAGTCATTGCAGAGTACGCCTAAGATCCACAACGTGATACCAAATGTTATAGTTGGAGACTAAAGTAACATGAGAATTGATTGCTAACACACCCGAGTAACCAATGAGACTCTATTGAGTTCGGTCTTTTCTATTTCTTCTTCCTAATCTTCATTACAGAAACTTACAAAAAAAGTCTTCATTACAGAAAAACTGAAGCATTTAATAGAGAACAATACCCTAAAAGGAAAGCGACTAAACATCTAGTCCCTACACGTGATTTAGACATCACCATCGATTCCCTCATTAACTTAAAACAAAAGTAATTACGTAACTAACTTCTAACTAATAACCTATCTAACTTACTACTCCAAGCATCCCATAACCTGATAAGAACAATCACTCAAGCAGGCACATGATAGGTTTTAATTACATCTATGTTCAAATGTTATGATTGAGTTACATGCAATGTAAATAATCAACCTAAGATCAAAAGTTTGATAATTATCAAAACAAATTTACTTTTAAAACGTAAAAGAAAGATTACTAACCTTTAATTCTGTTATGATACGGATCCCAACTCAACTCGAAAATCGGTTGACTAGACGAGGGATCCCATTGACTTATAAACTACCCAATTAAGCTCCATCTATCAATTTGGGACTAAGGTCCCAACATCCCACCACGCTTCCAGACCCAACATCCTCGTTGGCCCACTCTATCTACACTGGCCTGGCGGTAGCCCTTTCCCTTATGGCGGCTCCACTCGACTACCAGTATTCAATGTGGTGACAACTGCGCCCATACACAGGTGCACACACACCTTAATCCAGCCTATAGGTCACCCCTTCCGTGGTGCGGGCGCCTATAGGTCTCCCCTTCCGTGGGGTGGGCATGGACCATGGTGGTTGGCTCTGATACCAAATGTTAGGATACCGATCCCAACTCGTCATAAGCCCATCGGTAGAACTCAACACGAAAACCGATTGACTAGATGAGGGATCCCATTGACTTATAAACTACCCAATTAAACTCCATTTACCAACGTGGGACTAAGGTCCCAACAAATTCATTCGCAGATGAAGTCAAAGACTGAAAATTGCAATGGGAGCGCGGCTTAACGGGGTATAATCTATTTTTATATCACAACAAAATTTGACCTAGAACCCGATCAAGATCAAAGGGGGAAACAAGTGGGTTTTAATTTTTGTTAGAGGGAATAATGCAGGAGAAGTCGTGTCAAGGGCGGATACTCGGTATCTGCCAGCACTATTTGATCAGATACTGAGTATCCGATCAAAAGTAGCCAGGTACCATAATGCTTACTTTCAAGGCCAAAATATTCCATGCTTTATAGGGTTTTGAGGGAAAATTTCTATCACCATCATGGTTGCTCTTAAACTCAAAAATCAAAGGAAAAAAGAGTGAAGTGTTGAATTACCTGCTAACTTGTTAATTATTGTCTAGATTTTTGTGTAGAAAATTGACGAATGAAAATGAATGACTTTCATTCAGCAATTTTGTTAAATGTATGGTATCGATATCACACCGTTGCCAAGTGTTAAACCTATGGTGTAGTGTCACACCCGTACTCAGGTGAATACTCTCTTCTTTTCTTTATCCTATATAAATCCAGCATGAAAACACACCGTAAATTTAAAGCTGCTGCAGCAAAACTGGTTGCAAGACCCAAGAGACGAGTAATTCTATGAAGTAACCATTCCAAAAGATAACATTTCATTCATGGAGAAACTCACTGAACAAAATCATAACAAAGTAAGTTGTCATGGTACAAGTGTAAGTTCCATATCTCACTATTCCGACCCCTTTTTTGTGTAGACTTGTCACCTTTTTTGTGTAGACTTGTCACTTTCGATTTTCCTACTTTCCTACGCCACCAGAAGAAGAAGGCCAAACAGAGCATCATTACCTAGATCGCTGAACGTCGCACCCCATTGTTACTTCGGTTCCTACATATTAACTACAAGAGCGACTCATAAATTACCAGTCAAGGACTAGGTTTGGATGGATATCAGCAGCATGGGCCTGGATGAAGAACTTTATTTGGTACTTCTTTGCCTCCAATCAGTAGCCTCTTTGACAAATTTTCTCTTTAATTCTTATACTAGTGAAATCTCAGTCATGACTATGTGTGGGCAGATTGAGTAAGTAGTCTAGAATGGTTGTGTTCACCTTCGTAAGTGACAATAAGCATTTTGGGTTCCTCCAAACACCTCTCAACATGTTTTCTGGCGGGACAACCTCTCATACTGCTACATTTATAATATCCCCTGCATAATGTGTATCCAATACATATCAATTCAAAGTATTTATCCATAACCGATATTGTAATGTATAATGCAATGCATGAATGTCAATCCAATTAACATCGCAACAACAAATGTGATTTTGACAAATGAAGGTATCTAACAATCTAAACAGTTCAATGTTTTGGAGATGGGAAGAAAAAACGAAAAGAGAACATGAAGCAGTTTCCAAGTCAAATATATAATGGTATTTGTAAGCAGAAATAACTTCTTGACCTTTCTATCAAAAACAGCATACCGAAGATAAATAATACATGTAAAGTGTGGTCTTGTTTGCATTTCCTTAAGATACTTTTACGCATGACCGCTATGGTTAAGCTGAACGGATATAGGCCCTCCGCTAATCATTTGGAAAAATCAGACAAGTTAGCTTGTTGTTTTCAGTACAAAATATTTTGAAGCTTAGCAACAACACACCACAATGACTGAAGTTTTGGGCAGAAAAAAGGTGGCAAAAACATCCATCATGCAGTTTCACTGAAGGACAGGCAGAACTGCTTCAAACACTTAATTTCATTGTATTAACATGCGACCAATGAAACTCGTCGACAAACTGAGGCTAATATAGATGAATCACTGAAAACATATATTTAACAAGAAAGAGGAATGCAAACATACCTAGGGTGTGGTGAACCCTTGATAGGTTTTTGCCCATACTTCCTCCATGAGAACTCGTCCGGAGGGATATCTGCAAGCTTGTTACTAATCGCAGGAACCTTGATGGATCTTTTCACTCTTAGTTTCCTGTCAACAACAATTAGCATATTAAATCAGAGCAAACAGAAATACATTGACGCAATTAGCAATTAGTCTTTAAAAGATTACCTTCTCTTTGAGCAATGACATCTACCACTACTACTTCCACATTTAACACTCCCATCTTCTCCTCCCCTACCAGAACACCCCTTCTTAGAACTCTGCTGTGAACTCCAGCCAGACGATTGTGGTGCACCAATCAAACTAAACGATTTTCCATCCAAATTAGAGACACTCCCATCCATACTCAAAGATGAAATGAAAGATCTATTTGATGACATAGTTGGTGTACAATTTGGGCTATCAAACTTAAGGTTAATCGTGCTATTACTCCTTTGAAACATCATATTTTCTGCTTGGAATTTCATTTTCTGGTGTTGTTGCTGCTGTTGAAGTTGTATCATTTGTTGATGTTGCTGCTGTCGTTGTTGCTGCTGCTGTTGCAGCTGCTGTTGTTGGAGAAATTGATGGTGTAGAGAAGGTGTCTGGGCAAGTTGCAAAGTGTTTTTCGAAACTAAGCTCAATTCTAATGCTGGATTCTCTAAGAAAATTTTCGGATGAAGTTGCAAAGTCTTAGTCCTCGATCCCGTCTCTACAGATGTAGTATTAGTTTGAAGAAGTTGAAGAGGTTTGATTGAACCATTTGTCTGAGAATTTGGATAATCCAAGAATATACTCTGGGGAAGTGAAGGTTGAAACTGAAATTTCCCATGTTTTCTAACTCTTCCATGACCAACACCACCATTGTCAAGAAGAGACATAACTTTGTTAAACTTGACTACAGCTTCACCTGTTTCCACCCCTAAATGAGACATGCCCTCATTTTGAGGTTGAGATAAAATTTGAAGAACTCTATAACAACTCTCCACAGCTGATTTGTTCACAACCTCAACTTCCTCCATTATGTGCCCTTGTTCTAAACTCTCTAAAACCCCAAAATCATTAAAACCCCATGTTAAAATTACATCAATTCATAGTGGGGTTTTATTAAAATCTCATCTTGTATCAAATTTCGATACTTCAATTGGAAAAATCAAGAACACATATGAAACTAAGATTTTGCAAGTGGGTACATGAAATCAGAAGAGGAAAAAAAAATGGAGAGAAAAACAAGAAGATTACACAGAAACAGACCTTATTGCAGAATTATGCTGAAATGAAACCCTAGATTCTTTCTCCAAATGTGTAAATTCAAGTTCGAAAGGTGTGAAAGACAAGACTTTGTGGAATTTTACACGACCAAAAGAAATCTAATTTTCTTATATATTTATTTCTTTCGTTGTTTAAAATAATCCAATAAAGAAAAAGAAGATGTAAAATTTGGAGTGAAACAAGAAAGAGACTACAGAGAGTATAAATAAATACTAATACTATTCTTACTGTATACATAGAGGAGAAGGTTTCTCAAAGATGAAACTGACAAAACCTCAGTCAGTGTCACAGATCCGAATGAGGGTCCTACTGGTAGACCTTTTATTTTCTTCTTTTTTACTATAATTTTGCTTCTCTTTTGTCAAAATGTTCTACCAATCTCAGGTCCATTGTTTGATTTTTGTTAGAGGGAAACCTGATTTGTTAAGGGGAAAGCTAAAAATGTTTGATTAAAGTATTTTTTTTTTTTGCCTCTAAGTTATTAAAGGGGAGGCGTAAAAAATTGTCTTTCCCCCTAATAGAACACATAAATTTACTGTCATGTCCTTCACTCAACGGTGTATCTAAACCATTATATAAACATGATTAACCCTAAACCATTTTTAAGATTAAAACGGATCAGCCTTCTCTCAAAAATATTTTCTCCGTTCTTTTTTAATAGGTTGATTTTGATTTTAGAGAAAATTAAGAAAATTAAGAGAATCAATTATTGAAAGTGGTCCTCATGACACTTGTCAACAAAAGAAGTGAAGTGAAATGGTCCCCATGACACTTTTCAGCAAAAGAAGTAAAGTGAAATGGTTCATAAACACTTGTCATCAAAAGAAGTTAAGAGAAAAGTGGTCTCATCAAACTAAAGTAACATTTGACTTTCCCAATTAGAAAACCAGCCTATTTTTTTCAAACATTTATTTATAAAAACCATCCTATTATTTAAGAACCGAGGGAGTAAGTACTAATAGTTTTTCACATTCTTTCATTTGATTTGTAGTCTAGATACGCATATTGATTCATGGTTGTTTCATTGATTGTGTGTTCTTCATCTTTAAAATTCCGATGATCATTGATGATTAAGATGGAAATGAGAAACTAAATTCCTGGTCGATGTCATCATATCACCATAGCATAAGGAGTTGCTACCATCAACAACACTACACTAAATCAAGAGGAGTCAGGAGAGTGTTGGTTGTGATATCGTGAATTCAGAATAGAAACAAATTAATTTGTTGATTTGTCTTATTCTTTTGTTTACGTATAAATTTTATGCCTGCAGATTTCCACTAAATGATCGAATTAGAATAGTTGGATTTAGGCAAGTGATGGCTTCGTATGTGAATTTAGACGAGACCAAGCATTAGCCTCTTAATCCGGTGGAGTTATGGAATCACAATCATCATCTTATCTGTGGGTCGCAGCATTATGTTATTTCTTCCCAAAACAAAACAAAGATTCATTATGTTACAGTAAAACTCATGATCAGTTGGATATGGGTTTAGTCAAAGGGTAATCTGATAATACAAAATAATTGATGAAAGTCAATTTCAGTTAATATTTCCCCCTATACACATTTCAATAATATTAGATTTCCCTATAAAATGTTTTCCCCTTAAACAAATCAGCTTTTCCTGTAACAAAAATTCATTGTTTATCCTAGAGAGTAGATTAGAGAGAAACACCATAAAAGATGTGGAAAATTTTGGGATAACAATATTGGATGGAATCGAATGTGGAACCAGTGGTCATCCGGGGAACTCCGCAAAGAGGGGAAAAAAGTGAATAACAAGCCTATAAATTCACTGATAAAAATGAAGTATAATTTAGTAGTATAAACCAAAAATTGAAATCTTGGAACCCAAAGGTTTAATTCAATAAAAATGCAATTCGTTGGATCTATAATATCTAAAGATGTTTCTGTTTGTTATTAGAATTTGTTGAGTGACTACTTGCAATTGCATCTATAAACATGTAAGATAGTCAAATGAGGATGACATTGTGTTATTATTATAAGGGTATCACCACGGGCATTTTATTAGAAAATAAAAATAAGTTCAATTTACATCGTTAGAGGGTATAGGTAGTCGAGTAACAAGTTGAGATCCTATCCTTTTCTAAATAATAATTCATAATCTATGAAATAGAGAACTTCCTATTTTAGAATTGGCATCATGATTCGCCATACATTTCTTCAACCTCTTCAAAAGTGTTTCAGTATCATCATTGAACCACCAAAAGTTGCAAGAAAGAATACCAAAATCATATCCATGTTCAGAACACTTGGCTAAATACTCATTACGTTTATGCGTATTGGACTCTGAGATGGCTTGGCCAGGTGTAAAGTTGCGATATCTACTATTAGTAAACGGGGAGACAACGGTGATGTCAAAACAAACATCTAGGCCATTCTCCCAATTGTACACTAATACGTCCGCGGGTATCAGTCCGGAATAGGCATCAGTTAAGCCAAGTGATACCTCTTTTTGTGCCGCAACTCCAGCTTTATAGTACATATCACTAATCAGGTCCCGAACAAGACCATGCTTGTATTTTAAACCCAATCCTTGGAACAGTGTAACACATGATCACCATAGATGTCCATAGGCCGGCTACATCTAATGCATTGGTGATCTTCGCTGAAGAGGGGTATACCCAATCTGTAACAAAGCACTGATTTGAACTGCCTTGGCCCAACAGCCTGGTTAAGTCCACTGATGGGTATAAAAAGCAGGTAATCTTGAGCGTGTTCCTCCCTGTTGCACTTCCATAAGGCTAGGTCCCTTTCTGACAAATTGAACTGGTTGGGCATGTCTCTAACTACGGCTTTGAAGTAATGCACTGCCAGTGAACGCATTGGGTGAGGGGTAATGTCTTCAATGCTGAAGTTAGAAGGTGACAAACCACAAACATTCATATATTGATCTAGTGTCTGCTAGAAAACAACATTCGAGTCGGAAACTGAAGAGTGACTCAAAACAGTATTCTGGAGGTGTCTAGTTTGGAAACAAGAAGCAATGAAGCAGTAATTCATGGTGTATGGCATGGTGTAGACACCGAGTCCGCTATCTTTAATGGGCAAGGACACCAAGCGTTGTTGAAGCTGCCAAAATCCTACACCATCACCTACAATCAAGTATCTCAGATATTGCATAAGGTGCTCATCGAAAAGGGCTTGAGCAGGCTGGAGAACTGAAATCTTGGTGGTTCTCATTGTAAAACAGAGCTTTGAGATACCAGTTAGTTACGAAGTTGGTGCAATTCAGACCGGGAATCTTTCGATCTCTTGACAGATTTCATTATACCAATTGTTTTATTGACCCTGCCACGTATTAAGTTGTTGCAAAACTATGTGTTCAAACTGACAGGGCCTGCCAGTAATTTAATGCCATCAGATGACCTACTTATATGAGAAGGGAAGACATCTTCACAAAGACTCCTAGGATCGATTGTAGGCCAAAACATCTCAGTCTTATGAATTTTAAGATATAACCCTCTAGACTTACCTTCTGACTGAATTATCCGTAGAGCTTTAGCTACTTCTAGGGTATCTCCTACGATTGCGCCATCGTCGAGATACCAAGCATGCAGGTCAAGCTTACATTGTGCAGCAATATGAGTCACAAGAGGATGAAGAGTTAAGGCAAAGAGCAATGGCCTTAATGAGTCTCCTTTTTGAATACCCTGTGCTGATGATAAGATAAACTTATTGTAATACAATTTAGTAGGTGTTCTGTAACAGAACTCGACCCACCTGGATATGCTGGGACACCTGGCTCTAGCTTCTCTAAGCAGTACTGATCGATCCACAAGGTTAAATGCATTACTAAATTCAATGAGGAGCATTGACATACTGCAGTCACTATGTTTATGCTCCATAATTTTATTAACCTAATGGAAAATGCCTTCCCCTCCACATGGGATGCCAACTCCTAGGTACGAAGCCATATCCTTACTTACAGTTGCAGCAACAATTTTCGAACACAGTCTTCTCCAGATTGTGCCTACCGCTATTAGTCTGACACTCCATATGGCTTCAATAGTGGTGTCAGAGGGGCGCTTGCGATGCATTCTCCTAGCTCAGCAGGGACAGCACCAGCAAGCCATAAATTCACAACCCCTGCAATTGAATTCAACAACTCCTCTGCCACAGCTGCAACATCCCACCCACCCACCCACAAAGAAGTCTTTAAACTAGTGGACGTAAGAGATTTCACGTAATTATGTTACTTTCCTCTCCAAGATAGGACTACGAATAATACTATTAATTGGCTATAGTAGTGACTACAAAGATGAAGTGCTTTCCTCTGGATAAGTTTGTAAGAAGGACAAACTTCACTATTTATAGACCAAGGTATTTTGGACACCAAAAAAATTTCATAACCGAAAATATTTTCAAGATATGCAATAAAGCACCTAAATTCGGTTTTGTCTAATTCCAACCAATATCCAATAGTATAACTGAAATTTCTCTTGGACAACTCAATATTAGCTAGCACTTAATTAATATATCTTTCCAAATATGTTTTGTTTGCTGGTAAAACAAAACATATACATTCGAAAATCTCAAAAAGATTTCTCAAACATTACGGTTTGGGATCTCACCTTGAGTATCAAGGAATATTTTTGAAAAATTAATAAATAAGATTTCTGCACATGTTCAAATTACTGATTATGTCGACATCTTGAACTTTCGTACTTTGCAAACTCAATTTCCAAAATCAGACAAACCCTAAAGTGTACGTTGACTATAGAAATCGGTTTTTCATATTGGTGTCGGTTCTACCATGACTCCCAATGTAGGTGGGATCGGTTCTTCCTTGATTCCCAATATAGGTATGGATCAGTTCAACATTGACTTCCAACGGAAATAAGGATCGGTTCTACCTTGATTCCCCATATAGTTTAGGAGCGGTCCAACTTTAGATCTTCAATGAAAAACGTACCATCAATCCAATTGATTTCTTTAAACTACGAAACAATTTTGTAAGTCTACTTCCTTAAACTCATGTAGTTAAACATAGTTTTCTAGGTATGAAATCAAACCTAAGTTCACTACTGTAGTTACCTAAAATCGGTGAGAGGTTAAAAGTAGGATTTTAGGGTTTCTAAAAGTGAGTTATGGGAGGTTGAACATGAACAGTCTTCGCCTAAACCAGACACAGTGTCCATTCAAAGGTTGTTTCAGTCACAAGGAAGGAGGCATAAGGCTGGTCTTAGGGAGGGAAGCAGATAAAGAGAGAGATCATAGAATTCTAGGGTTTGAAGAAGAATTTCTCTGAGAGTTTATGAGAAAGTTGTGTATTAGCTTGGAGAAATATGGGACCTATTTATAGTTGAATTCTCTAATCTCAGGTCGGTGAAGATAGGGATTGCTTGCCATGCGGGGTGTTTTTCCCGTTTCTCCAGGAATAGATAGAGATAAACTAGGTTAAGTTTATCTCTTTATTCCACCGCCTTTACTCTCTTCAGTGGTCAGAAATAGGACGGGTATTTCTCACGCGTATCATAGACCTCCAAACCAAGACCCTAATTGATATCCCCTCATTTGTGTGAAGCTTGAAAAAGCGTGGGTCTAAAAACCACACCCAATATTTCGCTTAGCAATTTGTATGGACAAACTCCAATATACTTTTAAGAGAATTAACTAGACAGTCAGACTCAATCTTAATAAAAGTATATCAAAGGGTTATATCCCACTTTCTCGATTCAACGCTTACTCAAGCAAATAGAAATCTATGAGTCTAATTGAATACAAGAGAAATCACTTGAACGGTACCACAGACCAATGTTCAAGGATCAATCAATTTCAATCAACAACGAAAGGTTGGATTTTCCAATTGATCGATTCAACGCACAACCTGTGATATTTCAATTATATAACGAAATATAATGCGGAAAAGAAATAACACATACACCAGAAGTTTTGTTAACGAGGAAACCGCAAATACAGAAAAACCCTGGGACCTAGTTCAGATTGAACACACATTGTATTAAGCCGCTACAGACACTAGCCTACTACAAACTAACTTCGGTCTGGACTGTAGTTTAACCCCAATCAATGTCACACTGATTCAAGGTACAGTTGCGCTCCTTACGTCTCTGATCCCAGCAGGATATTATGCACTTGATTCCCTTAGATGATCTCACCCACAACTAAGAGTTGCTACGACCCAAAGTCGAAGACTTTAATAAACAAATCTGTATCACATAGAACAGTCTACGATAATAGATAAATCTGTCTCCCACGGAAATACCTACGAGTTTTTGTTCCGTCTTTTGATAAATCAAGGTGAGCAGGAACCAATTGATAACCCAAACTTATATTCCCGAAGAACAGCCTAGATTTATCAATCACCTCACAATAATCTTAATCGACTAGCGAAAGAAGATATTGCGGAATCACAAATGATGAGGAAGATATTTGTGACTTCTTTTATATCTTTCCTATCGGAGAAATCAATCTCAAGTCAATCTTACGATTGTACTCAAACACGAAAAAAACAACAAGATCAGATCACGCAACTACAGAGAAAATAGTTGGGTCTGGATTCACAATCCCAATGAAGTCTTCAAGTCGTTAACCTATAGGGTCTCGATAGAAACCTAAGGTTAAAGGAGAATCGACTCTAGCTAATACAATTAGTATCACACAGAAGGTGTGGGGATTAGGTTTCCCAGTTGCTAGAGTTCTCCTTTATATAGTCTTTCAAATCAGGGTTTGTAATCTAAGTTACCTTGGTAACAAAGCATTCAATATTCGTCGTTAGATGAAAACCTGATTAGATTCAAGCTAATATCTTTCGACCGTTAGATCGAACTTATCTTGTTACACACAAATGAAATGCACATTTATTTAGGTTTGTGTAACCGTACCCAAACATGTACACTTAGTTGGTTCAACAATAGTAAACCAAATGGTTAGCCATATGAGCACTTTCATATCAACCATATTCATCTCAACCATAACTAGTTCAAATGACTCAAGAGAACTAGTTAGAGAGTTTTTCAATTTCTTAGATCTCGTAGAAGTATATAAGACACAATCGAAGCAAAAACGATTTGATTCACTCGAATCAATTCATGAACTTTATAGCCACGGTTTGCAAGTATGCATTCCTTAGTTTATATAAGTTTAAGTTCACGAATAATCATTTTTAGAAACTAACCCACTTAAGTACGCATACTGGTATGCGGACTTAAGTACCCGGAATAAGTTTGTTTTCAGTTCACAAACTCCAGCAGAAATTCACGGGATGTGAACTTCCGACAGTACGCGGACTTCAATTCTGGTTTTCCTGAGCAGCAAAGTACGCATACTTTGGTTCAAGGAATAAGGACTTACACATGTATGAGTTATCACACAATGTTTATATCCTTTCAAGGTTATATTCTAAACTCTCATTTCAATCATTGAAACATTCTTAGAAGACGTTATATAGTTGTTGTTCACAAGCTATTTTTCGTCAAAGCGATTTTCAAGTAATTGAAACTAATATGACTTTCGTCACTAGTAAAGATGAACTTGGCCAAAGTGTTAGCTTACCAACACATATTTCGAGAAATAGATAGGCGAGATAAACTCGACTCGAAATAGCAAATGTGTATAATCATAGTCTATATAGCAATACGAATTTTGTCTCAAGATAAGAGATAGACTAGATAGACTTTTGAGTGATAGATAAGTTCAAGTCTCCACATACCGTTTAGTCGATGAAGTTCCACCAGTTCCTTGAGTAGTTCTTCGTCTTTGTATGATGATCGCCATGGAGTCTAGAGCTCAACTACACTTTTTATCCTAGTCTGAGACTTAGCTATGAGTAGACTAGAAATCAAGACTTATAGTTTTGGCAACTAAACTTAACAACAAGCTTGAGATAGCAACGCTTGTGATTTCGGCCGAGCAGTGCTCTAACAAAGCTGAGTCAGGCTTTGTAATGATGTGTTGAGAGAGAGAAATATTCTCTTTAGCCGAGTTGGCCAAGATAGACTCGGATTTGTGAGAATGACTAGGATGAGTCACGTGAAAAGACATGGAATGCCTCAGAAATCGTGTGTCCCTCTCTCCATGGACGGTCACATATGTCACGTGGAGACTGTATTATTGTTTTTGAGTCCCTTTGTTGAGCATGCGGAGCTCAAGGGATCTTATCCACATTTTTGCATAGACATGTACAGTTCAGACCCAATTTACTAGTCGTGAGTGTGTTTGAGATGCTGAGAAATAGGCTTGAGCCCTAGGTGAGGCTTGTGCCTGAGTCTTACGCCTGTATAAGACTCTTTAGAAGAGTTGGCTCAGCTCGGATAAGGCCATCTGAGGCTTGGATGACGCGACTGAGGCTATATGAGATTTAGCCGACGCGACTAAGATTGTCTAAGACTTGGCTGACCGCGACTGAGGCTGTCTGAGATTTAGGCGACGCGATTGAGTCTCTCTGATTTCAGCTGGGGCATGTTTATCAGTGAAAGGAAATCTAATGTCTCGGCGAGACTTCAACTCACTTTTCTTTGACAAGCGTATCTTGCAGAGACGTGATAGGAGTCAATTGTGTCCGTATTGTGGGGCCGACATGACCAGTGTATCTCGAAAGGATGTTCTAGGAGTCTTGCCGAAACATCATAGAGGCAGAATAACTAGCGTATCTCGTGATGATATCCTAGAAATTATTCGGAAGCTTCAGTAAGTCGAGTCATAGCCTAGACGAGACATGACTAGTGTATCTCGCGATGACGTACTAGAAATCAGTCATTAATCTCAAATAGGGTGAGTCGTGCTTACAAGAGACATGTATGTCTCTGCTCTGGGTGATAAGTCTGCCGAGTTGTTTTTACGCATCTACAGTGCCTACACGACCAGCAGTATCTCATCAAGGATGTACTAAGAATCATGGCATCACAACCAGCTGTGTCTCACGAAGACATGATGGAATTGTGTCTTTTTTGATTCATTAATCTGCCTGGGACGTTTTACGCTCTACAGAACCTACATGACCAGCAGTATCTCGTCGAGAATGTGCGCTAGGAATCACGGCATCACGACCAACAGTGTCTCTTAGGGACGTATACTAGAAATCGTGGCTATGGGTGGCTTGAGGGATAAAATCTTAATATCTCCCATGAGACTTGAGTTTTTTTCCTATGGTCTTGAAATGATATTTTTTCCCCTTATCCAAATTTCACCATCTATAACTACACAATCTAGTAAGAAGTTACAACGAATATATCTATGTCGCAATTACGAAATTCAAAAGATAAGCATTATACTTCGTAAATGAATATACCTAAGTTGTAAAAAAAATTGTGTATTTTTCCTTGACACTTTGATCACAATAAGATTATCAAGCCTCTAATACTAGAGTTTCATGTATACAACTTCACATGTAATGTTTTCAATCAAAACGACTTGAAAGCAACGATATAGAAATGGAATAAGTCAAGTCTTGTGTATACCAACCTCAAGTAGAAGGATGATGTCTTCGGTGATGTCGATACGTCTTCAGAACCTTCAATTTTCAGAGTAATTTTGTGTGTTTCAACATTTCTAGACTTCCTAGTCTAACCTAACGAAGTTGTCTCTAGTAGTTTTAATCAAGCAACTCTTAAGTTTTGATACTAAAATATGAAATCCAACCTTGACATACCAACTCTTGGCGAGTTCAACCGAGAAATGCTCTAACATCCTAAACAATTGATGACTAATTGCATTCTACAGAACTCTAGTTCCAGGAAGAATAGTTTGAGTTGTTTGTTTGAAGGATCTAATCGTTGGAATTTTCCCAGTTTTTATTATGATATGATTTCTGATATTTTTATCATCCAGTAGAAATTTCATAAATATCGTACTACAGTAGGTACCTCAATACCTCTATTAGTTATGAGTGTGTTTATAGAAAGACATCTCATAACGGGATTAGTGAATACCTTACACCGCAGTATCCGGTTGTTATATTTTTATGAAACTTTTATACATTGAACCATATGTCTTTATGAGATTTTGGAATAAATTTCACAATGATCGGATAAGTGTAACGTCAGTAATTTCCAAAAAGATTGGCTCCTGATGGTTTTCATTGCTTACTGTTTATTTTGTTTTATACCTTATTAAGTATATACAATATTGGTTGGTTGGATTTGTCGAATTTGGAATTTGTTATTCGCCAAGATTATGCTCGCACTTATGTATGTTATAAATATCTTGTGTATGATGGTAAGTTGATTTGTATCAGGAGTTGATGGTTTCCTCCCATATGGTTTTATTTGATTTGATGGTTGTCTCTCTATCTAGGGTCCTTGGGAGTTGATGGTTGGATCCTTGGGATGAACGATTGCATCCTTTGGGAGTTGATGGTTGCCTCCTTTAGATTAAAATAATGCAGCCCTTGGGTGTTTATAGTTGCCTCTTTATCTATGGTTCTTGGGAGTTGACGGTTGTCTCTCAAGGACTCAAGGGTTATATTCCTGGACTAGATACGATTTATCCTTATAAATTGTTGTTGGTTTTCATAAATTGGATAGGATACGAGTTATCCTTGGGAGTTGATGATTGTCTCCCTAAACCCATGTGGTGCTCTTATTGTGTAAGAGGTTTGTTTTTCATTAAAAGTTAATAATTATCTCATATACTATATTTGAAAGGATATGAGTTATCCGGGGGAGTTAAAAATTGCATTCCCAAACCCATATGGGGTCTCCAAATGCGTGTGGATTTTTGTTGATGTAAATAGGCTATCGAAGTGTGAGCATTCTCTTAGAGTGCGGGCAGATTTTTGTTGGTTTAAACATACACGCCTGAGGTGTAAGCAGGCTCCCAAGACGCAAAAAGATGTTGAGGTATGGTTAACCTCTCAGATATTAATACGATGTTATAAATCATTCTTGTTCGCATGAATAACTAATTCTTAAATAATGTACTTTTACGATGCACTATGTTTGTGCTTGTTCCTTTTGGGTACATGGGGAACCTCTTAGATGCTCATCACTTGTGATAAAATCATGGCATGTAATTAGTTATATTATTTATAAACATTTATGAAGTTGTGATAACTAAGGGTTTAATAATAGATTTTTGGAACAATTGATACAATATCCCATTTGGTACCCACAAAAAAATGCCCCCGACATATTGAAATTTATTAAAGTGTCCTCACAGTTAGTTTTTATATCTAGTGTTAATTAAGACTAGTTTATTTTACATATTTACCCTTTACTTATAGCCACATTGATCTTCTACATCATTTTTCAAGTTCGTCGAGTTCGGTTCAGGATCGTTACACCGCTTTCAGGTTCGTTACATCATTTCCCAACAAGAGTTCATCATTCCCAAGTGTTTTGGAGTTTTCGGTTGGTGAAAAATCGACCTTCTACAACATTTTTCAAGTTTGTTGAGCCTTGTTCCGGATCGTTATACCGCTTTCAAGTTCGTCGAGCCCGGTTCCGAATCGTTACACCGATTTAGTCATCGTCGAGTCATTTACTCTCCCCACCAAGGATATGTAATTCAAGGGTAAAAAGTACTTTTAATTAGAAAGATAACTTCCACCTAGCACTTAACTAGATGGAATTCTCTTTTTGAATAAAACGGTGTACTTTAACAAAGTTTCAAAAAACATGGGTACTTTTTTTTGTTGGTTTTTCAACACAGGGGTACTTTATCAAAATGATATTTTGGTTAATTTGAAGTTCGTTTAGTTATTTAATTTAAACGCTAGAAGACGACGTAAATGAATTTCATCCATTGTCTTGGATTGAGTAAATCGATCTCGGGCTCGGATACACATGTGATATCTGATTTTTGAAGTTTGGATTTAAGTCAAATTCAGGTTCAAATTTGGAGTGTTACAACAAATTTACCATTTTATGCCTCATTTGATACGCATATTAGCACCCGTCACTCGTGCAGAAATGGGAAAAAAACAACAAGGAAATGAGAAATGAAAATGATAAATAGGCGGCTGGAGATCTCAGTTGACGTACAAGAACCAAATTTTAAGCAGCCTCCACCAGAGCGTTTCTCCGAAATCAAGCTAGATGATATTATTATTTATCTGGATATGGTAGTTCAGTTCGTCAAAAAATAAAAACCTACCTCCATAAAAATTGTCACAATCCGAGTTTTGACAGAAACTTATTCAAGTATACTACCATCTGAAAGAAAAAGAAACACAAGTTTTATCACTCATGTAACATTAAAACCCATCATCCGGAGAAAGGAACATCCGCATACACTTAGTCAGAACCATTAGAACATGTGTGTTAGAGCACTGCTCGGTCAAACTCGCATGCGTTGCTATCTCAAGCATGTTTGTCAATGTTAGTGATCAAAACTATAAGTCTTGACTTCTAGTCTCTTATAGCTAAGTCTCGGACTAGGATAGTAAGTGTAGTTGAGTTCAAGGACTTCATGGCGATTCATCATACAAGTAGAAGGACTACTCAAGGAACCGGTGGAACTTCTCGACAAAAAGATATGTGGAGACTTGAACTTATTTGTCACTCAAAATTCTATCTATTCTATCTCTTATTCTTTGAGACAAAAGTCGTATGCTATATATATATAGACTAGATTATACACATTTGGTATTTCGAGCTGAGTATACCTCGCCTATCTATATCTCGAAATATGTTCTGGTAAGCTTTTCGCTTCGACCAAGTTTATCTTTACCTAGTGACGAAAGTCATGAATGTTTCAATCACTTTGAAAATTGCTTTGACGAGAAATGGTGTAACAACTATATAAAGTCCTCTAAGAATGTTTCAATGATTGGAATGAGAGTTTAGATTACATAACCAATGTATTCCTTGAACCAAATTTCTTGAACTTTGTTGATCAAGAGAACCGGAAGTATGGCTAGTGCCAAGTACGCGAACTCAGTCCGCGAACTGCCGAAGTTCTCAAACCCGAGAATTTCTGCTGGAGTTGACAAACTACTTGCGTGAGCCCAGTCCGCGAACCGACGAAGTTCTCAAACCCGAGAATTTTTGCTGGAGTTTGTAAACTCTGTCCGGTGTCTTAAGTCCGCGAACCTAGTCTGCGAACTTGAGAAGGTTATATATCTAAAGATGATCTCTGAACTTAATCTTAAAAGACTAAGGAATGCGTTTGCAAACCGTGACTATTAAAGTTCATGAACCGATTCTTGTGAATCAAATCATCTTTGCTTCAATTGTATCTTGTGTAGTTACATAAGATTTCATTGCAATTGAACAAATCTCTTTACTATTTCATCTGAGTCATTTGAAATAGCTATGGTGAAGAAGAACATGGTTGGTATGAAATGCTCATATGGTTAACCTTTTTGGTTAGACTATTGTTGAACCAACAATGTACAGGTTTGGGTGCGGTTAACAAACCTAGAAGCGTACAGTCATTTGTGTATGACAAACTAAGTTTTCGATCTAACGGTTGAGAAATATTAGCTTGAATCTAAATCAGGTTTTCATCTAACGGTGGATATTGATTGCTTTGTAACTAAGGCAAAACCCTGATTTGAAAGACTATATAAGGGGACATACAACAACTCAGCAAAACTAATCACCACACCTTACGTGTGCTACTAGTTTGCGTGCTAGAGTCGGTTCTCCTTTAACCTTTGGTTTTCTTCTTCTAAAACCAGGTTAACGACTTGAAGACTTCATTGGGATTGTGAAGCCAGACCGATACTACTTTTATCGTAGTTGTGTGATCTGATCTTGCATCTTCTATCGTAATAGTACAATCATATTGATTGGCTAGAGATTGTTTGATTTCTCCGATAGGCAAGATATAAAAAGTAATCACAAACATCTTCGTCACATTGTTTGTGATTCTATGACATCTTGTTTCGCTACCATACGACTAAGATTGTTGTGAGGTGATTGATTAATCTAGGTTGTTCTTCGGGAATATAAAACCGGATTATCAATTGGTTCCTGTTCACCTTGATTATTATCAAAAGACGGAACAAAAACTTTAGGGTTTTTCTGTGGGAGACATATTGATCCTTTGATAGACTTGTCTGTGTGAGACAGATTTTTTTATTGTTAAAGCCTGCGATTTTGGGTCGTAGCAACTCTTAGTTGTGGGTGAGATCAGCTAAGGGAATCAAGTGCGCAGTATCCTGCTGGGATCAGAGGCGTACGGAGTACAACTGTACCTTGGATCAGTGGGAGACTGATTGGGGTTCAACTATAGTCCAGTCCGAAGTTAGCTTGGAGTAGGCTAGTGTCTGTATCGGCTTAATACAGTGTGTATTCAATCTGGACTAGGTCCCGGGGTTTTTCTGCATTTGCGGTTTCCTTGTTAACAAAATTTCTGGTGTCTGTGTTATTTCAGTTTCCGCATTATATTGTTTATCTTTATAATTGAAATAATACAGGTTGTGCGTGTAGATCATCAATGGGTATAATCCAACCTTTGGTTGTTTGATTGTCATTGATTGATCCTTGGACATTGGTCTTTGGTACTGTTCAAGTTATTGCTTGTGTTTGATTAGGACTCGCTGATTTCTATTAGCTTGAGTAAATCAAAACAAGAGAGAGATATTAACTCCTTGAGATACTTTTATCTAGATTGAGTCTGACTGTCTAGTTGATTCTCTAAAAAGTATTTCGGAGTTAGTCCATACAGATTGCTAAGCGAAATATTGGGTGGTGTCGTTAGACCCACGCTTTTTCAATGTGGATACGCCACCATGGTCTCCAGCGCCAGATAAAGCAACAAAGGCATCATACTACGCCATTGGTCTCCTCACTGCAGAAGGTAGCACCGCTAAAATACCAAAAAAATAAATAAAATTAACAATTTTAAACATAGTTCATGCAAAAATATTTTTAAACTATACAGTTTGCAGGTCATGAAGAGTCATGATTACACCAAAAAGTTTAAGGGATGTCTGAACTTATTGGGAGTACATCCCACTATCCGAAGAAAGTCGACCAGCGAAACACAATCAGCATTGAGAAATATGTATCTAACATACATCCAGTATCCCGGTATAAAAAGTAAGGAAATTACCATTTGTACCAGAGACGCAGTAAGGGCGTCAACATAGTTGGACGTACTGTTAGAAAAGTGATACCCGACGCTCATGAAATACATAGCAACCACAAGAAACGCTTAAGTAGAAGCAACTGAGGCAAGTTCGTTTCTCTAGAAGATCATTTAAGAACAATTTAATATAATTTACATACGAAAAGTTGTTGATGTACTCAATATCTTCTTTTTTCAGTCGCGCGTTGACATATGGTGTCTCTATCTCCTTAGATGCATGCACGGCTGGTTATGACGTCATTTTTTCGCTCCTCTTACTCGCGCTATTTTTGTTTGCCATGGGGTAAATTTATTTTGCGCTCATGCTACATAAGATTTGGTCCATCTAGATTCATATCTTGGTACTCCAGGTACGTGGCGTTGATCCTCTGTCCTATTGCTTCTCTGGCATGGCCTTTTGTTTCTACAACCAAGGTGTTTACTTGCATGACCATTGTTCATCCAATGACCCATGTCATCAGACTTGAACTTATGTCGACCACCGGTTACCGCTATTAGTATCAACATATGTACCTTTTATTTCATTATTTTCACATTCACACTCGAAACCTTTTTTTTGTCTTTTCACCGGTGACATGACGAGTTCCATGTTGATGGTATTGTCACTTGAGTGAGTTTTCTAATTTTATTGGATCTTCTGTTTAAGTCCTCTTAACAATGTAAATTTGGTGTTCATGTACTTTTGGTGCTTTCTCTGTTAATTTAGTGATGAGGACTACAAATTGTTAGCATTGTTCGGTTGACTCCGCCAAGCGTTGGTATGTCAAGGTCGGTTAACATATTTTAGTTTCAAAACTCAAGGTCGCTTGATTAGATTACTAGAGTGAACTTTGTCAGGTTAGACTATGAAGTCTAGAAATGTTGAGACATACAAGTATTACTCTGATGACCTGGAGAATCTGAAGACGCATCGACATTAACGAACACATTATCCTTCCGTTCGATATTAGTAATACAATTGACTTGCTCCCATTTCTATCTACACTACTTTCAAGTCGTTTATATTGAAAACATAACATGCGAAGTTATATATATGAAACTCTAGTATTAGACACTTGATCATCTTATTATGATCAAAGTGTCAAGGAATAATATATAAGTTATATCACAGCTTATATATAATGACGAAGTATAACGATTATCTTTTGAACTTCGTAATTGCGACATAAACACTATTTTTTATAACTTTTTACTAGATTGTGTAATGATCTTAGTATTGAATCCATGCCTAGAAAATTATGTTTAACCACATGAGTTTAAGGAAGTAAACTTGCGAAACTTGTTTCATAGTTGAAAGAAATCAGTGGGATTGGTGGTCCAATTCATATTGGGGATCTATAGCAAGACCGATCCCAATTGGGATCTATAGCATGATCAATCCCTATCTATTTGGGATCTATAGCGGGATGGATCCCTATTGGGGATTTCTAGCATGGCCGATCCCCATATCAAAATTATATTTCCGGTTTCACGTAGTCTCTAGGGGTTGTGTGATTTTAGGAATACGGGTTTGCTATTTAGGAAAGTTCAAGATGTCGACATAATATTTTTTTTTTTGACAAGTCAAATATTGATGTCGACATAATGAGTAATTTGAACATGCGTAAAATCATGTTCTTTTGTTGTTCAACGATATTCCTTGATACTCAAGGTGAGATCCCTAACTGAAATGTTTGAGAATCTTTTTGTTAAGATTTTCGAATTTATATGTTTTATTTTTCCAGCAAGTAAAAAATGTCTACAAAAAATGGCGACCTCTAGAGTTGGATGCGATCTCTTATACTTACACTACTACTTCTTATCTTCTCTTGAATTCTCTCCTCATGTTAAATACCTTAACCGTGGATGTATGTTTCGTTAATGTCCAAGCCACATAATTCTTTATCTCAATATGCCTTACTCTCTTTATTTTTACCTTGGCTGTGTTGTCTAGTTTTGCTTGCAACTACAGAAGGGTCCTTACTCACTGAGATCATCGAGAAAAACCTCAATTATTCGGTATGGTTCAAAAAATACTGCTCAAAAATTATAATAGGTAAGTTAAATTTAATCTAGACTATTCTATTAATGAATTTGGACTTGCTTCCTTACATCCCCGTTTGAGCCTTTAAATGCCAATGTAGTTATGCATCCACAGTTTAATTGAAACACAACCCCAAATGTTAGAATCTAATGTAATTTGTTTTGTTTTTTTGATCGGCAAACGTAAATAGATTAAAGACACAAAAGTCATGTGCGGGCAAATTACTACTAAATAAGAGCAAAAGCTCAAGGAAAGATCAATAGAACAAGAATAAACTAAAGAAACAGAAATTCTAAGCTAACAAGAACCTCAACAGGAGAAGAAGTAACTTGCATACCAAAAAAAGTTCATATGTTGTATCGAGAACTTACTAGAGGAACAACAACAACAATCAAGGAGGAAACTCATCAACGTCCTCAATGGTTAAGCCGATATGATTTTCAACAATACCACTAAGCATTTCTCGGCGATCTTTCTTCGAAAACGGAAAATTAAACCCGATCACTAAAGGATTTAGGCATAGTTTTCCTTTTTGCGCTCAAAGAACCATTAGGGAAGAAACCCGTGACTTTAGATTTTAAGCTTAATTTTTTTTGAAACCAAAATTGGTTCGGAAGAGGACGGTTTCTGGATGCTCATGACCGAATCTTCCACAACTAAATCCGAAGTAGCAACCTCCTCTTCTTCAATCCCTTCAAACCTATTATAAGTCTTGAAACCGGGGGGAATGGAAGGATCAGTTGATGAAGTGCTAGCACATTCCGCAACCTGATTTACACTTTTTTCAACCTCCTTATCAACCTTGAATCCTTCTTCAATCTCTTCAACTGATAAGGTTTCTTTCTTATTCTTTAGATCTTCTTTTTTTCTTCTTAACAGTCTCACTAGTAACTCTAGTAGCTTCAATCTTATTAGCTACAACTGCAGCTTCAACTTTTGATCTACAGTCGAAGACTAAATGTCCCACTATTTTGCAACGGGAACAAAATTATGGGACTTTAAGAATCTCAGGAAATTTCCAAAATCCTTCTTCACTGTCGTCATCATCATCTCCCACCCAAACTCGATCCGGAACCTTCTTCGCAAAATTCACTTCTACTAAAACACTAGCAAAATAATGGAAATCCATGGAGAGAGTTGTGTCGTCTACCTGAATTGGTTTACCGAAAGCCTTAGCCAAAGCCAACAAATTTTCCTCTGTCCAGTATTCTAATCTTAACCCAGGAAATTTAATCCAAACCTTTGCTAGAGAAGTTCTCTGATTATCTGAGTTGAATTTCGGCACCCAATGTCTAACCTGCAAATATTGATCAACCACCTTCCATGAAACCCCCCGACCCAATCAGAATCTTATCTTTATCATTGTCTAGTTTTATAATAAAGTAGCCTCTTCCTATTGGAATGAGCTTAACTTTTCCTTCAACATTCCATTGAATTAACAAATGCTCTCTAGCATCTTCCAACTTAATCTTGCTTAGATCAAAGTCTTCCATTGATTTAAACCTTTCTTATACATACTATTAGTAAGATTAATGGCAGGTAAATTTCTTTTGAAATAGAGAGCAGGAAGTGCATTCAAAATAGCAGAGGATACAACTCTTTTACCGGGAGTTTTAGCCTTAAACAAAGAAGAAAACCCTCCCAAGGGAGTTCCACTATTGGACAAAATCGACATGATAAAACCCAAAATCAAATTTCTGAGATACTAAAAACAAACTCAAGAAACCCAAAGAACATGAAGACCTAAGAAGTTCATGAAAAGACCCAAATATGAGAGGATCAAAAAGGGAGAAATGGACAGGATTAAACCCTAAGAATAAATTTGAAAAAACCTAAAAGACTGAGAAGAGATCAGGAAGAAAATAAGAAGAGAAAATCAAAACAGGAAAAAAAACGGGGGTTAAAAGATGAAATTAAACCAAAAAAAAAAAAGGCCTGGAGGAGTCAGCAACACCGAGAACATCAATCAATCTCAGAAAACAAAGCCATTAGAGAGAAAATCAAGCGCGATTGAGAAAGAAATCAAAACCCTAGAAAAGTCAAAATTGCATGACTGAAGTAAAAAAAAAATTATTTTTCTCCTCAATATCATAAAAAATTGGTTGGGAGATGTGGAAGAATTTAATGTAATTTGTTCAAGTGTTAGTTTACTTCATTTAGCATGACTTTCTATTTTGTCAAAACAATTTCATAAAGAATTGATTAGTGATATCACTGGAAAAAAAAAATACCCTGTGGAGATAATCATAGGGAGATATTAAAAGTCAAGTTACGCATGCAAAATGTCGTGCTGATCATATCCACTAACTTCGATTTCAAGATAACAAAGACATGGTTTAGTGGACACTTGAACTTAGTGATCAACCACTAATTATCCGCCTGCATAAAGCATATCCTCAATTCCTCACTATAAATCCAAATCCATTAGAAGAATCTCACATTCTTGCAATGCAAACTTTATTAGCTTGGTGCTTGCATCATTTTCTAATCATATTTAGTGATAATCCTACGCTCACTCAAGGGTTGCATTGGCAGACACCTCTCATGTATCAAATACATAAATGTGCAAGACGATTGCTGAGCCATGAACACTAACTTAACTGTAGTTCTGTCTTAAAGCTATTTATAGTTTCAAGATGTGAATATATTACAGTAGAAAAGGGATGCAGTACCCTAGGAAAAGATGACCTATATTGATTGTGTTGTGTTTAGGAGTAGAGACAATTTATACACTTTTAATGATTCTCCACTAATGAAAAAAGAAAAACTTTTTGTTTTTAAAATCATACCAACAACGAGTAGTATGAAGTGAATCAGCTAAAAGCATAGTACAACTTAAATTAATCATCAATCGAGAATGGTGTTTAGGACTTTGGGGATTACAGTTACGTCACCCCGTAATAATTATGCTATAAAAACGTATTTAACAAAAAGAATTGGAACACGAACATCTTAAGTTAGGCCATTTCACTTATATTTTTCTTTTCATTTTTGTTAATTAAGGAATATATTAGAGGTTTAGGTTTTTCAATATTCTCAACCAATATTTAGATTTTATTCAATCACTACATTTTAACATTCTTGTTAACAGTTGCGCCTAAACCTTAGATGGCCACTTTCTGTTCGAACAATTGTCGTGTTCTCAGTTTGGTTTAATGAATTACACCGACAAGCATATCTGTGTTGTATTCATATTTATCACTAATTAAAGCTTGTGAAGGCGGGTCTAGTTTGAATACTCTATTAACAAGACGATGGTACAATTAACCTTTCTCCTCCATATAAAAACAAAACAAAGAAGAAAAAAAACAAGACGATGGTAAAACTAGCGCCAGATGAGTGATTTTCTGTTCAGGTCGATATAGCACCGTATGTCCGAATCGGCCAGTACGTTGTTGACATTGATCCAGATCCTCGGTTTATTTGTAATATTCAACCAATTTTAATGATTTATATAAACAGTCGTTCTAAACAGACCGCATACTGGAACAAGAGCAAATGTCAAAGAAATTTGATATTCCTCGGAAAGGTGCGCTCACAGTCCAACTCTGCAACAAGTTAACAACAATGTGCGAGTTGGATTCAGCTTGACTCAGTGAATTACCAAACTGGATAATCTCTAACCTACCCTCCCTAGTCGAGTCGGTTAAACTACCCTGAGTTAGTTTGGGTTAAATTGGTCAGGTGTTTAACTATTCTCAAATTTCTGTTTCAGTCTCTGTGTCTGTCATCTTCATCTTCACTTTCTGTTTCACCATGTTCATCTTCATATAAAAGTTTGCAGAGTCAAAGACTGATAAATATGAATTCATCAAATTCAGATGGTACTGGTATGTACATCTATTTAATTTTTCATAGAAAGGTGATTGTAATAGCAATTTTTTCCTTTTTGAAGCCCTTACCCTTTTTGATACCCAGATAAAGAATGGGTGCAAGGTGTGCTTCGATTCTGCCAAGAAAATTGGTTTTCAATAGTTTCTCAATTAGTTCTCAACGTCCTTCAGCATCGATGTTTTGTCCTTTCTGTTTTGCATAAGGATTCAAATTTGATCATACTTTAAGCTTGGGGTTCCAGTTTATTGTGGAATTAATTCTGATGATGTGGATTTCGTGTTGCATTGATTATACTTTAGTTGAGTTTTCAAAAAAGGTTAGATTCTTTGTTCATTCTGCTTTGCATGAGGAATTATTTCAAATCGATGATACTTTAAGCTTAGGATTGCAATCTAATGTGGAACTAAAACTAAGAAAATTGATTTTATTACTTAGTATCTAGAGCATCCATTTGTTACTAAAAATTTGTATGTAAATATGGTTAAACTAATACCACATTGATCTGGTTCGCCATGAGTTTATTCATTATACTAGGAAGACACCTTCCAAATATATAATGAAGCTATAGGTAGTTTACTCAAATTATGAAGTGGCAGGAATCATCACATTTTATGTTAGAGTGAAATCAGATTCAAATTTGTTTTAAGCTAGTCACATTTAGAAAGATTGACAGGAACTGTCACATTTTAAGCCCCCATATTTCATATAACCTGTTTGATAATATGCTTCTGAGACTTTAAAACCTCTAAAATTGATTCATGTTTCCTGAAACCATAGAAACAGAGTTAAGATTAGAAAAGAAGAGATACTGCTGCCAGGTTAGGAAAAGGAAAGGAAAACATATAAATATGTAATTTTGCGAACCACATAAGCCGTTGTCAAACTTATATAGTGTTGAAAGTAGCAGCAATGGAGAATAAAAGAGAAATATTATAGATGTTGAGGTTCTTGTTTCGTATAATAGGAATCACGGTTACGGGTCTTATAGTAATGTCGGTAAAGGATCTGGAGCACATGGCAGTGTACATCATGGTTTTTAAAAGCGCCGGTTCACGCTACGCTTCGTACGCTTCGCTCTAGATTTTTCCAATTCGCTCCGAAGCGTAGTTATGAAGCGAATCTACCATGAAGCGCCGCTTCACGCTACGTTTCGTACGCTTCGCTTCAGATTTTTCAAATACGCTCCAAAGCGAATCTACCATGAAGTGGAAGATTCGTTTAATTGATGCGCTTTTTTACTTAGTCAAGTATTTTGTAGGGGGGTTTCGAACCTCCGACTTAAACTAAAGTGAACCACTGCGCCACGCTACTGTTTTTGAAATTAACTAGACTTATATTAAATTGATACAATTATTATGTCTTCCTAAATATTAAATTATTAATAACAAACTACTACTATTTATAGGAAAAATTCCGCTTCAAACATCAATCATGAAGCGACGCTTCACGCTTCAACATGCGCATCGCTACGTAAAAATAAAAAACGCTTCACGCTTCACTTCACACTTTCAATACCTTAGTGTACATGGTTTTAGCCACCTGAGATGGCCTAAGGCAGTGAAGCTATGGAAAACGATGAGTTGGCCGGTGAAGATATTATGTGCTCGTAATCTCCCAAAATTCATTAAACTTTAATAACCATTATTTGTGATGAGTATACTTTAATAACCATTATCTGCGATTATATCATATAAGTAACATGAATCATCTCCGGGGCTCCTTCATTAAGGGATATAAATATGCAGGCGTTTTTGTTATGATTTGTTTTGTTGGTTTGAGCGCATAAAAAAAGTTGTTGCAGAGTTTTGATCACCTTGCTCTTGGAGCTAATATTTCTTTTTACATTTTGAACAGGAAGGACGTCTGGTGGAGGGCCATTTGTGAAAATGAATTCCATGCCTATCCTGATTAAGGGGTTCCCCAAGCTGTGACTCCTCGCTCAGAAAGGTTGCAAATTAATTTGTTTTTGAATTTTTCTGCCCTTATTTAACCATGACCAGTTATATAAAAATGAATAGCCATGCCTAACCTGATTATAAGACATTTTCTCCCCACTAATTCTCACTTTTGTTGGTTACTTATTTTATTATAAGCTTATTGTTTGAAGCGGGCTCTCAATGACACCATTACACTGTTTAACAGTCAGTTCCTTGAGTCAATGATACCATTATTATTGTTTAACTATCAGGTTCTTGAGTCAATTTATTGTTTGAAGAGAGCTCTCAATGACACCATTATTATTGTTTCTCTTCGTAAGCCAAGTTAATTGATGATATACGTTTGATTATAAGCATCCATAATTATCCTACATTTGGTTTGTCTGTCAGTTTAATTTGACCTGTTTTTGTTGGTCCTTGTCAAGTAGGTTTGCTCGTTGTTCTTTGTTTCAAAAAAAAAAAATGTTGGTGTTCTGCTTTATTATCTTCTGTATTATTGGTGTTCTGCTAGGTAAGAGGCTCTAAAATGTTTAGCATGTCACCATTTTATCGACTAATTTCTGCATACACGATCAATTATGGGAGTTGTAACATTAGAATCCATCAGTGTTAATTTATCGCATTCACATAGTTTAACATTAGTTACTTTCTTGTTTACTCTTTTGGATTGTATTATCTTTCAAATTTATTGTTCTTGACTTCTTTTGAAATTATCCAATTAGGCTTCTTCTATTGATGCTTTAGGTTGCAAGTCAAGAGGCATATGAAACGTTGGTGCAATAGCAAAGCCATACAAGTACCTGTGATGTTGGATTCTTGACAAATAAGCATGTATTAGTTGATCTTGACTACCCAAATCAGAATATGTTTCATCCATTTCCTCCCAGCCTTGGACATGCGTGTACCTGGGAGCAGTTGGAAGGGTAAAATCTTTCATTAGAGACGATCTTTGGTATGACACCTTCGCTGGAAAAAAACTAGGTAATGTAGTTTTGACTTGTTGTGGAACTCCTTCATGGAATCTTACCATGAAACTGTTGTGATTTGTGCCGATATGTATCTTGAGATTTTATATCTCTTCGCAATCATGAATCAACAGCCTTATTAACAAGTGTGAAGGTTGGAAGAAGCTCCGAATTAATTACTGGTACAATAACCGCCTACGCACTTGAGTAAAATGACGAGAAAGGTATCTTCTTCTTCGCTGATTTCTTGCTTTGGGTGAGAACCAACAAGATTTCTTGGTTTCACAAGATTTCTTGGTTTCCCTTTATGTTTGATACCACTCAATACTGTCTGATATAATAAACTGGGTATAATTTCAAAAGTGTCGTATATAATAAACTGGATACAAATTGAGATGACCGTATAAAATAAATTCGGTCTACTACTAATGGTATTGGGCATACTAACTTATTTGTAATTTTTGATGCTCATTTGCAGTTTATGGAGCTCCGCCAAAGACGGTTGATGAATGAAACATGATTTTGATTGTTAAGAGACAATGTTTCCGGTTATAAACCCCTTTTGAATGAGATTTGTATTATATTCATCCATTGAGAATGTAATTTTACAATAATATACTCACTTGAAATTAAAACAATCTACCATTTTTTTTTAACTCAACTGTCTGTCCCAGTTACCTGTTTTAATTTATCATTTAAGTTGGTTACCCATTAAAATTTCTAGTACTGTGAAAGATAAGGTACCCATTTTAATTTATAAGGATGTGCTAGTGAGGTACCCAATTATTTTATAAGATCATCTGAAAGACAACTCATTGGAGTTCCCTTTTATGCAGCGTGTTGTTGGACTACATGAACCTTTCTTTGCAACAAATAATTGATCTTCGTGTGGTTTGATCTTCCAGTGTAGATATAAAAAGATAGGGCCTAGCTTTTTGATCACCATCATACTGAATATGATTTTTTTTTTCTTGATAATATTGAATATGAAAACTTTATATATAAAACTTGCCTGCCTCAAATGTAATTCACTTTTTTACATTATATCAAATGTAAATATAAATTCCATAGTACGAAGACCACAGTGCCAAACAATAAGAATATAATTAGGTCTCGTTAGGCTAATTCCACCAAGGGATAAGATCCAACAAGCAGAGAAGACAACATTTACATATCTACATTTTACAGAAAATAGATTGTGTTTTCGGGTGCATATAACCCCACATTTCCAGAAGAAGAATGACAACAATGACTTACAGCATCTCCATAGCAAGCACATAGGTAGCACAAATCTCTCAAGATCGACAAACCTTTTGGAAATGGGCTCCAACGACAACCATTACCAGACGCCATTCACTGTCTACTCCACCACGATAACTGAAATGCAAAATCAGAGATGGTAAGTGTCATTTAAACCTTGAAATGTGTAACAATAATTAGTAGAGAAAATAAGATAAAATTAGTAACCATATGCAGGTGGAAGATGAAAACCTACGTGATTGTCATGTCTGCAGTTAACAAGATATCTAGAATGAAAGAGAGTATTCTTCCACTGGTTTGAGTAACTCAATGATAATTTCCTGTTCTTGTCCCAGTCTTGTATCAATTATGTTAACAGTAAACTCGGCCTCGACCAAGATGTGCAGTGGATCATTTAGGTGCTCACATCCTAGTCTCCCACAAAGCTTATCCTCCTGCAAACAAAAATAAAACATGAAGAAAATCGATGTTAAAAATCCGAATATCAAAATTTAATTGGTTTGGCAAGTGATAAAAGAAAAGTTGGTTATCAAATTGGCGGTAAATTTAACTTCTGAAATGGACATACACTTACCTTCCCCGGATTTTTAATCGAACCTTTTCCTCTAATGTACACACAACACCTGTTGAACCTTACACCAATTTTAATGCATTTCCTATGTGACCAAGAAGTCATCAAAAATTGAACTGATATCCATAACAACAACCCAGTTTTAGAGTTCGATTTAAAAATGCAAAATTATATTTAGAAGAACTTGTGAAACAAATCAAAGTTAAATGTATTAAAATGCTCAACAACACGCCACAATACATTTGGATAATCATCTACTGGAATTTTCAAGCGCAAGAATCTTTTTCTTAACAATATATGAACTCGGCCCCTTGCCAATCCATCGTCATCCCCTAATCTCTGTCTGAGCGAAGTAATTGTGTTAGTATCTAGTAACATATTACTATTGTAATTAACATCAACATCCCAAAACTACATAGCTACTTACTGCATCAGAAGAAATTGAACCACGAGCTACAACATTATTATTATCTACATAAATAAATATACAAATAACTAATGATATATACCCTGAGCGAGAACAAATGTGATTGAGTTTCTTTCAACAGTTAGTAATTTATCCATTACTTTCAGCGACTAAAACTACTAAATCAAAATATTGGCCTTATAATTAAACAAAATCAGTATTCTTTTGTTACGTACACAATTGTTAATGACCAAGTAACCGGACAACATCCCAAAGAAACTTGTTGTTACGTACACAGTTGAGCAAAGTTCTAGTGAGCTCCTCACAATTGATTGTATCTCAGAAGGGACTTCCATTTCATTGTTTATTAGGTGCACTATACAAGACTACTTTGACTTCACAAGAGAAAGTAATAGGTACAGGTACCTAATAACATGATGCTACTATTTTTGTGCAGTTAATGCATATAACAAACGGTGCTAAGATCAAAAGCATTAATAGCTCAACTTCCTTTAAGACCAACAGAAGACAACCAACATTTTGCTTTGAAAATTGATCAAATCTTGCATGACTAAGGAAATTTAGCTGAACTAGCGGAATTTAAATCTAAATTGAAGACTTTCATAGTTTGGTTACTTCAGTTGTATCCATCATGCATGTTTGTATGCCGATTAATTGTTCCTAACTAATTTAACATTACTTCCTGGAACACCTACCTAACTAATTTAACACTACTTGATGGAAAAAGTACCTAACTAATTTTAACATTACAATGTAATACTTATACCTTAACTAATTTAAAGAAACTTGTAATTCACCTTTATGAGTTCAGGTTGATCGTCTTAGGAAGTTAGAATTTACAATTCCATGACCGCGTGCGGTAGCGGGGCGAGGGCACGACAAAAAAGAAAAAAACACGACTCCCCACCGTCATGCGCTGGTTTAAGGCCAAGAGAATTTATACAAGAAACAACTTCAGATATAACGATGACAAATGTTTTTATACATCATAAACTACCTGAAGAGACAGGGACTGTGTGATTGCTCTCACACGCTTGGCTGCAGGTTCTTGTATTTTCAACAACTTAGCTGGAATTTCTTTCACAACATGACAATCGCTTTCGAATATGAATTTCTACATGATACGAAGTAACATGACCTTACCACCACACTGAGAGTTCTTACCTCTATTTCCTTTTCTGAGCTTCATGCAGAATTTTTCCCTGTATTTGTTGTGAGGGCTGACTTTCGCGTGTTACACCAACATGCCTTGCTTGGACACTAGCCTTGTAGTATTATGAAATGATGATGTAACTTGATAGAGTAGCAGACTCACTCACCATTTCACCTTAACCCATCAATTGAGTGTAGGGCACAAGGAATCACAACTGTAAGATTAGAGATAGCACATTTGAACTATAGATCAATAAAACAAAATTTATTAAAAGTGGCAGGTATTGACTATCAGTATGAATACCCATTACTCAAAAACCTTAAATAAATAACAGTACAAA
The DNA here is from genome assembly GCF_003573695.1 of Papaver somniferum. Taxonomy (NCBI): domain Eukaryota; kingdom Viridiplantae; phylum Streptophyta; class Magnoliopsida; order Ranunculales; family Papaveraceae; genus Papaver; species Papaver somniferum. The sequence goes on from NC_039367.1 coordinate 119,062,423, forward strand.
ACCATTTGATCAAAACCTCTTTAACATCCAAAACTAAATCAAATTTAAGGCGCATGACAATTATTTCATTGAGGCATTTTATCAAACAGCAGTGAGCAATACTGTTTCCTTTTCTTTTGGCAGAGACGATCAAAATAGTAATGGAGGGGAATAATTTTACTTATGAAAACCCAAAAAAATGAAGGACTCAAGCATCAAACTATGAACAGATTAGCTAAATTATAATATTACCTTGTTACTCTGCCTCACAAGCAAACTTGATTCTTCTTCTTCTTCTTCCTCCTATTAAGTATCACCATAATCATCCATAAAAACACAAGCTTTAACGCTATGACGGAAACACCATTTCCTATTCGGGTGTACTGACCAAACCCGTTACAATCTAACTTAATCAGAATACTCAAACTAATCGGACCAGGAAGGGCAGTGTTGGTAAAAATCGTCTCAAATCATTGGGCAGGTTCAGTTGAGTCCAACTCTCACATAATTGTCAGGTTTTTGAAGAGTTGTACAAAAAGTGAACCTTTCCTTAAAATACTGAATTTTAGTGAGGTTCGCTCCTCGAACAAATTGAAAACCACCCCTCACATGGGGGCGGGCCCCACCCCATAGGAGATTAGCAGGGGATCCCACTATAAAAAATTTGTGAGGGAATAGTTTTCCTGTTGTCCATTTGTGCGGTCTGTTAATACTTTTTACATCTAATATACGCAAACTCTATATAATGGAGGACGACAACACATAAATTTATGGGTATTGTTATCTTATATACTGGTATAGAGGTTAAGGTACAACTAATAAGTTACTTTTGGTATTGGAACTCATTAATTTTATAGGAATAATAGTTTTTATCGGAATACAAATCATGTATGGGTCAGAAAATATGTATTCCGTTATTACCCTTATCTGCGTGTGTAATTCATCAACATATGGTTAATTGCTAGGTCAAAAGCAATATTCACAAATTTGTTAATGGCATTGATTGCTCTTGTAATTTCTGTGAACAAGAAGAGGAATCAACATCTCACTTACTTCTGGATTGTCCCTGTGCAAGGACTGTGTTTGGATTAGTTAATTTGAACACTAGAATTACTTCTCCGGTAAATAACCTACAACATATCTTGGCTCTGTGGTTGGAACAAGATTCAGAATATTATTTCATGAAGAAGATGTGTATTATGTGGAATCTTTGAAAAATGAGAAATGATATGATATTTTCTCAGGCTAATTTCTCAGCGAATCTGGTGATCAAAAAAGATTCTCAAGACATGGAATTGTGCATGGCTGACAAGGCAGTTATAAGGAATGAAAGTTCCATTGTTCCACAGGTTTGGTGTTGGACTCCTCCTAATCATCCATACATTAAAATTAATGTGGATGCGGCTTTTGTACCAAATAATGCAGCAGCTGCTGCGATTGCTCGTGATCACGCATGAAACCTTCTAGGTTGTGGTAGTTGTACTTTCATCGCTACCTCACCTTTATATGCTGAATTTGTGGCTTGTAGGCTTGGTATGGAACTAAGAAGAAGATTCTTGTTTGACAATGTTATCATTGAAGGAGACGCTTCAAATGTTACTACGACAATCATTGGCAATGTTCTAAAATCCCGTGGAGCATAAAATATGTGATTTTACAGATTAAAGATAATATCTCTTCTTTCTCTGATGTAAAATTTATTTCAGTTCCAAAAAGTGCTAATAACACTGCTCACATTTTATGTCAACGTGCAATGCATGAGAATGTAAATAGATGGTGGAATGCTAAGTCTCCACCTGATTGTATCATTTCAAACCTCAATCTTTGAGGTAGTTTAATAAAAGTTGGCTTTGTAAGGGGCTTTTTCTTTCAAAAAAATTGTTAGGTCAAAAACAATGATTTTTGTTAGAGGGAGAGCAAAATGTGATCCGAGGAGTGCGAAAATCGTAGTCGACTCGCTAACTAGAGTCAACTCAGTATACTTTTCTTCTTTGGCCTAAAATATCCTTACTAATCTCACGTACACTTCACACGTTATGAAGAATACAGTAAAAAAACCAATTTTTCTTGTCGCCTTCTTCTTCCGTGAAAAAATAGCCCCAACTTATTAAGGTGTCTGTTGATTTCTTGTGCCAGTGTGATTCGTGAAGGATTTTTTCCCTTTTCCGAGGTTTGTTACGAGTATGCTTACTTTAGAACAAGGAACAACATCTGGGCAAAAACACGTTTATTGTTAAGTAAGCTTGTGGACATGTTACCTGGAAATGCGAAAATAGACACGAGACTGAGAGTATTGATTTTAGCTTGTTAAGAATTCTCTATCATTTGGAAATATCGGTGCTTAAGATTAGTATTCGTTTATGAAGCTTCGTAGAACTTGTTCCTGTCTGTTATGTGGAGAGATGTCCGGATTTAGATCCACGCTACCATTACCATATGAACATGGAGCTCGGAAATATGGTGCAAAGTTAGTCCTTAGGAAAAATTTGTGGGACTATTTCATGTAAAATGACATAGATCACTTTTTCCTTTATTATATTATCTCCTTCCTAGCTACTATGAAAGGCAAGATCTTAAAAAGTTGAAGGTAAATTTTCTAGGGTTCATGACTGCTGCGGCCTGCGGAAGAAGAAGACAAGCGAGAGTTTTAGTTTTTTTTTCTTTTTTTGAACATGTGTGAGAAATGTGTGCGACTAGTAAGGATAAATTAGGCCGAGTTAGAACCAAATATTGGGTCTGAGTCTAGTTAGAACTTAGAAGTCCAAGCACGATTTACGCATTCCTCAGATCACTTTTTGCTCTCCCTTTAACAAAAATCAAAACAATCTTTTTTTCTTCTCTAACTTTGCTTGGTCTCGACCCACGATAAACAACCTCTTAAGAATTTTATTTCCTTAAGAATTTTCGATTAAGTTAATATAGATCTCAAAATATACTAAAAAAACCAAGAATGAAACAATTTTTTTTATTTCTTTTTTTACAGTTAATAATAAACAAAAATGAAAACCTAATCCTTAATTTTCGCCAAGGCTTGCTCAATCTTCAATTTGTATCGGTGATCCACCGTGAAGAAAAAAAGAAGAACTAGAAAATCCAGAGAAGGAAATAAAGAGAACAGGAGGAAGAATTGCAGCTAATTAGCAAGATAAATCTATGGTTTTATACAACCTTAATTTGAATGGATGTTGCTTCGTAGGTTTGAAATAAGAAAATCATCACTGCTTTACTGATCATGGTTGTGTAGATTCTAGTGGATTTCATTGTTACTATGACTATATGACTATGAAGAGGACGACTTAAAAATCATGACCCTAGAATATATCTATGCAGGGCCCACACAATTAAGATTCCTAATGCTCCAAGGGTATTAGTGGAAAAGAAGTAATATTTATTAGAGTAGTTTTTTGGAATTGAAAAACTTACGAGTCCAATGCAAAATATTGTAGAATCGATGAAATGGTGTGCTAATAATTAATGCTTAACCTATAACAAGACCCTAAATTTAGTACAAACCCTTAGTTCCTGCCGGTCCAGTGAATACACCAATACTACCCTATCATATCTATATCAGCGAGTATCGCTACATTGATACCTTATATTGCGAGCCATGGTCCGAAAACATGTACCAAATGAGATTTGACTTTGTTATGTTTGTTGCAAATAGTTCGATTTTTATGTACGAGAATTGTGGCGTGCTTATACATTAAGGAATCCCTTGAAATAGGGACATTTTGAGCTTTTAGTGGTAGAGCAACTGTCCGATGGAACTAATCCATTACACTCGATGAAGATTGGATATCATCTTCCAAAATTAGTGGTGTTTTGGTCGGAAAAACACGAGGACATTTTCGATTATTTTGTGAATTCACATGACGACGATAAAATAAAAATGGGGACTGAGTTAGTATGATTCAACCATAACCAATCGGCGACATGGCGAACATTGTGGAATTTATAATGCTTGACCAATAGGAGTAGGAATTATCCCATCCGCTGCTATATTTTTATAACTGTTACAGGACTTACGGCGTATGGATGTGCGGTCCAATTAGATTTCTAGGGTTGTATATAAAGGAAAATATGTAGTGCTTCTACTCCAACCTCCTAATAAGATTGTTCTTCTTCTTCCCCTTATCTTTCTCTGTTTCACCTATAATTTCTACTACAAAACGTCATCAGCAACGAGCTCTAACCCTGCTGCTAAGAATTTTTTTTTAGATTGATCTTATACTTCTCAATCAATAAAATCAAAACCCCATACAAAAAAAATACAAAAAAAAAAGTTGGATTTGTATATCTGTTTTGTTCTCAATCGGTGGATTCTACCTCGGGGAGATTCATCATACTCGGTACTTCTCTTCTTGTTTTATTCTCTCTCAGTCGTACTCATAAGGTATACCTAAACCCGTTTTTACATTTTCTCCCATCCCACCTCTGTTTGATATGTTTGTGTGATGAACTTGCACGTGATTAATCTGATTGTACTGATTTTATTGAGTGGGAGATTATATATTTTATAATATATTTGTATGTTTGTGCAGCGATTGATTGAATAGTTTTATCATTATTATTTTTGTTTATTATTTTATATTTGTTAGTGAGATCTGATCCACTAGATGTTGTCTTCCATGCTATGAGATATAAAACCATGATATGATTAATTGACATACTATGACTATTATATTATATATATGGTGTAATCATAAGACTTTGTCTGTTCTTTGTTTCAATTTTTTTTTAGATGCGTCATCATATCTTTGTCCTGTTTGATATTGATTGATATGTCTATATATATATATATAATCCATACTTAATAATGTTGTTTGGTGTATATAAATAATATCATCTGTTTTCATTCCATTATTATTTTAAAATAATAATAATAGCAACAAAGACTCATTTTTTTTAACATTTTTAAAATTTTTTTTATCAGTATATGAAAGTCTTTTGTCTATGTGTCAATGAAATAGGTTAAATTTTATCTAGGCATGTATATGCCATATTCATATTATGTACGTATTATTTGTTTATAAATTTGACCGATGTCTGTATTGTTAATATGAGGGATGATTTGTTTGTATTTGTATGCCATGATTTGTTCAAAATTATTTTGTGTAACGCCAAATAGTTAGATTTCATTTAATCATGTATAGTTATGATTTTGTGATATTTATTTACTATAATTATTGTGTGTTGTTATATTTTTCTCATAAATTTTGTTCTATTAATTTTGTAACGTCTTTATTCTTATAAAAATGAATATTATAATGAAACGTTTTTTTTAGCTTCATAAAGATGAAACAATATTAATTAATATACAATTTGAACTAATTAATGAATTAATGTTAATTAATAATATACATGGTAATTAAAAGATTTTTCATAATAATATAGTTAATAAATAATATACATGTTAATTAAAAATGAAAAAAAAAATAAATGAATTAATTAATGGTAACTAAATATATAATAACCATAATTACCTTCCACTCATAAATAAGAGTAATAAAATATTTTCACGCATTCATGCAAAGTTAAATATAGAGATAACTTTTAGTTTCCACAAATACATTCATGCACATGCAAATACAATTAAAACAATAATAAATAAAATATATTCATGCAAGTCAATTTAGTTTCCACAAATACATTCATGCACATATACAATTAGAATAATAATTACAAAACTAGTCATGAAAATCCAAGGTGGCCAAACTTGTGGTACAAAACCTCACTCAAATGTTGGGATCCATTAAAACTCCATCGTAAACAAAATTGATACAAAAACACCAAATTTTTAAAAATTGATACAAAAACCCCAAATTTAAATGTTGGTTTCATCATAAAATTTGATGAAACCAACATTTAAATTTGGGGTTTTTGTGTTAATTTTGTTTTGATGGGGTTTTTGTGTTATTTTGTTTTGATGGGTTTTTTGTGGAAGGATGGTGACACCTCTGGGGTTATAACTCGCGGACCGTAATGATTATAATTATATCGTATAAATACCACACTTATTTAAAATGGTGTCATTTAATTGTTTGTTTTATTCTTGTGAAACCAAAACATTAAACTGCACTACTACCTTTTTTTAAATGGGCATGTAACTCTTCATGGGCCTTGAACACGTTATGACCTTAACGAGTTAACACTACTAACTGGATCATCGTAATTTGGATGTTAATCGGGTTATAGTTTTCTTTTAGTAAGGTCTTTTCCAGTTAGACCCAACTCGACTCAAAAATGACATTTTGGACTCAGAAGTACTTGAGCATCATTATTGTGTATTTGAGGTGGAAATCATTTCTTTCAAAAAGAAGAAGGAATTTATTCCTTCATACAACTTTGTGTCTACACATGCATCCCAATTTTTGTGGAAGAACTCACGAAAAGTGATATGAGTCAGATTTTTCCCCCCTCTTCCATTTTTTCTATTTCATCAAAACTAATGAACCAGTATATGTTAAAGTATCAACAAGAGATTCACTATATTTAGTAAGATATTCAACCTAAAGTAAATGGTTGACATTCAAAATGGGATTCTCTTGGCCTGTTGAGATAAAGAAATTTCTCAAATTAAGCTAAATGTAGCAAAATTAAAAATGGAAAGAACCCCGAAGTTATGAGGGTTAGACGTATCGACGCATATAAAGCATATGAAAAGGGACATATGTATCATGAGACAAAGATTTACTTTTGTCTTCGGTAGTAATAACACCAGTACATAAGTATCAACCGAGTATGGGATTAGCTAAAATGTAATTGTAGCTCTTATCATAAATGAAAGAGTTGGAAATGCACTTGGTCATAGGTATCGATACATATAATGTAATGTGTGTATCATAGTAGCAACCAATTTTCACATCAACTTTAATGGCAACAAGAACTTTACCGGACCAATTGACTATCTTATTCAGTTGAACTAGATCCAATATCTGCACCTATGGAATGAAAACACGAGACATAAATTCTCTAAAACACTTGAGATATATTGGGTGAAACGTAATATATATTCAGTCTAAAGTACTTGAGTTGCACTTTTATTACGTAATAAGGCCACACCACTTATTAAAACTCTCAAGACCCAAATGTCTAACTCATAATTGTTTTTCTTCCACTAGCTTAAGGAATTTAAACTAGTTGTTGAATTATTTTCTTATATGTGACTACGAGGATTGGATCATCTAGCGCAACAATGCTCAAGAAAAAAAAATTGTTTTCAAGATAGACAAAATCTCTACATGTACCGAGAGATAATTACACCTTGTTAAATTCCAAAGAAACCCATGCAAATGGATATCATGTGGAACCTGACTGTGATGATAATGTAATTGATTGCATCTTTTATAGTCACTAATGTACTTGGAAGGAAACATACTTTAGAGAGACTAATGAGTCAATTTAGTGAAATGTAAATCACTATGGTATTAATTTGGATTATTGAATCCATATTGACTCCGACGATGAAATGTTGGAAATTGACTCATACATACTTTGACATAACCATAAAGGCACTTTGGTTGTGACATGATGTTTCGTTTTGAAAGGACGAGACAACGGGAAAAAGATTTACAGAATGCGAAGTAACGACATATCTCTCAATAAGTGTTTTCTAAAGTTCCAGATGCACAATCCCCTCCTCCCTCCCATTATGCTTTTAAGTAAGAGAGCATATCACTCATTTTACATAGTCTTCAATAAAAAATAATCGAGACCATCCTAAGATGCAAATGGTAAACAATCCATATTACAAAGATAACAAGGTGAAATTTAGAAAAATATTCATGCAGAATGCGGACCATTAAAGTGACTTATGGCTCTGGTGAATGTTTTGAAATTTTGGACTAGTTATAGTTCCCAAGAAATTTGCGTTTAAAAACTTCTAGCACATATTACACAATACAAAGTGCAAAGGCTCACCACCCTTATTACTGCTAGAGAATTTACATCAAAAGGACTTTATGGATATTGCATGTTTAATAGGATCAATATAGAGCATCTTATGCCCAATGGTCTCGCAGAGGCTACCATCAAATGTTACAGATGACGCCTAAGGAATAGGTTATGTGTACCAACCTACCTTTTATTGCTTTGGGGATATGCAATATTACACGCATCTTAATTAATTCGTTTTTAGAACCCAATATTAGTCAACATTTTCTGCGTACCAGTTGGTAACTGGATTTAAGCCCCACATTCGTGTTCTTACGCATTTTTGGTTGCACTATATATGTGCCATTACGACTCCACATCGTACTATGATGGGTCTTCAAAACTGTTAAAGTAGTTATGTTGGAAATGAGTTCCCAACAATTATCCGCATTTTAAAACTTTTGGCAGGAGATCTCTTACCGCTAGATTTGTGGGTTATCACTTTAGTGAGACAGTCTTCCAGTCGTTAGGGGGGGATAAGAAAAAGTATTTTCTAGGGGAACGACAGGAATTGTCGTGGTGTGTTCCCACTGTCTCTCATCTTGATTCTTGTACTCCACAAATGTAAATGTGAAGTGACAAAGAATAATCGATTTTCAGAATGTACACTGATGTCGCTAAAGTGACACGATCACACATACCAGCTGCAAATATTCCTGCAAGGTTAGAAACCCTCAGTATGGGGTACACCATAGACTAAGGTGTTGCAACTACACTTGGTGGAAGTGTAGTTGAGGCCGTGGCTCCATAAAGGAAGATGGAGAGACCACCAGGTTCGATCAATGCTCACCTAGAAAAGAAGTAGGTGAGCAAGGCACAAATTATTTATATCATCAAAAATCATCTCATAAGATTGTCTCTGAATATGTCCATGAATCAAACTGGGGGACGCTCCAAAGTTTAATGATTCCAGAGAACAATGACATCCCAAGTGGATTATGAGAATGCGCACGAGTCACTGGAAAGATCATGCGAGCATATTGATAATTAATTTAATATACATTTGCTTAAGGAAATAAAGCAAGATGAGATTGAACCAAGCTCCTTGTTGCTTAATTTCAACGAAGAGCGTATTTGGCTTATACAATCCAGGTAGAACTCGGTTCTTTGACAAATATACAAGTAGTTGGTGTGGTAGTGCTAACCAACCAAGTGTAAAGCCTATTGGACATACATAATTAATTTGTCATAAAGCATAATGAGAAGAAAGTAGTCTTTAAGTACAAAGACTCTCCTTGTGGCGCGAGGTTCCTCACAAAGCCCTGAAATTGTTCTCTTGTAATGAACGTTATATCGTTCCTCTACTTAGTTAGCTTGGTAATTTCAAAAGGACTTGAAATGCAGCATATTTTATGTGGTTAATATGTATCTCTGAAAGAATCAAGAGATAGAAGATATTTGCAAAAGTGCATGATGGCCTTTTGCTTCCCAACTGAATGACTCTAAACCACGGAGTGTGTTTGCAGTTACACTGGAACACTCACTTATTGATTTAAACAATCATGCGGATGTGGTATACCCGTCTAAGTGACTATTTGATTGGGAAGGGATAAACAAGTAAGGTTCGTGCCATGCGTACTAAATAAGTTCCTGATTCATAATTATAGCCATTTATGTTGATGGTACAGACATGATGTGTACTCTTGCAGTAATGAGAGACCTTAAAAGTTATTTAAAATCCGAATTTGAGATGAAAAATCTAGGGAAAGCTCGATCGAATACTGAGATTGTGGTATATTATTCCACCAGTTTGGATATATCTAAAGTTGTCAGGCAATTTAACAAAGACATGCATCCTGATAGCACTCCCATGATTAATCGAGGTTCAAATTTAAGTAAGTAACCATTTCGTCCAAAGGAATATGATGAAGATGTTTTGGGAGATAAAATTCTCATATCTAAGTACAATAGACGCATTGTTGTACTTAGTATAATAATGTACTCGATTAAATTTTACATCCTCAGGGAACTTGTTAGCTAGATATAGCTCCGCGCCAACGCAACGTCATTGGAATGGTATAGTGAACTCTTATGAATGAAATCATTCTCTTTCCCTGCCTCTTTTTCGTCACTGGAATGGTACAGTGAACGTAATCATGTACTTAAAGGTAACCATTGACATAAATTTGTTCTATCCCTACAAAGAAATTAAAAGGAATGCTAATGAAAGTGCAATCCAAAAGTTGTTGATTATGAAGGAACAATAACCCCTTCTCCAACGAAAGTAATCATGGGGAGATACGGTAGACTATTTTCTAGGTCATTACCGATATTCAGTTTCGAAAAGTACATGACTAAAGGAACAGTCTGGAACAACTCTGAAAATAATCAGGGGGAGATGCCGACATCAGGGGGAGGTGATGAGTGCTAAAAAGTGCATATTTCTATATATTTTTCTTGGCATTTAACTCATCTTTTGTGCATTAATTATACATTTTATCCCATATTCTGTATTTTCTTTGTTTTCAAGAATAAATATTTTTATTAATTAATTTTGCGTTTTTAGGTAATAAATAAAGTTTGGATGAATAGCGGAGCGGAAAAGAGCAGAAAAGCGGTGAAAAGCCGGGAGGAATTACACAAGGAAGCCGCGAAGAATGTTGTGCACAAGACCAAAAGGCTAGAAGTGGGCTTGAAGAGGAAGAATTGTTCTTAAAGAAGATATGGGCTTGGCATACCCAAGGCCCAAAACCCTCACCCAAATCCATTTCATATATCCATACCCGTTTCCCTTTCTAGCCGTCAGATTGGATCATCTCAGCATCGTACGGTCGCTTCATCATAGTGCATCAAAATCTGAAGATCCTGAAAAACACTATAGCACCTAACTCCATCTTGAGCCGTCAGTTTCGTTGCACTTCCGCGTCCAACGGTCGCTCCTCGCTTCCTTCCATCTCGTCGTTAGATCGATCCATCATCTCCACATCCCACGGCTCATCCTCGCTGTTCATCCAATTTGCTACAACCGCCCAACACCCGAGCACCTAACACCTATACCCGTCAGCCAAACAGACCTTACCCAATTTTCCATCGACCACCTTCTTCTCCATCTTCTCCCCCATCCCTCTGCAACAGATCCACCAACTCCATCTCCACCACACCCTCGTCTCTGCCAGCCGCCAAATTCCACCGAAACATCACAACCACTCCAACCACTAAAACCCATCATCACCCTATTTCTCTAGCCATCTATTTCATCGATTTCTCACCTCACCTCTCCCTGAAACCCTAGGTGAGAAATTGATGAAATAGGTGAGTCTATAGACGTAATTGGAAGGCATGGAGAGGAGAAGGAAGAGCAGAAGAAGAGTGGGTCGAAGAGATGGAGCAATTGTCCCATCTAATTAGGTGAGAAATCAGAAACCCTAACTGCCCTGTTTTGAATTTGGGTGAAAATTGTAAACCCTAATTATGTAAATTGGGTATAAATAGAAGGTGTGGGTATGTGTTGTGGTTATGCCTGGATTAGCCAGAGCACCATTTGGAGGCCTGGATTAGCCAGTGCTCTCCACTGTTAGGTTTTGTAATTTTCTGTTTTAATTCTAATTCTAAATTTCAATTTCAATTACTCTCTATGTTTATCATGTTCTAATTTCATGTGCTAGGGTTTAGATGAAACTCTTGATTGTATGTTAAGATAGTTAGTAATCATGTCATTGTTCTTGTAGTGCTAAAAATGAGTTAGGACTGCTAGTAGCCATTTGAACAAGCAAGCCTGTGATCAGCTGTGCTGTAGAAAGACAGCTGATGCTAGGGGTAAGTGAGTGATAATGGTTAAGAATTCAGCCCATTAGAAGGATTGTGCTCAAATGCCTTAGGATTGATAGATTAATTGCTTGTTACAAGTAAGCCTGTGATCAGCTGTGATGTAGAAAGACAGCTGATGCTAGGGGTATGCTAGTAAAATTAGTTGATAAATCACCCATTATAGTATTTCCTGAGATGAAACAAGATATGATTCGATTAGATGCTGCCTTAGCTTAGGACCAAGAAGTGGATTCAATGCCTTAGTAACTTCACACAGTTCTGCATCTTTTTCATTCACTGCACTAGTTCACTGCCTTAGGCTCACTGCCTTTGTTTAACTTCCACTGTCACTATCACTGCCACTGTCACAATCATTGATTCATTAGTTCACTGCCACTGCTTAGCTTAGAGAACTAGCTTAGCTTAGGAAAGCTTCAACTCACACCCCAAGTCCCTGTGGAAATGACCCGTATTTGCCCTGTATACAATCGACACCGTGCACTTGCGGTTAACAAGTAGGCTTCTTCATTGTCTTATTTTCTTACACTCTTAAAAGCCTACCAAGTTTTTGGCGCCGTTGGCGGGGACTTGGCTGCTGTTTTGTTGAAGTTTTTCTTGTATCTTAGTTTGATGTTTTTGCATAACTTGTTGTGCATCTTACTGTTTTGCATTGCATCTTAGGTTAACTGCATCTTAGTGTAACTTGCATTAGCATCTTGCATATTGCATATTAGTTTGCATCTTAGTTTGCATATCACTGCTGTATTGATCCCTCATTGCTTCTTTTTCAAGAGAAACTTACTTCTCTTTTTGAGCCAACAGGTGTTGTTGCTGCTGCTGCTTCCTGTTGCTGCTGCCAGCCTCTGCTGCTGTGCTGCTGCTGCTGGGCTTGCCACTTGCTGCTGCTGGTGCTGAGCCTCTGGTGCTCTTGCTGTTGTTGCTGCAGCTGTGCTGCTACTTTCTTCTTCTCCCTGCTGCTGCTGCTACTTCTGCCTGCTAGGCTGCCCTGGTGCAGTTGGAGTGAACCTGGTACAGCTAGCCATTCTTGCTGGTGCTGCCTTCTCCAAGCTGCCTGGTGCTGTTGGGTTGACCCAACTGGGTTTCTGTTGTAAAGCCAAAGGAAAGCCAAAGCCTAACTGGGCCTCTCCAACAAAAGTTTAGGAAGATCCAAAGCCCAACTGGGCTTGTGCAACTTAAAAAAATAGGGACCAAAGCCTAACTGGGCTTCCTCCAAAAAGGTAAGCCTAAACCCAAACCCAAATTTATTGGGCTTGTAATTTTTTTGTGGGTTTATATTGTTATTCTCTTTTGGGCTTGTAATTTTAATTATCTTTTTGGGCATGTAATAATTATTTTAATTTTATTTCTTTCTTTATTTGGGATGTAATAATTAGTTTTATTTTTATTTCTTTCTTTATTTGGGCTTGTAATTTAGTTGTTTGTTAGGCTTGTAGTTTCTTAATAGTGGGCTTGCTCTAAACTTAACTTTTTGGATTTTGGGCTTGCCTCTTTTGTGAACCAAACTTAACTAAATTTTGGGCTAAAAAAAAAAAAAAAAAATTGCTTCTGATTTCAAAAACCAAATTTTTTCTCCCCATCTTTAAAAACCAAAATGGGCTTTGCCCCTGGCCTTTAAAAACCAAATTTTCATCAACCAAATAGTGGGCTTTGTGTCACACTAGTTTCCTTTTTTTCAAATATGGGCCAACCTCATTCTCTCCATGAATACATGTTTCCCACAATAAAAACTCCATTATCATGTATTGTTTTACCTCAAACCGATGACTTTTTTAAAATAAATGCAAGCATGATACAAATACTTCCAAAATTTCGAGGGTTCGATTCTGATAACCCCTACACTCATGTAAGAGAGTTTGAACACACTTGTCGGACTATGCAACCTGATCATATGTCCGAAGACTCTCTGAAATTGCGTTTGTTTACATTTTCTCTAAAGGAAAGGGCCAAAATATGGTTTTACGGTTTGAGACCACAATCAATCAACACTTGGGACCAACTCACAGATATATTTTTCAAAAAATTCTTTCCACATCATAGGACCATCGCTATTCGTCAAAGTATCAATTGTTTTGTCCAATTGGATGAGGAAACTGTTTTTGACTATTTTGAACGTTTTAATGATTTGTTGAGCGAATGTCCACACCATGGATTTGAGAAGTGGAGACTTGTCGCTATCCTCTATGAGGGACTAGACTTTAAATCTCGAGCCATGGTTGAGTGTATGTGTAATGGTGAATTTCTTGATAAAACTGTGGATGATGCATGGAAATTTTTAGCTGAGATTGCGGAGAAAACCCGTCAATGGGAATCCATTAGGGAAACTGAGACACTATCACATGATATAGGTGGTAATGAATTGAACTTTGAAAATAGCATGTCTAGTCCTTCTCATGTGTATGATATTGAATATGAACCTAATCTAGAGGAACATGAGTTGACTAATGACACCACAACTGCTAATAGGGACAACTATGCATATTACTATGATGATGATGATGATAATGTTATGTTAGAAGAACATGTCTATGCTAAAAATGTTGTGGAACCTTTGGTTTCAAATACATTAGGCTTTTCTGCCCCGACCTTCATGAATGATATTTCTTCTAATATTCCATATGCATGTGATGTTGATACTGATTTTGATATTGTGCAATTATCCTGTGAAGAGCATGACTTAGGTAAATCTTCTGTTGACACTAATGATCCTATGCAGGAAAACATAGTTGATGTGTTTGATTCCATACTTCAACCACAATATATTGCTTCTGTTGATGATAATTTGAATATATCGGATAACCACGATTCTGAATTAGGACTTGTGCAAATTTTTTGTGATGATGAGCATGCTACACATCTTGAGTGTGACTTAGATAATGCTGATGTGACTGATAATATTGATACTCTTGATCTCATGCATGTGAGACACTTAGATGTCACTTTCTTTCCTAAGTCACAATCTGATAGCCTTCCACCCAACCTAGAGTTGGTTTGTACCCATATTGTCAAACCAATTTTTCTGAGAGTCCCTAATCTAGGTTTGGAACTGTGTGCTTCCCAAGTCCTTTTGGACTATTTTGCATCTAAGTATAATATCTTTGAGGAACCACAGTTGGAATTAGCATGTGTACCCGTCCCTAGCAAAGTTCATTTCGAATTAGACCTTGTGCATGATGAACCCCAAAAACTGCGAGATTTTGTATCCAAAATTTTATCTGTTGAAAAATCCAGGTTTGGGGGTAGCTCATTTTGTTTCACAGCTTCACTTGCATGCCTATCATATTATTATTGTGTGAAGCTGTTGAAACCTCTACACTTTGTCTTTTGGGTTGATCCTCAACTCTTTAGATTGTTAGTGTATGGTGAATTTTTTTGTATATAATCCAGTAGATAAAAATTTTAAAAATCCTTTTGTTCCTTTTGTATATATTTTGCTAATCCAATATGATCTCGACTGACATATGTTGGATTCTTGCCTTGAATAACGGAGTTCTAATCTTGCTTTCGCCGAAATCGGGTATTCTCTTTCCTTTTTCTCTACTCAGCATGATCCTCTTCATATGTTGTATTATAATATTGTTCATATTTTGAAACATTGAGGACAATGTTTAGTTTAGGTTTGGGGGTGAAAAGTAGATACTTTGATAATATGCCATAATTGAAAACAAGAACTCCTTCTTTTTGAAAAAAAAAAAAAAGAAAAAAAGAAAAATCATAAAAATCGAGCTCATTTACCTTGAAATGTTGACTCTTGTACAAATATGTATTTTTATTAGGATTCTTAGTCTAGATATTTAGGCACCCCTGATTCTAGCACAATCTACATGTGATAAGAAACTTGCACGCGCACGATCTACCAATACATGTATAGCCTCGATCTTCAAGGTGTTTGATAGGAAGTTAGATTGCCAATCACTTTAGAATACTGAATGAGACTTGACTAGCTTGTTCTTTGGTTGGCTGGGATAGAAGTTGGAGGATACGTTAAGAAAAGCAACCATAGAATTTGACCGGATGCATTCGATAAGGGCCACCTCTTGCTAAGAGTCATGTAATTATGTTTTTCTTTTTGTTCATGTATCAAAAGTGTCACTATGTTGTAAAGATCAAAGTTATTTCTTACAAAAAAAAAAAGTATTTATTCCATGTTTTGTCATGTTAAAGAAAATAGTTCTCTCTTGTTCCAAAAATAAAAGAGAGTAATCAATGTAAATAAGAGTCATGTAAAGAGTCATCTTTTTGTTGTAAATAGTCTTGTAATAAGCAAGGAGGGTGCAGCCATCGATGTATAACGCGGGTAAACTGAAATATCACCAACTCATTGGGTGAACATTCACAATTCTCGTAAAGCCGGACAGCTAGCTTGGCTTAGAATTCGGTTCTTAGCCTAAAAACTATCTCTTGGTGATTAGTAGTCATAACTTCAGGTCATTCTAGAAACATGTGTAGATACACTTTACACTCTTATCACGTGTCTTTAGTTGTTATCAGTGCTAGGATTGTGCCTTAGATAGCTAGATTGACATCTCCATTTTGCTGTGAGCTTCTACTGTCTTGCACATGTCACATTTGATGGAATCTGAGCTTATATTTTGTCCTAGAACTTTGTAGGTACGTTCTAAGCAAACCTTCACGAGACTTCACTCGTCCACTAGGGACACTTAGTGGTTTAAAAGGCTTAGTGCATATGCTAAATGCATTCGAGAGACCAACGACAGTGGTATAGGTAGGATTTCCTTAGTTTTGTTTTACTTGAGGACAAGTAAAATTCAGGTTTGGGGGTATTTGATGAGTGCTAAAAAGTGCATATTTCTATATATTTTTCTTGGCATTTAACTCATCTTTTATGCATTAATTCTACATTTTATCCCATATTCTGTATTTTCTTTGTTTTCAAGAATAAATATTTTTATTAATTAATTTTGCGTTTTTAGGTAATAAATAAAGTTTGGATGAATATCGGAGCGGAAAAGAGCAGAAAAGCGGTGAAAAGCCGGGAGGAATTACACAAGGAAGCCGCGAAGAATGTTGTGCACAAGACCAAAAGGCTAGAAGTGGGCTTGAAGAGGAAGAATTGTTCTTAAAGAAGATATGGGCTTGACATACCCAAGGCCCAAAACCCTCACCCAAATCCATTTCATATATCCATACCCGTTTCCCTTTCTAGCCGTCATATTGGATCATCTCAGCATCGTACGGTCGCTTCATCATAGTGCATCAAAATCTGAAGATCATGAAAAACACTATAGCACCTAACTCCATCTTGAGCCGTCAGTTTCGTTGTACTTCCGCATCCAACGGTCGCTCCTCGCTTCCTTACATTTCGTCGTTAGATCGATCCATCATCTCCACATCCCACGGCTCATCCTCGCTGTTCATCCAATTTGCTACAACCGCCCAACACCCGAGCACCTAACACCTATACCCGTCAGCCAAACAGACCTTACCCAATTTTCCATCGACCACCTTCTTCTCCATCTTCTCCCCCATCCCTCTGCAACAGATCCACCAACTCCATCGCTACCACACCCTCGTCTCTGCCAGCCACCAAATTCCACCGAAACATCACAACCACTCCAACCACTAAAACCCATCATCACCCTATTTCTCTAGCCATCTATATCATCGATTTCTCACCTCACCTCTCCCTGAAACCCTAGGTGAGAAATTGATGAAATAGGTGAGTCTATAGACGTAATTGGAAGGCATGGAGAGGAGAAGGAAGAGCAGAAGAAGAGTGGGTCGAAGAGATGGAGCAATTGTCCCATCTAATTAGGTGAGAAATCAGAAACCCTAACTGCCCTGTTTTGAATTTGGGTGAAAATTTCAAACCCTAATTATGTAAATTGGGTATAAATAGAAGGTGTGGGTATGTGTTGTGGTTATGCCTGGATTAGCCAGAGCACCATTTGGAGGCCTGGATTAGCCAGTGCTCTCCACTGTTAGGTTTTGTAATTTTCTGTTTTAATTCTAATTCTAAATTTCAATTTCAATTACTCTCTATGTTTATCATGTTCTAATTTCATATGCTAGGGTTTAGATGAAACTCTTGATTGTATGTTAAGATAGTTAGTAATCATGTCATTGTTCTTGTAGTGCTAAAAATGAGTTAGGACTGCTAGTAGCCATTTGAACAAGCAAGCCTGTGATCAGCTGTGCTGTAGAAAGACAGCTGATGCTAGGGGTAAGTGAGTGATAATGGTTAAGAATTCAGCCCATTAGAAGGATTGTGCTCAAATGACTTAGGATTGATAGATTAATTGCTTGTTACAAGTAAGCCTGTGATCAACTGTGCTGTAGAAAGACAGCTGATGCTAGGGGTATGCTAGTAAAATTAGTTGATAAATCACCCATTATAGTATTTCCTGAGATGAAACAAGATATGATTCGATTATATGCTGCCTTAGCTTAGGACCAAGAAGTGGATTTAATGCCTTAGTAACTTCACACAGTTCTGCATCTTTTTCATTCACTGCACTAGTTCACTGCCTTAGGCTCATTGCCTTTGTTTAACTTCCACTGTCACTATCACTGTCACTGTCACAATCATTGATTCATTAGTTCACTGCCACTGCTTAGCTTAGAGAACTAGCTTAGCTTAGGAAAGCTTCAACTCACACCCAAGTCCCTGTGGAAATGACCCGTATTTTCCCTGTATACAATCGACACCGTGTACTTGCGGTTAACAAGTAGGCTTCTTCATTGTCTTATTTTCTTACACTCTTAAAAGCCTACCAGGAGGATCCAAGGATATGATGTCAACATAATTTACTTCGAAATTGAAGCTGCGTTGTGCTCTTTTTCCCTTCGATCGAGAATAGTTTTTCCCAAAGGGGTTTGTTACTCGACAAGGTTTTTAGCGAGACAATACTGAAAGCATCAAGTATGTTGAACGTTGAAGACATAAAGATCGCGTCGATATTATTGAAAATATCTGAATCAAAGAAATGAAACACGATAGTCCGTTACGCAACGTAACTTCCAGAATCGACAACATGGTTCTATAAACATCAAAGTCACCAAAGTAAAGTGTGATAAACTCCTTTTGACTGCATTAGACTAATGAAAATTGACTGACATCAGGGGGAGCATCTAATGGTGTGTTGAACTCTTTTCCTTCACCGAGGTTACTTTTTCCCAAAGGGTTTTGCTGCTCGGAAAGGTTTTTAATGAGACAACAACAAAACACTGAGAAGTAATTTCCTAGCTAAGGATGTTGCCTTTCCGACGAGCATTTTCTGCCTTAGAAGTTGTGAAACAACTAGCCAACTTCAACGAAGCAAAGTGATCATCTGCAACGGATCACCTTTACTTGCATCTGTCTGGTTGTACTCTTTTCCCTTCGTCAAGGTTTGTTCCCACTAGGTTTTCCTTGTCAAGGTTTTAATGAGGCAACATATTCAAGTCTAACTATGTTCTACGTTTACGTAATATTGTACTCTTTTTCTTTAGTTCAGGTTTTGTCCCTTTGGGTTTCCCTGGCGAAGTTTTAATAAGGAAATTATCTTAGACTCGTCGATCTTTGAAGATCGTATTGCATGTGATGAACTACATGTAAAATACGAGACAACATGTGAAGTACTACATGTGAATAGTTGTACCAAGGTTTTGTCCCACTGGGTTTTTCCTTGTCAAAGTTTTAACGAAGCAATTGATTTCGGCACAAGTCATCAAGGAGAGGACGATATTTGAAGAACTATATGTGAAGCACTATGTATAAAGTTTTGTTTTGTTATTGAACCGCACAAGGGGAGTGTTACAGGGCCTACGATCCATGGATGTGCGGTCCAACTAGATTCCTAGGGTTGTATATAAAGGAAAATATGTAATGCTTCTACTCTAACCTCCTAATAAGATTGTTCTTCTTCTTCCCATTATCTTTATCTGTTTCACCTATAATTTTTACTACAAAAATAACCCATTAATACTGCATAAAATTTCAAAGGCTATGCAATTGCAGGGGTTAAGATACTAGTCTCTAAAAAAGCCTGGCTAAATTGGGGCCTATGCCACTTAATTGGGGCCTATGGATTTTTTCATCCACCCCATAAAGAATGATAAGGGGTGTCTAAGTTTGATGAAACTACCATTTTACCCTCAAATATTAATACTACTAATTTGTCCCCATCAAATCCTAATCATAAAATTAAAAACTAAAATCAAAATCATAAAACTAAAATCATAAAATTTAAAAACTAAAATCAAAATCAAAATCATAAAGCTAAAATCATAAAATTAAAAACTAAAATCAAAATCAAATTCATTTCCATCTCCACTTCAACTGATTCTTCTTCTTTTCTTCTCAACCCAATCTTATAAACTAGGTTTTAGTAACATAAAATTGCTCAAAAAATGAAAATTTTGAAATCAAATTTTTCCTGGTTTATCAGAATCGGTTAACGTTAATGTATATGTGATCCGATTGCAAAGAGAAACGGTTTACGTTCATGCCCACAAAGACCGATTATCCTTGATATGTTTTCTGGTTCGAGAAATTTGAACCAGAATCGGATTACATTAGCACTTATAAAAACCGATTGTTGACGTATAATGTTAGAATCGGATTTTATATGTGTGTCGAGTAAACCGATTGTTGTTCTCAATTTTTCTGTATCTTCTTTTTGTTAGAATCGGATTACATGAGCATTCTTATAAACCGATTCCTATTATGCAATGTCAGGAATCGGTTTTTACATATGTATCGTGTAGACCGATTCTGGCTAACCAATTTTTTTTTTTTCAGTTAATACTCGATCATAAAATGAGTATGAAATCATACTCGATTTCATTACTCGATTACAAATGAAAATGAAAACTATATGCTTTTAACCAATTTGAAAATGAGTAAAACTTTATACTCGAATTGAAAACGAGTATAACTTTATACTCGAATTGAAAACGAGTACAACTTCTTAAGCGATTTGAAACTGAGTATGAAGTCATACTCATTCTTAACTCGGGTATAGAATGAATTTTAATTTTATTGATGTTTAACAACAAATAATCACAGATAAAAATGAAAAAATTTACTCACAATCGGTGTATGTTTATGCCCATATAAACCGATTCTGGATAATCGGTTGATACCACTAAGAACATAAACCGATTCTGAGTTGGTGTTCTTAAAAAAAAATCAAATTTTTAAATTTTTTTCAAGTTCAAGGGATTCATTAACACACTTTAATTTCACATCTAACACGATATTTTACCACTAATTACCCGAATTAAAACTAATTAATTAAGGATAAATTAGCCATTAAAAAATAGTTGGTTAAGGGGTTTCTATGAATTTTTCCCCAATGACCCTATTTTGTCATGTAGTTATAGGCCCCAATTAAGCGGCATAGGCCCCAATTTAACCGGATATAAAAGAGAACAGTGAGTAAAGCAAGAAATACTACTCGCAAGTCAAATTAAAATCACTCATCTTTCTTCACAACCATAGGACACTAACAAATATGAGCATGTCATTGCTTCCTTCCTCTTCCTCTCTTGGTTGGTTGTGTTTCTGCTTGCTCTTTTCCAGATACTTCTGTTATATCCGCTGCATAACATTCAATTAAGGCATGTTTAGGCGTTAACCGTGGCTGATGTTTGACAAGATTCGTAATGAAGTGTCTTGAGTACCTCATAAAAGTAAGAATTTCCAAAGGCTAAAAGGCTTCTCATAAAAGCAAAACCACTTTCTATCAAATAGGGCAAAGACAAACGTAGCTATGCTCTAAGGTATTGATTCGGTTTATGATCTTGTGTGGTGATACGTAAATAAGAAAAAAGGTTAAGGAGAAAATACAGTACCATCAGGACCCGAACGTAAAAAAGATGTTCTTCAGTTTCTCCATCTTCTTAGCATCTTGTGCCTGGTCCGTCTTGAACTTAAGACCCATAATCATGCCAGCACTAGAAGACCCACAAATAAGCATAATGCACACATCATTTGACATGTTGCATGTAGCATGAAGGGGATAACATCCAATTCATATAGCATCTTTACACAAAAATAGAAAATCTGGGGAATAACCAAATACTCACTCCGTTTCCAAAAGACAGTCCGGTTTGACTTTGTCATGATATTAAGAAGACTATGGTAGTTCACATTCCCATCCTTAATTACTTGTCTAATTTATTTCAATAAATATGTTAGTAGTAAAAACTACCAAAAATTGTATTGGGATTGTAAATAGAAAAAAAAACTAAAACATATTGATTTATAAAAACAGTATCAATAAAGATTGTATACTTATGGAGTATAACCTTAATAAGAATTTAATTTGAAACCATACATATATTGTCTTCAAAAGGATATATTTTTTTCCTTAATTATACAGACTTCATTAATATTCTAGATTGGGTCTCATTAAAATAGAAATTATGAATATAAAAAACTTAAAGGTATGTTAGAGAGTTCATTGGAAAAATATGACTATAGACAGAAGCTGGACACATTTTTGAAACATACAAAAATGGAATAGCGGACGGTCTTTCAGAAACAGAGGGAGTAACACATATTTATTCCAAAGCATTACCATGACAACATACACCACTACGTATCTTAATCATCACATATATATATCAATTAGACTTGACACTGAAGAAAGCACATAAATTTTGTTGCCCGGCATTCAAAGGCGTTCACTCCAAGTATGTTGTGTCATTTTCTGTAGGAATTCTCACTCGAATGCTGAGGATGCATGCTAAAACTTGGCATTTTGGTTTACCCTTTAGGTTTCTCTTAGCCAATGGGTTCTTAAAATGTAGACACTCTTACTTGGTCCAGCCCATGGGCGGAATCAAGGGTGGGCTAACCAAGATTTTCGCCACAAAAATCGCTGTTAATTTACAGCAATTTTTTTGCCTAATTCACAAACAATCTTGGTTTTATTCTAGAATAGTTACATTCACTGCATTATAATAAACTCGAAAGTTAGATTTGCTTTTCGGGTTCTACTCAACAATTATTGTCGATGACATAAAAATTACGCATATAATAAGCTAGCAGTAAAATATAGTAAAGAAGAATTCGTACCTCCGGTTATCAGTAACTTTGAGAACCAACTTCCCGTCACAATGTCGGTATTTCTTTACATACCTTGACTAAGTTTAACCCCAGACTATGAAATGAATCAAGAAAAAATCAATCCAAAACCCAAATTATCACAATAAATAAACAAAGATTAGAATAACAAGAAAGGATTCTGATTGTGGATCCTACTAATAAGGTAAACATCCGGTACCATACCTCATCAATATCATCACATCTGATAATTAGAATTGTTTAGTTTAACATATTCAACACATTATGACTCTATATCTAAGTGGTAGCCTCAACACATAAAATGTTCAATAACCGTGTTTTGAGATCAAACGACTAAATTAGTCCGATTTGCCTAGTCACCTTGAACTCGCTTTCTCAGCAATTCAGAAATCACTAGTTAACTTGAATCTTAACTTGGCCGGCTCATAAATCATAAGACTTCCTACTTCCATTTGTTTTTCTGATCCAAAAATTCTTTATACTAACTGTAAATGAGGAAAATCCTACGACTACATCCAAAGAAACACATACACACCTAATGAAGTAAGCAAACAAGAGATGCACAAGAACAAAAAATATACGTGGTTCGGTATGATTACCTACGTCCACGGAGGTAAGGGATGATCTTTATTACTTGATTCAAGGTTACAAGGAATGTCTCTTCTTACAATCTCACAAGTCTCACTCTCCAGCTCTTAGTATTCTCTCTTTCCTCACTGATCACTTGCCCTTTAACTCTCTACATGGCCCTCTATTTATAACTACAAGTGATGATACATCCAAGTTACAGTGTAAGTCGCGGCGTATCTTCCTTGACGTCCTTCTCGGGTAGCAGGCGATGTCTTTTCTGAGATGTAGGGCTAGGCCTGGTGATATCTTCTCCCGACATCCATTCATCCGATGTCGATCAGTTAGTGAGTATGGACGATGTCGCCCTTGATTCTTAGCCGAGTCTTACTTTGACCAGATTCTTCTTATCTTCTCAACTACTTCGGCAATGTATTTATTGCTCTTGTACTCGATGGCTGTCTCTTCTGTCACCTCCGACCTTTACACGTATTGTCTGCACGGGTTTCCTTGGTGTCTCTTTTCTCGCGCCTAGGCCAGGTAGAATGATTTGGTGCTTTACGCCTCATCTGTTGTCGATGCCCCCACTACCTAGGATTGCTCCACTTGGATCTGTGGATTATTTACACCTACATTTATGCCCCTTTTTTCACTCGTGTGATCGACACGAGGGGAAGAAACTGCTTCGCCTTCCACGTCCGCTGCCATGCCGTGTTTCACACCATGCTGTTCCCCACTACACTCGTCTTCATGACATGTTTACCCTCTCCGCCGGTTACAATTGTTGGGACTATAAATTCGAGCCTTAAACCCTTGGATTTTCACGTTTACTTTCTCCGAAAATTTACATTCTCTCTCCTTAGTTTCTTCTTCCAACTGCTGCTCTGATATTCCTTTATCTCCTGATTCTCTGAAAGTTTCAATCATCCTTTGATCCTTCCATTGCTTTCCCCTTGCTGCTTGTTATCATCTTTAGTTCGAAGTTTCTCCCCAACAGTTCTTCCATGGCTTCTTCGACTCCCTCCATGACAGAGAAGAGGTGTGTTAGTTATACCTTTTCTGAGGATAATGGTGTTCCCATTGATTCTTTGTTTATTGTTGACAGCCCTTCACACCATGATCATCATGCCATTAACTCTATCCTCTCTGATGGTTCTCCTTCATTTGTATGTAGGAATGACAAGAAAGTTGCCAAAGACTTGAATGATGAACAGTTCATCAAGCAGTTGAAGAGTGATTTTGATCTTCATGGTTACGACATCAGACTCTTGTCGGGCCAAAGGGGAGTTCTGAAGAGAAGTGATGTTGTGAATTTCCCTCACTCGGCCGAGGTGATCGTCTGTTGATGGTGGATTTTAGTTCAGGGCTAAAACTGTAAAACCAAATTTAGGCGCTGACATCCTGTAAAGGATAAAGCCACTGATAAGTGATGAATACTTCTTCACTTCGCTAATTTACCTAGTGTTGATGGTGGATTTTCATTAAAGGTTAAAATTGTAAAGGCCGAAATTATGCGCTAAATCCTGCAAATGATAAAGCCACTGATAAAATGGTGAATACTTCCTCACTATAAACTTATAGCATTATCAATTAATGCATGACCAGCCTTGTATTTCCTGCACTGCTCCACTCTCATTATTGGTGCGGCATGCCGACTGAGTGTTGCTCTCAGCAGAGCAACATGAATCTCCAAGCGTTAATAATGAAGCACATACGAAATACCCGTACATGCTGCAATTCTCGGAGTGTTATACTAACCCGATCGAGCATCTGGACTGTCTACGACAGTTTTGGAAATAATCACGACCACGCAAGTCGGCCACAAAGGTGAAAAATCACTCCTGAAAAAATAATCACCAAACGCCAGCCCAGAATGGATATCCAGACTGGTGTGGAGCAGCTTGGAAAAGTTTGTACGCACAAGACCGCCTACGGCAGTCTCAAATTCATCACGACCGTTCAACTTCCCTAACCTGACCAGATTGCAATATACGATTGTCAGAAGTTGGGTCAGCGTGGAGAATTGAGGGTCGCAGAAAAGTCCACTAAAAACCTAAAATTGATCACGACCATCCAACTTCACCAGCATGGTTGGATGGCTTAGATTAACCCTGAGATGGTCGGACACATACCACCGCACTGAGCACCGACCTAATAAGTGCCCCACACAATCGACCTCTCCAGATGAGGTATACAACACGTATTTTCGGTTAGCCAAACTATCTAACACGCGGCCGGCCAAAAACCCTAATTAGGGTTTGTGTCGCAAATCGATCACGAGTGTCCATCTTTTCTTGCTCGAATGAAGGGTCCAAGAATAGACTAAGCAGGTCCAGTGAGTATCAACACGATCACTGTGGGCCCATCTATCTCCACACCTGATCGGCCAAGGCATACCATGACTGGTTGCCTCGATTCGCACGCCCAAACTAGGCGTGGTCACACATCCCAATTGCAAACCAATCTCGACCACTCAACTTCGCCGGAAAAATTGAGTGGCTTAGATCACGTTTCTGTGGGACAATAAGGTACAGACGTGTACACCAGCCCGCGTCTGCATGCCTGACTGATCGGCCAAGACCGACCAAGCTTGGTCGTCTCGAAATACGCGCCCGAAGTAGACATGACGCGCGGCCTTTGCGGCATGATATTTCTGTTACAAATCAATCTCAGCCATTCCTCTTTGCCTGAAAAATTCAGTGGTCTAGATTGCACCTTCATGAGACAGTGAGGTATAGGCGCCTACGCCAGCACGCCGTCTGCACACATGCCCGATCGGCCCTGCAAAATATGTCTCCCACGCTTGGATTCGACCAGGCTAAAGGTTGGTGTTTGAGCACCTCCTATACCCTAATCCAGGTCGCAGATGTGGGTCGCAATCCATCTTGTCCGTCCAACTTCACCAGCTTGGAAGGACAACCTAAGATAGGAATTAGGCGACCAGTGAGGCATCACCACAATCACCGTCCACCACTCATCCACACAAAGTGATCGGCCAAGTCAGGACTTACATGTATAGCCTCCAAACGATCACTCAAAGATGGCTAGACATGCATCTATTTTAAGACGCTTAATCGTGACTTACTCCTTTAAGCTTTAAAAACAGCGATGCTTCACACATGCTGATTATATTTGATGCATTACCTTCATAGAATACACACGATGTTTCACAAATATCGACTTCCTAAATAACTTAACATCACATGCTACCTTTTGTGGGTCCCACGATCCACACACTCGAGACATTAATCATGTCACAAACTGGGGGATACATACTGGGGTATTGGTCTGGCGGTTTACAGCGTGCAGTGCACAACGCGCCATTACAAGAACGTGTCAGGAAGACATGGACGGTTAGTGATGATGGGAGAAGTGGGCAAGACTAATCGTGTGACACTAACACACGCAACTCCACTACTCCATCACTCCACTTTCTCCACTTCCCATGAGAGTCGTGGTTAAGGCTCAATGACTTGTATAAATAGGTTCTCCTCCTTAATTTCAAAACAACACAAGACGAGACAGAAGCCAAGAGTTTATACAATCGTATTCCAACACCAGAACTGATAGCTTTCATTTTGCAAGCCAGTTCAGCTTTCTGACATGTCATACACATCCAACACCTTCACAATCTCAACACCTTCTTCTCTTCCCTCCCTAAGATCAACCCCATCTCCTTCACTTTGTGACCGAAGCAAGTCTGGAACAACCATTTCTTGGTTAAGGCCAGAGTTGTACAAATTGATTTCTCGAATCACAAGCACTCCCGTGCAGTGCATTTGTTTAGGGTTTAGATTCATTTCTCATCCACACACCCCAAATTACCAAAACCGGCAGAAATAGTTTTCACCTATAAACAATTGGCGACCACAGTGGGAGATTAATCTCTCGGTTGCAAAATCAATTTTCAAATCCAATTCAATCTTATCAATTTCGAAATGGTGGATCTTAGGTCTGGATCAGCAACCAATCCTGACGGGACTAGCGCTGACAAAACTCTCGGTGTTGATATCCCAATCAGCGGTGTTACCCTGCAGCCAGTCAATACCATCAATGTATCTCGTGGAATTACTTCCTCTACTACCAGCACCAACGGAGCAGGAGGAGATATTCCATTGGGCGTGACACCTCCTATCACCAGAGCCAGAGCAGCCGAAAACCCTGGCATCTCTTCAAGTGTAACGCCTCCAGCCGTCACCAGACCAACTTCCACCCCTTCATCAGGACGAGGAGCTAGAGGAGCAAGAGGAGGACCATCTCCCATTACCATCGCAGATTTGATGGAGAGGCAGGAAGTCCTTGCTAAGACTCAAACGGATATGGCTGCAACTCATAAAGAGGTACTCACTTTTCTTAAAGCATTAACTGATCGATTGCCACAAGAGCCACGACAACCCTTGGAGCCAACAAGGAACACATTCAACACACCCAGAGAAGGTACTTCAGCGGCGCGGACCTACATGGACCTGATCAAAGAAGCGACATCAAATATGAACGGTCCTGTCATGGAGATTCCTACACTAGGGACTGATCCTCACAACGATCCTCCTCAAGTCAATCGTCTCACTATGAGCCAGAGGCCGGTGGATCAGGAAGCGGTTTCTCTAGTGAAAAGTTTATGCGAACTTTTACACCTCTCGAAGAATCATCGGGCAAAGACGTTTTGCTGCAATAAACCAGAAGAAGGTCACAACCGGACCTACACGTTACTGCACGCATCAAGGATTCAGAGTTCAAGAGGGCCCTCATCGACACGGGAGCTTCTTCGAATGTGATTACTCTCAAGACTCTCAGGACGTTCCAGGTTGGCTTAGGCAAGATCGTATGGCATCCTACCACAATGACAGACTTTGAAGGAAACCAGACCAGCACATACGGGATCGTCCCTTCAACGTATCACCAATGCCTGAAGACTATGCCTAATAAAGAAGTCATTCGTATTCCTACATCATTGTCTTCTTACGCACGAATATGCGGAGTGGAACTGTCCAAACCGAGGGAATCTCCGCAGGAAGGATCAGACAAAGTCCATTGCATCCCACTCCCCCACGTGAGTATCGATCCAGGAGGAGGACCAACTTGCATCATCGAAGGCTAGGCCCCATTATGTATCCTTGCTGACGAGGCATCTCAGTTCTTCTCTCCGCCCAACGGAATGATACAACAACGATGAGCCACAAGAAGAAGTGCTAGACGCTCCACGACAGCTGCAAGATGGTACCAACTCCACAACTGATGAGCTTGACGATGAGGAATATCCTAGGCCTATCTCCATTAGCTCGACCTTGTGTAAGCATTCATACAATCTCCGATCCAAGCCGGTCAAACAATCTCCGAGGCAATTCAGGCGCGAGATCAGGTGTTGCATGGATTCCAGAGACTTGAACGAATGCTGCCCCAATGACGATTTCATCTACCTAACATCAACACGTTGGTAGATGCTACCAGCGAACACGACATGTTCTCCTCCATGGATGGATGTAGCGGCTACAACCAGATAAGGTTGCATGATCATGGTGCAAGTAAGACATCTTTTCAAACCCTATTGGAAACTTTTGTTATACCGTAATACCATTCGGTTTGAAAAGTGCCAGTGCGACGTATCAACGCGTTATGACGACAATCTTCCATGACATGATGCATAAGCAAGTTGAAGACTACGTGGACGATATAGTAGTCAAACCCAAGACTCAAGATATCCTCATAATGCCGCTGCCGCGAACCGTTAAGGGGCTCCACAGCTTCATGGGCAAGGTGAATTCCACGTTTTATACCTGGATTAGCCCAGCTCGTTGCTTCATTCACTCCCTTGCTGAAGAGAGGAGAAAGTTTCGTCTAGACCGCACTACAACAGGAAGCGTTTCAGAAGATTCAACGAATATTGTCATCTCCAAATCATAGCAAAGGGTTCACCTATCATGTCAGCCCGGACAAAGAGCGAGCCAGGGACATCTTCAGATATACTGGAGCGTCCCGAATTCAGGACACTTGAGGGTCACGATCCAAATATGACTGAACAATAAGTGGTGTAATTGTGCATCAATATGAAGGAACCTGTCTATCGTGCTTTGTCGAAGAACCTGCGGTTTCAGACATCCTCTGAACTCCGTGAAGCTGCTAAACGCTTAGTTGCGACAGTACCTGCCTTGCTAGAAGAACAAGCCTGCCAGTAATGAAGAGCATCATGATGTTCGCGGAAGAATACATCTCACCAACAGGCAATACAACCTTCAGCCTTCTGTAAGCAGTTTCACTAAAGCAGCAAGAGGAAAGCCACCGAGATACAACATCCTGCGCATCCAAAATTGCCAACTTCAACTCTAGCACCACGTGCACGACTGCCGCAATAATGAAACAACGTCCAAGATATTCCATATCTGGATCGACGGTAACTAGATCAATGACAGACGCTTTCAGAATTTGTCTCCCGTGGAAAAATTAGTTCCGTTACCAAAGGAGATTGCACCTGGGACTTAATAGGGTGCCAAGTTCGTGCAAGTTGCCACCACGCCTCTCCCTGCCAGTCTCTTCTGATCACAGCTTCTACCAAGAACTTTTGTTGCTCGTCGATTGATACCATCCAGAGCTTCACCATATCAACAACCATTACGTACAAAAGACCCATCGGGCATACAAGATGGAGCCACGTAGACCACGCTTGGGGACTGAGGCTCAGCATGAAATTCCTTCGCCGTCAGTCAAGAACTTCTTCAGCACAAGAGAGATAGTCAATCAAGAAGCATGTAATTCGCAAAGGGAAACCAAGCTGAAGAAGAGGCCGCTTCAACACTCTCTCCAACAGAAGCCGCTTCAACGCTCCCTCCACCAGAAACGGCTCCCCAGCAGAAGCCGCTTCAACGCTCCCTCCACCAGAAACGGCTCCCCAGCAGAAGCCGCTTCAACGCTCCCTCCACCAGAAGCTGCTTCAACGCTCTCCGGTTCCTGCTCGCTCCAGAAGCTGCTCTAACGCTCTCCAGGACCTGCTCGCTCCAGAAGCTGCTTCAACGCTCTCAGCGGGACCCACACCACGTTCGAACATACAAGGTTCACGTTTGGGAAAAGCAAGCACGCCTGGGTCCCACGAGCAAAGGGAAGACCGATGGTTAGCAAGACCGGTGTTAGTCA
The DNA here is from genome assembly GCF_003573695.1 of Papaver somniferum. Lineage (NCBI taxonomy): Eukaryota > Viridiplantae > Streptophyta > Magnoliopsida > Ranunculales > Papaveraceae > Papaver > Papaver somniferum. The sequence continues at coordinate 119,092,826 of NC_039367.1, forward strand.
GCAAGACGTCACAACAGCAAGGCCGGTATTGGTAGAAGTAGCAAAGCTGGTATACGGGACAAGGCCGGTGTTCGAACGAAACTAGACAGCAAGGTCGGTGTTGGTCAATGAGCAAGTCTAGTGTTGGGTGAGGCAACAGGTTTGGTGTCTGGTCAAAGCAGGCACGCGGCGGGTCCCACTCGATCAGGCACAACTATCCCCAGATTGGTCAAAGCAGGCACAGCCGGCCCCAAGCAAAGCAGGCATGCGACGGGTCCCACATTCGGGCAAAGCAAGCAAGGCTGGTATTGAGCCACGTCAGCAAACAAAGCCGGTGTTGCTCAAGTCCGCGAAGCTGGTATTGGTCGAGATCGCAAGGCTAATATCCCGTCACGCAAGCAAGACGGATATCCCGTCACGCAAGCAAGACTGATATCACGTCACGCAAGTAGGCTTGTATTGGGTCACGTCAAGCCGGTATTGGTCAAGGCCGATCAAGGTCACAAGGCTGATATTGGGCCACGTCAGCAAACAAGGCTGGTGTTGGTCGAGTCTATGAAGCCGGTGTTAATCAAGGTCATAAGGCTGGTATTCGAATGAAATAGGCGCACACAGCAGGGCCGGTTTTCAGTCGAAGCACAAGGCCGACGTTTGAAGCATGTACACGGTGGACCCGTGTTTGATCGAAGCATGCACATCTGCCCATGTTCGAAGAAAGCATGCTTACATCGGGTCCCACATTCGACCAAAGAAGGCACAGAGTGGGCCTACATTTAACCGAAGCAGGCATAACAAGCCCACGATCGATCAAGCAGGCGCATGATGAGTCCCACGATTGAGCGAAGTAGGCGGACCCACATGCCTATCAAACATGTGCAACAGGGTGACGATTGGTTGAAGCATATACATGGTGGGGTCCACATCCGTCCAGGGTTTCATGCACGGTTTTCTATGGGAAGAGGATCATACAAGTTCTATTCCCTTCTTATATCAAATACCCAAAGGAGGAAATCGGTCCCACTAAGGTCGTCGTCACACCTGGCGTACTCCCACGAACGAAGCATCCACAACATCCCCACATTCGAGCGGAGCAAGCACGAAGCAGGCTCTCGACAGAAGCAGGCATAGCAAGATCGATCGAAGCAGGCAAGACTGACATCATGCTAGGGGAACGCTCGCCTAGACGCCTCTTGAACGTGAAATTCTCCATGGACAGGACGACCCGTCTCTCCTGGTAACATATAACTTTGTCTCATAAGTTTTATCTGTATATGTCACCATCTAATGCCTACCACACAATAGTGTAACCATTATGTGCTAGGCAGGGGACTTAATGTTGATGGTGGATTTTAGTTCAGGGCTAAAATTGTAAAACCAAATTTATGCACTGACATCCTGTAAAGGATAAAGCCACTGATAAGTGATGAATACTTCTTCACTTCGCTAATTTACCTAGTGTTGATGGTGGATTTTCATTAAAGGCTAAAATTATAAAGGCCGAAATTATGCGCTAACATCCTGCAAAGGATAAAGCCACTGATAAAATGGTGAATACCTCCTCACTATAAACTTATAGCATTATCAATTAATGCATGACCAGCCTTGTATTTCTTGTACTGCTCCACTCTCATTATTGGTGCGGCATGACGACTGAGTGTTGCTCTCAACAGAGCAACACGAATCTCCAAGCGTTAATAGTGAAGCACATACGAAATACCCGTACATGCTGCAATTCTCGGAGTGTTATACTAACCCGATCGAGCATCTGGACTGTCTACGACAGTCTTGGAAATAATCACGACCACGCAAGTCGGCCACAAAGGTGCAAAGTCACGCCTGACAAAATAATCGCCAAACGCCAGAATGGATATCCATACTGGTGTGGAGCAGCTTGGAAAAGTTCGTGCGCACAAGACGGCCTACGACAGTCTCAAATTCATCACGACCGTCCAACTTCACCAGCATGGTTGGACGGCGCAAATTATCCTATGACCGGTTAGGCAAAGCTTGTCCTGTACACCCGCGGACCTTCTTCCTACCTGCATGACCGACTCTTCCCTAACCTGACCAGATTGAAATATACGATTGTCCGAAGTTGCGTCAGCGTGGAGAATTGAGGGTCGCAGAAAAGTCCACTAAAAACCTAAAATTGATCACGACCAACCAAATTCACCAGCATGGTTGGATGGCTTAGATTAACCCTGAGATGGTCGGACACATACCACCGCACTCAGCACCGGCCTAATAATAGCCCCACACAATCGGCCTCTCCAGATGAGGTATATAACACGTATTTTCGGTTAGCCAAACTAGCTAACACGCGGCCGGCCAAAAACCCTAATTAGGGTTTGTGTCGCAAATCGATCACGAGCGTCCATCTTTTCTTGCTCGAATGAAGGGTCCAGGAATAGACTAAGCAGGTCCAGTGAGTATCAACACGATCACTGTGGGCCCATCTATCTCCATACCTGATCGGCCAAGGCATACCATGACTGGTTGCCTCGATTCGCACGCCCAAACTAGGCGTGGTCACACTTCCCAATTGCAAACCAATCTCGACCACTCAACTTCGCCGGACAAATTGAGTGGCTTAGATCACGTTTCTATGGGACAATAAGGTACAGACGTGTACACCAGCCCGCGTCTGCATGCCTGACTGATCGTCCAAGACCGACCAAGCTTGGTCGTCTCGAAATATGCGCCCGAAGTAGGAATGACGCGCGACCTTTGCGGCATGAGATTTATGTTGCAAATCAATCTCAGTCATTCCTCTTTGCCTGAAAAATTCAGTGGTCTAGATTGCACCTTCATGAGACAGTGAGGTATAGGCGCCTACACCAGCATGCCGTCTGCACACATGCCCGATCGGCCCTGCAAAATATGTCTCCCACGCTTGGATTCGACCAAGCTAAAGGTTGGTGTTTGAGCACCTCCTATACCCTAATCCAACGGTCGGAGATGTGGGTCGCAATCCATCTTGTCAGTCCAACTTCACCATCTTGGACGGACAACCTAAGATAGGAATTAGGCGACTAGTGAGGCATCACCACAATCACCGTCCACCACTCATCCACACAAAGTGATCGTCCAAGTCAGGACTTACCTGTACAGCCTCCAAACTATCACTCAAAGATGGCTAGACATGCATCTATTTTAAGACGCTTAATCGTGACTTACTTCGTTAAGCTTTAAAAACAACGATGCTTCACACATGCTGATTATATTTGATGCATTACCTGCATAGAATACACACGATATTTCACAAATATCGACTTCCTAAATAAATTATCATCACATGCTACCTTTTATGGGTCCCACGATCTACACACTCGAGACATTAATCATGTCACAAACTGGGGGATACATACTGGGGTATTGGTCTGGCGGTTTACAGCGTGCAGCGCACAACGCGCCATCACAAGAACGTGTCAGGAAGACATGGACGGTTAGTGATGATGGGAGAAGTGGGCAAGACTAATCGTGTGACACTAACACACGCAACTCCACTACTCCATCACTCCACTTTCTCCACTTCCTATGAGAGACGTGGGTAAGGCTCAATGACTTGTATAAATAGGTTCTCCTCCCTATTTCAAAACAACACAAGACGAGATAGAAGCCAAGTGTTGATATAATCGTATTCCAACACCAGAACTGATAGCTTTCATTCTGCAAGCTAGTTCAGCTTTCTGATACAAGTCATACACAGCCAACACCTTCACAATCTCAACACCTTCTTCGCTTCCCTCCCTAAGATCAACCCCATCTCCTTCACTTTGTGACCGAAGCAAGTCTGGAACGGTCATTTCTTGGTTTAGGCCAGAGTTGTACAGGTTGATTTCTCGAATCACAAGCACTCTCGTGCAGTGCATTTATTTAGGGTTTAGATTCATTTCTCATCCACACACCCCAAATTACCAAAACTGGCAGAAATAGTTTTCACCCATAAACACCGTCGTCACCAAAGGTCAATTGGAGCTCGGACTACGCTTCCCTCTGTACAACCCTAGTCGTCCATTCATGTATGAGGCTCTTTCAAAGCTTCGTCCTCATCGTGCGTTAGCTCAGTGGAATGGTAATACTTTTTCGTCTCATAAACGAGTAGGAGAGTCGAAGTCGGGGCAGTTGCACTCCTACGGCATGGTCCACCTATGATCCGTCCGAAGCAGGCGACTATTCCCCGCTAGTTTTGCTGCCAATTATCGGAGTGGGACTTCCACTAATGGTGACCTCACCGGTTTTGCTGCTAGTCCTCACCGTAATAAGACTATCCCTGATGGTTTCAAGAAGCTTCTCCTGGATGAGGACCCTGAGGGGAAGACGACTAACAAGCAGGCCCGACATACCAGTGATGTGGATTGGGACCGAGTTCCGCTTACTATCTACGGTCCTTTTCTTAATGTCCAATTTCCTCCTCCAGCCGAGTCCTACCCGTTCTGGGTAGTCAATGTTGATCGAGTAAGTCGCTTCGTCTATTTTAACTTTGTCGGCCCGGGTATCCAGATGGGTCATGTTTTGATTCATTGTTGTTTTGCAGTCTCAATCTCAAAGTAGTCAGTTTAAAGCTTCGGTTTCTAAGAAGAGGGATAGGGGTCCTAGTACAGGAGTCGAAGGAGAGGCAGGGAAGGTAACAAATATATTTCTCTTCCTTCAGTACATGTGCTTGCCCCTATTTGTTGCCTTGAATGGATCTAACGAAGACTCATGTGCAAAAATCGAAAGCTGATAGGAGAGATGTGAAGAATGCTCCGGCGACTGAGGGTGAGGACCCCGACAAGCGGCTTCCCTTGTCTCATTTTCTGAGGAAGTTGTCTCAGAAATATTCTGATGTTTCTTCTACCGCTGTATATGGTAAGCCTAGTGGATGGGAGAAAGAATCGAAGGTCGATGAATCTTCCCAAGGGGAAGTTATGCCCCAGCAGTCTGTTAGTAGAAGTGTCACTCTTGCTGATGGTGTTGTTCTCCTTGTTTCTGATGGTGAGGATGATGACGATCTTTTTGAAGAGAACGATAGTACTGGTGGTGTGGGCGAGAAAGAGGATGAATCTGGTGCTGGTGAATAAAATGTTACCCCTGAGGGTGTGTTGTTGGAAAAGGTCTCTCCTGTTATTCCTGCCCCGAGCTCGGGTGGGGCTACCTTCTTTACTATCTCGGGTCCGATATGCAATTCTCTCGGGGCTCTCACTTCTCCCGCCTTTGCCTCATTGTCTGATGATCAGATGATCAGTGATGTATCTTTGTACTCTGCCGGTCTAAAGGGCACTTTTGATCAAATGGTGAGTCGTGTTTCTTTATTCATACATTTATAACGTCGAGTGGTTTCTGACGTTCATAGTGTTTTCAGGTCGCCAATAAGGAGTTGTTGGAGGCTGCTCTTCGGCGAAAGGAACTATCAAAGAAGAAGAGTCTTCATCTCCAATTAAAACAAGAGCAGGACCGAGCCCGAGAGTTATAGAAACGACTGGCTGAGACCCAAGGTATTTGTTTAGAACTTAAGTAGATATGATTGATTTCGTAGTGACAATATCCTGAACTTAGTATTATATTGTTAGCTGAGATGTCTAGTATAGATGCCGATGCAGCTTCTGAATATCGTTTGTTAAAGAGAAAACTGGATATTGAGCTGAGCCATGTTGAGAATCTCCGCCAAAAAATCGTTAACAAGGATGACAAAATTGATCGTCAAGCAACCGAACTTGAAGAGCTCCAAGACAAACTATACCGGTATGAGACCTTCGAATATGTGCCCGAGGAGATAGATGATATGCGGGCGAGTCTTTCCCGTGCTCAAGGTGTTGCCGCCAATAGGGCTCTGTTAGTCGATAATTTGGAGGGCCAGTGTGAACGTTTAAGGCGTCAAAACGTGGATTTGCATGCTGATCGTCAGCGCATTTTAGAGGAAAAAAATGTTGCTGATAGGTCCAATCAGGAATTACAAGGGAGGCTTCAAACTTTGGGCCAATTATCAGAAGAGTTGGAATGGGTTCGGGCTCAGTTGTTAGGTTTGCAGAAGGCACATGATCGACAGAAGGCTGATTGGAGTGATCATAAGAAATATTGCCCCACAAATGAGTTTAATGAACAACGTTATCATGAGTTAACTTCCAAGATTTCATCCCTTGAGTGTAGTCTACTTAAGTCCGAGGAGACCGTTAAAGTAGTTTTTCCTTTGCTAGAAGGTGTTGTAGCCCATATTGTGTTGTGTTTGTTCGTGTTTTGGTGCTATGATGTGGGTGTCCCTGTTACTAATCGTCTTTCTTATTTTTAGCTGAGCAAGGAAAAGTGAAGTCGTTGGAGGAGGAAGCTGCTCGTTTAAAGGCGAGAGAGACCCAGCTTCAGGCGAGAGAGACCCAGCTACTCGGGCAGGTAGCTATTGCCGAGGCGGCATATCTTCAATTGACTCAGGATCTTGCGTCCGAGAAAGAGAAGTTCAATACTGAGCTTATAGTCAAGTCAAAGAGGGTGTGAAGGCAGTCATGGATAAGAAGCGAGCCGATGCTGCTGCTAAGAAGGATGGTTCGGGATCAGTTCCGCCAAAGACCTGAATAGATCCTTTTGTAGTGCTGCGCCACTATTATGCTCCTTATGTTGGGTTGTAAATCGTTATTTTCTCTAACATTTTCTTTTTAAGGGGTGCTGCATCGCCAACCAGTTTGTTTACTGAACTTCTGACATTTTCATGCTTGTTGTTACGAGTATATTTAGTTGTTTTGTCAAGGCATGTCGACATTTTCCTGCATGAAAGTAGTTGAATTAGTTAGTATAGAGTCAATTTCTGTCGAACACACACAACAGGGAGGGTCATCGGGCCCAATGCCATGTCCCGATTGAGGTATCTCATCACCGTCATTTAGATCTAGTGGTAGGTTATTCGGTTATTCCTAGGTTTTATTGGCTCGATATCCCAAGAAGTTATCAATTAACTAGCTTGGGCAAGTGATTTCGGCCACTTGCGATGAGAGCAATGTTGTATGCTCGACTATCGGGTACCCATGCCCCGATAATCGGCCACTGGTTTCCAACCACCAGGGCCCTTAGACTACCTCGTAACTTGCACACTGCCACCGCCCCGAGTTCGAATAGCCCGTCGAGTGTAAGACACCTCGGCACTTGCACACTGCCATCGCCCCGAGTATGAATGTCCATTCGAGTGTAAGTCACCTCGGCACTTGCACACTGCCGTCGCCCCGAGTACGAATGACCATTAGACGCAATTGTCACATTCCCTACTCCACGTGGATTTTTAAGGAAATAAATGACAGAATATCATACCTGGTGATACACCTCTCATGGGTGATATAACTTCAGATGTTGGGTGTTCCACAGTCTCGGCTCGGGTGTTCCGTCTGGTTTCAATATCTTATACGCTCCTTCGCCGACTTTTTCCACTATAGTATAGAGTGCGCCCCATTTTGCCGCCAACTTTCCACTTTCTTATCACGTTCGTAACTGGGTAGCTCCTTCAATACCACTTGTCCAGGTTGAAATTCTCTCGGTCGAATCCTTTTGTTGTATTCACGTTACAACCTCCTTTGGTAGTTCTCCATTTTTTGTAGGGCCATTTCTCTAGTTTCTTCTAAATCATCCAGCTTAGCCAAAATGAGGTCTGCCGAGATGTTCCTGCACCACGCCTCAGTCCTTGTAGTAGGTATCATTGCCTCAGTTGGGAGGATATCTTCGGTCCCATATGTTAGCATGAAGGGTGATAAGCCGGTTGCTTCCTTGAGGGTGGTCCTATATGCCCATAGGACATTGTAGAGCTCCTCGCACCACTCTCCATATTCTCCATCCAACTTTTTCTTTAGGTTGTCGGCTATGGTTTTGTTTATAATCTCAGCTTGCCATTACTTTGTGGGTAAATAGGCGTAGCCTTGATTTTGTGGATCTTATAGGTGTTAAATAACAGGTCAATGTTCTTTCCTTGGAGTTATTGTCCATTGTCCGAGACAATTGCCGCCGACATGATAAAACGACAGATAATATGCTCCCAAATGAAGTGAAAGACGTCTTTATCTCGAATGTACCTTAGTGGTGCCGCTTCCACCCATTTGGCGAAGTAGTCAGTAGCCACGATCAAGTATTTTCTCTGCCCTGACCCGACGTGTAGGGGTCCCACGATATCGATCCCCCACTTGGCAAAGGGCCAGGGGATGATTACTGAGTTCAAAGTCACTGCAGGTGCATGTATCTTTTTTCCAAAATTTTGGCATTCATCGTAGGCTAATGCCATGTATTTTGTGTCGTCATTCATGTATGGCCAGAAATACCCCATGGTCTTAGCTCGGGCTGCCAGGCTTCGACCCGAGCTGTGATTGCCCGCAACCCCATAATGCAATTCATTCAAGATAGAGTGTCCTTCTTCTTTGCTTAGGCACCTCAATAGTGGTCCTAGGTAGGATTTCCTATACATAACGCCGTCTCGCAATTCGTATGCCGCCGCTTTGCTTTTAAATTTATTGATCTCGGGTCGTCCCTTGGGAAATTCTCCCATCTCCAAATATTGGTGCATGGGTTTGCGCTAATCGTCGTTCTCGTATTTATCAGCTGTAGTTACCGCTACATATGCTTTTGTGTCTACTGGCTCAGGGACAGATGGCATCATGATTCTCATGACTCTGATGCCTTCAATGCTTGAGTCTGTTAGCATGGAGGCGATATACGCCAGTGCATCCGAATGCCGATTGTCTTTCCTACAAATATGTCGGAATTTGATGTTTGGTATTTGGACGATATAGAATTGGGTGAGCTCCCAATACTTATGCAATACTGGATCATGTATAGCATACTGCCCAGTGATCTGTCTAATGACCAGCTGGGAGTCGCTGGTCAGTCTCACGTCGTGGATCCCCATTTCTACTATCATTTGTAAAGCATGTATCACGACCTCGTACTCGGTGACATTTTTTGTTGCCTTAAACTCCAGCCTGAAAGAATGAACCATCTTTTTCCCTTTTGCTGTGGTGAAGACAAGCCCTAGGCCGGACCCGTCTTTGTTGGACGACCCATCGACGAAGACTTCCCATCGCGTCGGGATGCAAGTTTCAAGGAGGTCGGAGGAGTCTTCTCGGTCTTCTTCCATTCCCGGGATATCTTCAACTCCTTCCTCATCGTCTAAAGGGAAATCTGCCAGGAAGTCGGCCACCGCTTGTGCCTTTACTGTTGTCCTCATTTCATAGAAGATATCGAACTGCTTGATTTGATCACTCAATTTAGAAATCCGTCCTGACCTCGCTGCATTGTCGAGCACTGACTCTATGGAATACTTCGTAAGCACTCGAATTTTGTGGGTCTGGAAATATGTTCGAAGTTATTATGTTGCAAATACCAAGGCTAGTATTAACTGCTCAATTCTAGTGTAATTTTTCTCTGCCGGGTTCATGGTTTTGCTTATGAAGTACACATGCTTCTCCTCGGTCCCCAAATTCTTGACTAGAACTGCGCTTATGGCATAACCTGTTGCCCCGAGATACAGGGTAAGCACTTCATCAGGCTTGGATCTTTGCAAAGCTGGTAGGCTTGCGAGATGTTGCTTAATCTTTTGGAAGGCATCCTCACATTCCTCGCTCCATTTGAATTTTTCTCCTTTCTTTAACGTCCCGAAGAAATCTTTACATTTATCTGAGGATCGTGAGATGAATCGTCCTAGTGCTGCCAAGTTTCCGTTTAGCCATTGTACATGTTTGATCGTCACCGGGGACGGCATTTCCAACACAGCCATAATCTTCTTTGGATCGGCTTCTATACCTTTATCAGTGATTATGTATCCCAGAAACTTACTCGAGGTAACCCAAAAGATGCATTTGGACGGGTTTACTCGCATATTATATTTTCTCATGGTTCGAAATATTTCCCTAAGATCATCAATATGATTGTATGCCACCTTGCTTTTTACTAAAATATCGTCCACATAGACTTCGATGGTGTCGTGTATTTTTTCATCAAACATGTCCTCTACCAACCTTTGATAAGTGGCACCGGCGTTCCTCAATCCGAACGGCATTTTGGTGTAGCAATACAGTCCTCTAGGTGTGAAGAAAGACGTATGTTCTTGATCCTTGGGAGCTAGGGGAATTTGATTATATCCCGAGTACCCGTCCATCAGTGTTATCGCCTTGTACCCAACTATGGACTCTACCAATTGATCGATGCTGGGGAGGGGAAAACTATCCTTCGGGCAGGCCTTATTCAAGTCGCTGAAGTCGATACATATTCTGACCCCTCCATTCCTTTTAGGGACTATCACCATATTATATATCCATTGGGGGTATTGAGCCTTCCGAATAATCCCCGCTATTTGTAGCTTTTTTAACTCGGCCTCTACTGCTTCCTGCAACTCGGGTGTAATCCTCCGCATTTTTTGTCGAATCGGTTTGAATTTTGGATCTATTCTTAAGTGGTGTGAGCATACTTCTGGGTCGATTCCCTCAATATCATGCATCTGCCAGGCGAACACATCCAGGTGTTCCTTTAATAAGGTTATTAGTTGTTTTGTTTGTTCGTCTGATAGTAAGGTCCCAATTTTCAATATCTTAGGTTCCTCCTCAGTCCGTAAGTTGATTTGTCGGGTAGCCTCTAAGGCCGAGAAGTTAGGCTTTGATTCCTCGAACGACGTCTCCTCCTTTGATTGTTATAAAACTTCTTGCTCGCATGTTTCATAGGTCGCAATGGCTTGTGAGAGTACCTTCTCTAACTCCTCCACTGCCTTAGCCTCCTTAGCTTTGATCTTTTCTCGCCGCTGTCTTGACCGCCTTTCCTCATTTTGTTGAATATCCAGTTGCATACATTGTCTTGCAGCCCGTGGATCACCCAGTATTTCCACAACCCCTCGGTAAGATGGGAACTTTAACTTCTGATGGTATGCCGATGCCACACCTTTGATACCCGCGATCCAAGGTCTGCCAAGGATAGCCTCATAGGGCGATACGACATCCACTACACAAAAGGTGGTAAGTGTGTCCAAGTATCCCTCTCCGTCCGAGACTCTGAGAGTGACCTCCCCCTTTGGCACTGTCACTGTACCGTTGAAGCCGTAGATTCGATAAGTTGAAGGGATCAAAACGTCATCTGATAGTTCCATCCTCTTGAACGTATCGTAAAATAGGACCTCGACTGAGCTCCCACTGTCCATCAGTATCCTTTTCACCCCCCACTCCTCGATGAGTAAGGTAACTACTAAGGGATCTCCATGTGCTTGGCCATTCGATGGGACGTCCTTGTGCGAGAAGGTGATCGGTTGCATCATCCAGGGTTCCATAGGCAAAGTTTTGGCTACACTAAGGATATCTTTTCCCGCCTGATCCCTCTTGCAAATTCTAGAAGTGATACTGCCCCCTAAGTCGTATCTTTGGCTCGCCGAGTGTGAAATGGTGTTGCAGGTGAACTGAGTTCCTCGGTCGATCCTCACTTGATGTACGGGAGCATCGGGTTGTTGGATCGATGTCGGCGTTGTCTTAAAAAAATGTCGTAAGTAGCCATCTCGGATCAAATGTTGAACAATGTCCTTTACCTCCCGGCAGTTGTTAGTCGAGTGGCCTCGGTACTGGTGGTAATGGAAAAACTCGGGATGGTTTCTTGTCTCGTAAAAATGGATTCCCCTCGTCTTTGGGTATCTGATGTCGTTTCGCTTTTCTACTTCCTTGAATATTTCCTCTAATGGTTCATTCAGAGGCTTGTACGTCCTTGGTTCATGGCGAGGTTTCTTTTCTTTCTCAACCCATTCCTTCTTGCCCGAGCCTTGTTGTGGTGCCATCGGCCTTTTCTCTGATCGTTTTGGGTCTTCTCGAGGAACAGGTTCTACCGACGCACTGGCTTCTTGTACTCCTCTATCCTGCGCTCCCTCTTGTATCTCCTCTAAGGCGATGTAATGCTCTTGCATCTTTCTCATCTCCCTTAAGGTTTGCGTCTTCTCAGTATACATAGCTATCCAAATAGGGTCGGATTTTCCTAATGAATTTTCGAATCTGAAAATCTGCTGGTCGACTGGTACTTTTCCGATATCCGTGCACATCTTCCTCCATCTGTCCGTTAGAGATCTTAAAGATTCCCTGAACCTTCGTTCCAGTGTGAACAGTTTGTTCACCCTTGGGCGAGAAATGAATGTTATGCATATATATTTCGAGAAATTTTTCCACTAAGACGCCATAGTTTCCAATGGACTCATCGGGCAAAGTATAAAACCAGTTCTTCGCCTCGCCTTCTAGGCTTGCTGGGAAAAAATTACACATTACCACGCCATAGTTCTTCCATTGTAGTAGGGACATGTTGTACATCTTGATGTGCTCTCCTGCGTCACCGGTGCCGTCAAACCTGGATGGGAAGGTTGGAAGTGTACATTTTGGGGGGAACGGTGATCGTTCAAGTTCCTTGGTGAAAGTAGTTTTCTGTGCTTCGCTAATCACCTCTGCCAACTTGTCGTCATCGCCGTCTCCCGCCAATTTCTTGACCATCTCCTCAAGTTGATTGAGCTTAGCCTCCGTCGCCGCCTCGGATCTCCCATTATGCACTTCTCGTCGGTTGAAGAATTTTCGGGTGGACCATACCCGCTTCTCGTCCGGTTGGGGTCGGGTGCATGTCCTCGGGTCAAGGGAGGTGTTTGAGTTCGTCCTGATCGGGTGTGGCTGCTGGAGGCTCCTCGGCTCGATGACCCTCGTGACCCAGATCTCTGATTTCGAAGTTGATAGTTTTCATGCTCCAACGCCAGGTTCCTTCTCTGTAATTCCCTCATCATATACTCCTGTCTCCTCTGATTTTCCAGAAGTGTCGGGTCGGTGCTCTCGTGACTGGAATGACCATTTCCTTGGTTCCCTACTGTATTGGGTGGTGGAACTGGTGGTGCCACAGGAGGAGCTACGGGGGGAGCGGTTGCAATTGGTGGGATGTCTCGGGTGGTGTCACCCAATTCTAGGTGTACTCGCCTAAGCCTCTCGCATTTTTGTTCCAAATCCCTCTGATACTCTGCGCATTGCCGAGCTCGTCTACGGTCCTCTCGCATTATTCGTGCCTCCTCGTCTTCCTTTGTGTCCGATGCAGTCATTCCATCTATCATCTCCCCTCGTCTCATTTGACACGGGTCAATTCTTAGTTCTCTCGGGGTGAGTTCATCGTCTTGGCCTAAGTCGACTTCCTCATTAACAGTTGCCATGCCTCCACCCGGTGCTCGGGACTCTCCTTGTTAATGCTGTCGACTGTTTTGTCGAGAGTCCGTTACTCCCTCATGCGCGCTAGTTCCTGTTACAGTTCGATTCTTCAGAATCCTGCCCGTCCCAGAAGTACTTGCCATCGGCTCGGGTCTGATTGATACTCTTCGGCTCTCCCTTCCCTTCATACGTCAGAAAAACATACAACACCTCACTTTGGACTGTTTTTGAAAAAGTTAAGGATGAAGTACAACAACTCTGAATTTCAGAAAAAGAAAAAGTTCAACCAAGTATGATTCCTTTTTGCTTCATCTTGTTGAACTCAGCAAAAAAGGTTGTTTTGACAAATAAGACAATCTTTAAAAATGTTGTTTTGTTGCGTCTCTTTCGGTACTTTTATTATGCATTAATCATCGTTTGTCCCAACATTCTTTGTGCCAGAAATCATTAATTATCCGTACGTTTGGTCGGAAAATTTCTTTCTTGACTAAGATTTGTGGTGATGACCTCCGTCAATCGATTTGTCGGTGTCTCACCAGCACACGTTGTCCTAACAAGTTTTCTCTTCCTTTTGGCTTTGTGATGATGTTGTAGGGATCTTGTGACAGGGTTAAGATGAGACTATTGTCAAAGTACTCATCGCACCCTTTCTAGCCATAGCTTTTGAAAAACCCTAACTCAACGATTTCGAGCTGATTTTATCGCTGCTACTGTTGTGATTAAGTTACCCACGACCAGCGGGGTGTATTTTTTCTAGCTTCTACCAAACATAAAAGACAGTTCTTTTGGGATTTTCAGTCACAAAAGAAAACATAACCGATCAAAACTTAAACTGGACTTCTTAATCAGAACTATTTGACGTAAAGAGAAAGTTTTCAAAAGCATACCTCACAATCTTATTTTACAAGAGAACCTTGTAAAGTAAAGGAAATTTTGATTAATATGCAACGAGAATCTTGTTTTGCAAGAACACAGCAACTCTGATTGTTGACACGAGTCTAAATCAGAACTTTACAAACTCGATGAAAATTAAATGAAAACGAAAGTAATACACCGAGTTTCAAAAAGGAAAGGAAGACAAGAAAAAAGCTTTAAAAGACTCGTCCATCAACCCATATTTCTCAACCATAAGAGTCTTTCACTTAGCGTCAACTAACATCGAAGGATGTATTTAGGAGCTTGTGAATCCCTCTTTAATGGCCTTAATGCAAGGTATCAAAAGATGTTACACGGTCCCCTTAGTCGGCGCCAGAATGTAGATGAGGAAAATTCTACAACTACATCCAAAGAAACACATACACACACCTAATGAAGTAAGCAAGTAATAGATGCACAAGAACACAAGATATATGTGGTTCAGTATGATTACCTACGTCCACAGGGGTAAGGGATGATCTTTATTACTTGATTCAAGGTTACAAGGAATGTCTCTTCTTACAATCTCACAAGTCTCACTCTCCATCTCTTAGTATTCTCTCTTTCCTCACTGATCACTTGCCCTTTAACTCTCTACATGACCCTCTATTTATAACTACAAGTGATGATACATCCAAGTTACAGTGTAAGTCGCGACGTATCTTCCTTGATGTCCTTCTCGGGTAGCAGGTGATGTCTTTTCTGAGATGTAGGGCTAGGCCTGGTGATATCTTCTCCCGACATCCATTCATCCGATGTCGATCGGTTAGTGAGTATGGACGATGTCGCCCTTGATATTCTTAGCCGAGTCTTACTTTGACCAGATTCTTCTTATCTTCTCAACTACTTCGTCAATGTATTTATTGCTCTTGTACTCGATGGCTGTCTCTTCTGTCACCTCCTACCTTTACACGTATTGTCTGCACGGGTTTCCTTGGTGTCTCTTTTCTCGCGCCTAAGCCAGATAGAATGATTTGGTGCTTCACGCCTCATCTGTCGTCGATGCCCCCACTACCTAGGATTGTTCCACCTGAATCTGTGGATTATTTACACCAACACTAACTTTGTGAAATTATATGGCAAACTAATTGATGCCTCAATCGATAACAAAAGAAGTAGCAACTACACCAGTAACTAATTATTTTCCTTGCTAAATCAAAGTTTCCATTAGTAGCAAAGAGGATACATAACTGGTGGACACTACAGCCACTCAATCTCAAAAATTAATTAACAAAAAGGAAACGAGATCGTACCAAAAAGAAAAAGCAGTAATTAAATATATGGAAGGATACAGATTGGGGATCCGCGCGAAACAATTGGATAGATCGTTCCGCGAATTCGTCCCACGAGCTTAAGTACACCATCTTTTGGAACCCTGAATCGAATGAACGGATGGTACAGAAGATTTTTGTTGTTTCTAGGGTTTCAGAATCGTAATTACGTTTATAAGGGGTTTAACGTCAAACCGTTAAGAAAAAGAACGACCAGTCTCTTCTTGCTTATTTTCGCGTAACTTCACCTACTCCACCCTATACTTCCCTCAAAAGCAAGAATAACCCCTCAGATAGTGTTTTCGTAAGCATAACCCCCTCTTAAACCCTCGGGAGCAATTCCTATATTTGATCCCACTATGAGATAACAAAAGTGAAAAATGGATGGATAAATGGTAAATATTAGTTTGTCCATTTCGGTTTATGAAGAGCCGCGCGGGTCTACTTCAACCACAGTTTTTTTTTTTAATTTAAAAAAAGAACGGTAGTGAGCCCAAACTATTAAATTTGATCGAGTTGATTTTGCATAGTGGAACTGCCCTTGATTCGATCGAGTTGTTTATTTCCATGCTATCTCATAATTTTTATAGAACCTAACTGATCTGAAATGTTAAGCTAATTTTCGAGAATATGTTCTTCATAGTCATATAGATTTAACTTCTGTTATTTTTGTACATCAAAGTGAGTTCTATAGATAAAACACCTTTAGAACTCGTCAGATTCTACCCCGTTCATTTATATATAGGGTTTTTAGAAAAAATTTACAAGTTCCGAATCACTACTCCAATCACCGAAACTGCTGTTGTTGACTTCAAGGGTTCTTGCATACTCTGTATTCGGCTCCACAAAGGCGTACGGTTTTGACACATTAGAACCTGACCTCCAGGATTGTTAGTCATCGGCAATCCTATTACCTTCATCTTCATCATTATAGTCCCAGTCATCATCGACACCCTCGTCATCTTCATCATTATAGTCATAGTCATCGTCCTCTTCATTGTGCACACTGCTATATGTTTCAAGGTAAGCATCATCACCCTCCTCCTATGAGAGAACAGAAAATGTAACAAAAATAACAAACGGTCATGAAGTGACTATCAAGTTAGTGTACATAGATGAAGATCCAAAAACATACCACATCATCTTCGTCTTCAGTAGAGTATGTTGAATCAAGTTTTGCATACAACTCTTCATCTCCATGGTCCTTCACAGTTTCCATTTGATTCTGTACAATGAGCCGAGTATAAGGGACTAGACGCACAAAGAGTGACATAACTTGAACCAGACTAGTCTATTAACTTCTATTTGAATAACACTAATCAAACAATTGCTATGATACTGTGGATTTTAACTCTTACAAGTTCTGATCTGAGAATATCCACCCTCCTCTGAACAGCTGAAATATGATTATAGAGTGCCTGTTTGTTGAAAGTAAAAGAATCAGCTAACACATTGTAACATCTGGCAAGAAATGCCAAGAATTAGAAATTAAAGGAAACTTTGTAGGCTTAAGAAATTTGAAGGTACCTCGCGCCGTTGAAGCTCAATAGAGCGTGCCAAAGCCTTCCTTTTCGTCAACAGATTCTTAGGCCTCAAAGTAGCAGGACGATGATAGTCTTTTCCTCGGAAGACAATGATGGCGTACCCTTGTGAAACTTTGTCTACTGAAACCAAGATACCCCCACTCTCAGCCTCTAAAGCTAATGCTAAGCTTCTGACCTGATCAAAATTTTTAGCCTTTGCCATAACCTTAACAAGCTCCCTGTATTTCCAGTGTAGGTGCATATTCTCCACTGTACCATCAAAGACACCTCGCCTCCCTGCAAAATTTATGAACCCCATAATTCTCGTTTATAAATAAAAGCAACACCAGGAGAACAATAAAAACAGCTAGTTGTTATTGATCCATTTTCTACAAATAGAGAAAATGTTACCAAGGAGTAGGAACGCTTTCATTCTTAAACCGAGTTTGCGGAACATAAATCTCTCCTCGTCGCTTATGCTTTCTTGATCAGTTGGTTGCTCTACTGGCTTTAAGCATTCCTCCACCTTAGCTAAAGCTTTTTCAGCTTTATCCAACTTCCGTTGAGCCTGTTGCACCATAGGACTAGAAAATAAGGAGTCTTCATAATATAAACTCATTTTAAATAAAAGAAAAACCAGTGCCCAGCAATTAGACATTTACACCATGCTACAGGTTTCAGTATGTCATAGACAGGCATGAATGAAACCATCAGACTGGGATTCGAAGGCTTCTCCTAGTAGACTATTCAGCTAAATCTACACATTAGCAAAATGGCTAGTATCTAGTTCATCATGAAACCTTTATTAATAAATAAGGTTTACTCATTTCAAAGCAAGGAACTTACCAAACGAAGCTTGGACTCAAGCTTTCTAACAAGGGTTGCATGTCGTGCTACTTCTGCCTCTTGTAACACTTTGTCCCTTTCGGTGTCATTTAGCCTCTTCCCCCACCGGGCATCAGCTTCTAATGTTTCACCAAGTGTACCAGTGGCCCCAGATCCTGAAGTTTTATCAGTAATAGGAATGAAAAACGATGAGGCTCTCAACCGTGCTTGCTCCTCTTCATCTTGATAGTCCTTTGCCAATCTTTCTCTTTCTAATAGTGCTTCTGTCACGTCTGGGGTTAAGAAATCCTTTCCTCGGTAAAACACAATGAAGTCTTTGTTTCTAGTAAGCATTGTACCTCCTGTAAGTTTCTGTGCATCAGCAAAAGATCCAGTCAATTTGCACATTATAAGAAATGATCAAACAATTAGCCAATAACAATTGTAACATTTTTCAGACAACTGATTTTACAGATGTTTTTATGTGTACAACAACTTCGATCGTGTACTAATAACAGCATATCTGAGTAACACCTTAACACAGTAAAGAGATAACTGACGACAAAGTACAAACTCGAAGCAAAAGAAAACTTACCTTGATATCCTCAGCCATTCTCTCACTAGTAGTAAGTTGCACACCTCGCTTCAGAGCAATCTTTGCAACCGAACTACTTTCCCACAGCTTGACCATGGCCATTGCCAGTCCATGGTGTTGCCTGCTTCTTCCTGAAGGACAAAGTTCAAATCAAAATTTGCACTAAACAAAAGAAGCAGAAATCACTAAATTAAAAGGCACAAGAGTACAACCTACAGCGAAATGTGGAGGAAGGACTCTGGCAAGCCGTCGGAGGGCTGTACCTTCCTTAAGTCCAAGATTAGATCTCACCCCGTAGGGAAGTATTCTGTACGGTGGTTTGTAACCAGGCACAACACCTGGGAGCAAATCAGCATCTACCGGTAGTGGTTTGGGTCCAGGCCAATCTGTATATCGTGGTCCCAACCCATCCAATATCTTGTCAATTTCATGTTCATACTTCACTTCTGGCACTGGGTTGACAGTTGATATCTCACCAACTTCCGAGCATACTTTGCCCGACTGGGTATTAAAATTAGAGACACGTTGTATCTGATGCTTAGTATTACTCTCAGCAACTGGTGCATAATAGTTATTGTCAATGTTGCTAGGACTCTGAATTTTCCTTTTTTGGTGATGCTCCGAAGCAAGCTCATAGCTCACTCCCCTGTATAAAGAAATAGAACTGCCTGAACGCCAAATCACCAAACCACCAGTTTTCCTCTGAATAGCATATAAAAATACATCTTAGCATGAACGAATGGATAGCTTATATTCTCTACAGGATCAAAACTATTACAGGCTTCTTGAGTGAAATCTTTTGGCAGGAATATCACTTTAGTTCTAAATACGAGCATGTTGAGTACTACGGAAAACAATCCCCGCAACCTCACAGACTTCAGATTAACTAAACACGATAAGACAATGATGAACTAAAACTGTTTTGTTTCTGAAAGCAGTATATGTATAACAGCTGCTTAATCATTTTTTATTACAAAACAGTTAACTTCTTGCAGTCTTTTTGACTCTAAGATAAAGGATATGCCATGGATATTACTGCTTGCGAAAAAAGTCACGATTCCATGTAATACACTTATACCCAACAACTGAATAGCATTACTAAGAGCAATGCAGGCAACATTAAATTTTCTCGTCTTAGTCGTATACAAGCTAACAGATACTAGCACAAGCAAACCTAAATAAACTAAAAGGCATAAAGAAACTCACCTCTAATATCTCATGCAACCTTTTCATATTAAGCGCCGGAGGACCCTCACATTTGAGCCTTACGATCTCTGAACTCTTCCATTTCTCATGAATCTTCTCCACAACAGCCTGAGTAACACCAGCACCTCCAACTTTTGTCTTCGACTTAGTTTTAACTACTAAATTCCTCAGCCTCCTCAATTCTGATTCAGGAAGTGTTAGTTCAGCTAAGGATGTCCTACTTTTACTTCGAACCGAATTTCCCTCCGCTTCTTTTATCATAGGCTTTTCCCATGGAAATCTAATATCTCCATTACCACCAAAATAATTCTCAACATCTAAAGGAGTATGTGAGGAAGCCCCACCTCTTGTCCCTTCTTCAATATAAAAAATATCTTCTACTGAACTTCTCTCTGGCACTCTCCTCCCCTCTCTCTCACTAGAATCATCAACGTATCCAAATCTCTTCAGTTTCTCTACAATTTTTTCCATTGTACTACTACCAGCAGTACTTGTGCTAGTATTACTCTCATCATCTTCGCTTGAAAACCCACCACTATTTTTATAGCCCTGAGGTCTTTTTATAGTATTTGAATGGTGGATTTCGTTCCACTCATTATTAGACAATCCACCATTAGACGCAGTCTTTTGAGAATTATTCCTGGGTGGGTTTCTTTCAGGAACAGAATTTGAGCTAATTGAATTCTGGGTTATACTCAAGTAAAGTTTTTTCGAAGAAATTGATGAACCATACCTTGCAAATTGCAATGGATAGCCACTAAATCTTGATAATGATGCGGTCTGAAATGAATCCAAGAAGCTTGCTTGGTAGATTTGGCAACTAGGTACAACAGACATCAGAAACCTGAACTAGTATGAAATCAAAAACAAGCAAATTTAAGGAAAAAAATCTTGATAATCATAAGGGTTTTCAGAATTTATCTGTAGTATTGTGGGGAGTAATAGTAATAATCTCTTCAAAGCGGGCATTTTATCTTGCTGGAAACAAGATTTGTTAGCTGAGTTAGGGCTGCATATGGATTGGTTTTTAACCGGAACCCAACCTGGTCCAAAGCGAGCAGTACTGGAAACAAGATTTGTTAGGTGAGCTGGGGCTGCATATGGATTGATTTTTAACCCGAACTGAACCTGGTCCAAACCAAACAAATAACCCCGAAAACAAAACAGCGATTCCGAAAACAGTTCGCGAGTTATAACTCCAGAGGTGTCACCATCCTTCCACAAAAAACCCATCAAAACAAAAGTAACACAAAAACCCCAAATTTAAATGTTGGTTTCATCAAATTTAATTTTCGTTTCATCATAAAATATGATGAAACCAACATTTAAATTTGGGGTTTTTGTATCAATTTTTAATTATTTGGGGTTTTTTGTATCAATTTTGTTTACGATGGAGTTTTAATGGATCCCACCATTTGAGTGGGGTTTTTGTACCACAAGTTTGGTCACCTTGGGTTTTTTATGACTAGTATTGTTCCGAAAAAGGGAAAATTAAGCTAAGACCTAAAAAAAGAACGATTTTTTGGGGACCATGGTTTTTTTGGGGGACCATGGTCCTATTAGGCCACCTACCCTACAATGTTAAGGGATGTCCTAAAATCAGATGAGATTACTAATTTGGCCCTTACCCTAATTAAATTAACCCTAACCTAATAACTACATCTAACTTAATCTAAAACAAACCTAAACATAATCCTAATCTAACCTAGCCGCACAAAAACAAAAACAGTTTTGAGGAACTGTTCTCCTCTTCTTCTTTCCTCTTCCCCCATTTCAACATCGTCTTCATCGATTAATCGTCGATTCATAAAATTTTCATCGCCGATTAATCAATCGACTATAAGAATGGTTTTTCGAAAGAAAACCAATAGACTCCCAGGAACAGGTCCCCCATTAGGACATCTAGCAAATCAACCAAGTGATTTTGAGATTCATAAAGAAGTGGAAGAGCCAAGTGAATCCATAATCCAGTATAATAGACGCAGTAAGAAGCCTGATTCTGCCATGGGACCGATTCGCAGGTATTTTCCAACAAACCCATACTTTTAATTTGATTTTGATTCGTTTAATTGAATAGAAATCATCAAAATAGGGTTCGAATGGAAGTTACAGTGCGATGTTCGGTTAGGACGAATTTCTAGAAAACCCTAGTTTGTTAACCGAACTTCCTGAAAGGAAGAACACGAAGAACAGTTCGGTTTTATAGGATTCAAAACCGGGTCACCGAACTGCCAGTTCGGTTAGTTTGCAAAAAAGCCTAAAACTTTTTTCTATCCGAACTTCACCACTTTTGCAACAATTTGTTTTTCCACTTGTAACCGAACTGTGCAATTTTGCCCGCTATTTTGAGTTTTTGTGTAACCGAACTGAGCTATCTTGTTCGGTTGGTTCGCATAATATTCTAAAACTATTTAGTAACCGAACTTTACCAAAAAAAAAAAACAAATTTCAATATAACCGAACTATGTTATTTTGCCCTATATGTTGAGTTTCAATTTAACCGAACTTGTCCAACTATGTTGTGTTGCATACATGTGGAGTTCGTTTTATTCGCAAAAAAACCTTGACAAACCGAACTCTTCACTATTAGTTACCAATGTTGAGTTCGGTTTACTCGCAAAAAACCTTGACAAACCGAACTCTTCAGTATTTGCACACATGTGGAGTTCGGTTTGATCGCAAGAAACCTTGACAAACCGAACTCTTTACTATTAGTGACCAATGTTGAGTTCGGTTTATTTGCATAAAACTTTGACAAACCGAACTCTTCAGTATTTGCACACATGTGGAGTTCGGTGTGTTCGCAAAAAACCTATTCAAACCGAACCTTACGCTGAGAACCCTTATGTTGCATCTGATTTAGTCATTCATTTATCGGTTAATCTAATATATTTTGTTTTCTTGATTAGAGGAAAACAACCTTTACTGGAATATCTGAGAAATCCCACGCCTCGAGGAAAAGTACATTGTGGTGTCGGTAAGCGTGGAACCAAAAATGCTAAGTATGGAGGTGGGTCATTACCGGGTGTTGTCATCCAAGATGGTGTCAATAGAGATAATGTTGACAACGTAAGCCAACAAGTTAATGAAGAGATTGTGGAAGATATGGGCAGTCAAGAACATAATCAAGGTGGAGAAGATGAGCCAGTTCAAGGAGGAGGAAATGAGGGTACGATGATGAGGGTGAAAAAGATGAGGAAGATGGAGACAAGGATGGAGATAAGGATGATGATGGATCAGAGGAGGACTCGGATGAAGAGGAAGAAGAAGAGGAACAAGCAGACATAGTGGTAAAGAGACCTATAAAGATGCCTAAAAATCCTTGTGCTAGATATTCATACATTCCTCATAAGGATTTGTGTTTGCCTCCAAAGAATCCAACATATGGTACTCCAAGAGATGGCGGGGAGGTATTGATGGGCTTCAAAAACTCATGGGATGCCAAGATCTTTGCGACAAAGGTATGGTTCAATCTTAACCATCAAGATTTAGATTTCTCAGTCATTTTATTATATTTTGACATATATTGTTCTTTTCTATATATATTAGTATATAAGATATGATGTTGTTTTTTTAGGATCATAAAAATGATGTTGGTGTTTTGAAACGTCAAAAGAACAAGGTATGGAATATAGAAAATGAGTGTGATGAGGTTCACTTGGCGGTATTTGATTCTGTACTATGGAACGGGATACAACATGCGTACCAAAAATTTGATGTTGTCATTGTTACTGCATTTGCCGAGAGGGCTTATCCAGAAACGGATACCTTTCATCTACCTTTTGGTGAGATAGCAATAACTCCGGATGATTGTTTTAGAATCACAGCCCTACCAATTACAGGAACAAGTGTTCGAGATGGCTACGATCCCTCGATGAGTTATGAAGTTCTTGAAAAACTAGTCGAAAGGTGTCTAGGATGGAGCGATAAAAAGGCACAATGTGAGTTTAGGCGAGCTAACAAAGAGCCTAAGGAAGGTGATAAGTATAATGAGTTTGAGGAAGACCGCACGTACAATAAGAAGTTGAAAAAGATCAAGCTCAAAACCTTGTTTGATGAGTTTTTAGGGACGAAAGATTTGGTTGCTCAAGGAAAGTTGGTGATGACAGAGGAGAAGACTAAGCACCATGTGACTGCTTATTTGTTATATCAACTTGGAACCATCTTCTTCCCTGACACTTCAGGCCACGTGGTAAATGCTCATTACCTCCAGCTATTGGACCCCTTGGATGAGGTGAACAACTACTCTTGGGGCATTGCGGTTCTTTCATTCGTTCAAGAGGAACTCAGAAAAGATTCGAGGCTTAGGAGTCTATATTTTTGAGGCTTATACACCCTTGTTCAGGTACCCCGTTAAATTATCGTTTGTGTGTTTGAATATATAAGTGAATGAATGTGTATTGTTACTAATCATATTGCGAATGTATTATTTTTTGCCTCTTCTCATAGGTTTGGGTGTACGACTACTTCCCTAAACTGCAATTGTCTCATGCTCGCACTCCTTGGCCTTATGGGAAGCCTACAGCTGGTAAATATGAATTTTTGAACTCACGGGAAAAGAATAAGGAAAAAAAGGTGTTGGAGTTGAGGGAGACATTGGATAAGTTAACAGTGGAAGATGCGGTTTTCCATCCTTACAACATTGCATCAGATGAAGACGAGGAGGATGTTGATGTTATTAATTTCTCACTTGTTGCGGGTTATAATGGACTGTTGTTTCATCTTGGGGGTTGTACAATGTATAATCCTCGAAGAGTACTCAGACAACTTTCTTGTGTCCAAAGTGTCCCACAAGTGGAAAACTTCAACTTCAAGGTAAACAAGGTCGGAACTAAGAACATCGAGAAGAATTTCATCCCCAAATACGATCATGCTCCATCAGTGGACCACTGGAAGAACTTTGGGGATTATCTTGTTCCAGTCGAAGAGTTACAAGATTTGTTTGATGAGCCAAATGCCGCTGACGATGGATATATGGAATGGTATGAACATTTTTCTCATCCTCGTGTAATAAACAGTGTCCAACAAGCCCGTGCTGATAAAGAAAAAGCGACGGCAATGGAGAAAGAGGCTCATAAGATTATGAAGCATACCCCTATGTGTGGTGATGAGGCCTTGATCTTGTGGAATTCGGCGGTAAGATATTTACTCTTAGTTTTGTTTTTCAAAATGTTATAAAGTATTGAAAAATGATAGTTACTTATGTTTTTGATGAGAAAAGGTGAAGGCAAGTGCTAAATTGTTGAAGAAAATGATGGCAAAAATCCGGAGTGGAGAGCCGATGGACACTCGAGAACAAACAGACCTCTACAACCAAATAACTAATGTTTTTAATCCCAACCTTGTCGATACAAGCCAGGTTGATCCAAGCCAGACCATGCCGTCGAAGAGGAGTCGCCGAGAAGGGGAAGGTTCAAGTCGGATGGTTCAACAACAAAGCAGTGGAGATGACACTCCTAGTAACGAAGGACGACCTAAAGCTCCTAAACGCAAGAATAGAAAAGTTTCTCGTAGTGGTCGTGGTAAATGAGTGATTGCAACAATTAGTACTTTGTTTTATTATGTTTGGAAGACTTTTTTATTGCAGATTTGGTAGTTTGTTTCCTTATGCTTGGAAGACTTTTGTTTTCCGGATTTGGTAGTTTGTTTTCTTATGTTTGCTTCCAACATTTAGTTATGTGGATTACTAAATGAATTTCATAATTTGGTTTTTAATTTGTGTTTTAAAGGATTAGTTTGGCTATTTGACTCATATGTGTTTCGTTAAATTCAAATTTTTGGTTATTTGACTCATATGTGTTCCATTAAACTCAAATTTTTAAAGAAATTATTAGGAAGGTCGGTTAGTTGATTAAATTTGGTAAACCACCGAACTTGATAAACAACAAGTTCGGTTGTTTCGCAGATTTAATCAACTAACCGAACTCATTAAGAACAAAATTTCAAAAGTTACAGTGTAATGTTCGGTTACGTGGTATTATTTCGCAGGTAACCGAACTATGGAGCTCAAAAATCAGTGAAAATTTTTCTAAGTTCGGTTACCTGCAAAATAATACCAGGTAACCGAACATTACACTGTAAATTTTGAAATTTGTTGTTGCTTAGTTCGGTTAGTTGACCAAATCTGCGAAACAAGCGAACTTTTAGTTCGGTTTTGTCTATGCATTTCCTATGTAACCGAACTTGTATTTTGAAATTTGAATGACACAAATTTCAAGTAACGGCTATTTTTCTTGCCGTTATACACCTCTTTGGTTATAAATATGTGTCTCATAGTTAACATTTTGTCTCAAAATCTTCTAAAAATGGCAGCTAATAGTGCTAAATTTACTCTAGAGGAAGATCTCTCATTGCAGGAACTACAAACTATACTATCCAAAGAGGGGTGAAAAACGAAGAATGAATGGTATTATGAGTCAAAGTTATTGGGAAAAAATTCATGAGCAATTTTGCTCCGACACAGGAAACCCTCATAACCGTGATCATATACCTTTGTTATGTCGATTTGATAAGATTAAAGAGAGAGTTGTGGAATTTATGGCTTTGTTTCGGATTGTAAGGCGGTATCGACTTAGGGGTGAAACAGGCGAGGAAATTCTTTTAACAGCAAAAAATGAATGGCGAAGATGGAAGACAAAGAATTTCAAATATGAAGATCATTTCCGCATCCTTGTGCAGTTTTTCGTAACACGTTTCAGATATTAAATGTTATGCAATTTTAGCTTTAGTATCACCCACAACTTTTGTTTGTTATTTTGATGTTGTATTTTAATTAATTATTGAACTTTTAAGTACCCGAATTAGTGAAAATGCTTTGTCCATAAGAAGTTTGGTTTGTTCGTTATTCTGCGGGATCAACCGACCTGCTAGTTCGGTAGTATCTCAAATATATGTATGCCACTGAACTATCTGTTCGGTTACCACCATAAATTTGATAGGTAACCGAACCTATCACTGTAAACCAAGAGTGACTTTTTGTATAAAAGCAAATTATGCAAACACACTATAATACACCCAAATTCCAAAAAACACAATCTTTAATTCTTATGATGATGTTCAAAGCATACATATTCTAGATAAGGGTACATTTAATCATCCCCAAGGGAAATTGAACCTTAGTGTATAATTTTGTCCGATTCCTCCAAAGCTTTCCACATCTCCATGTTATGTTCATACATAATGCACCAACCCAACATTGTGTCGGGGTTAAATCCATTCCAATAAGAGCATCCGCATATCGGAGTCAATGGACAATTGTCTTCTAATCGAAGGCCTACAAAATGGTTGTGGTTAACGAGCGCAATCACCACTCTCGTACGTCTAAGTTTCTCGACACATATGGTTGTTTTGGGAGTGTATGTGAAACTAGAACCTTTTGAGAAATAGTGAACCACGCAATTGAATGCGTCGGCGATTAAGTGCCCGCATATCGGCATGTCCATCCAATGATCACTTGTGATTGGATGGTCCCCGTGGAGACGCATTTGAAACCTAACAAATTGAATATTGAGACTAGCATCACCATCGGACAACATTGTCTTGTAAAATTCCGGTTTCTCCATTATCTTCATCAACATCCTTTGACAGACATAAGTGATTTGATTATCATCATATAGCTTGGCACCTTGAGTGAAAGGCCCTATTTGTTGTACGGCTACATGGAAACCGCAATTACCATCCGGAGGGACGTCATGGGTGGATATGACGTAATCTCTAATGTAAGGAGGTAGCTCTTCCAAGTACCTTTTATCATCAGGAGGTGGTGTATCAATTGGAGCCTTTATATTCACATCTCGTTGACTTGGTTGGCTCGGTTCCGATGGAGTAGGTTGAGAGTGTAACTTTGGTCCTTTTTCTTCATATCCCGTTCACTTGACTCGCCTTTTTCAATAATTTTCCTTCCCCTTTTCTTAGAATCTTCTTGGTACTTCGCCGCGGTATACTCATTCCCTGAAGGATCTCTAGTAAAAGGAGTAATTTCACTTTTACTTTTATCCAACACCTTTGCATATTCTCTAACTTGTTTTTTTGTTTCTTTGGTTTTTGGCCTACCTTTGCCCTTGCCTTTATCCGGTTCTTGCACATTCTCCGAAGTATGCGGAAAAACGATTGGCCGCATGTCATCCCAAAATATTTTCCTTTCGAGTTTGTTCATGTTCAGGTACATTTCGATAACCATTCTTCCCATTTCATTGTCACCAAACTCTTCTCCGACATCGCCCTTTGGAAGAGGGACAAAACTTAATTGTTGACAATATGGATCAATATCGCTTAAAGGGATTATGCCATGTTCATACTTAGCTATCATGTGGCGACAAGGGAGTCTCATAGACTTCCTCATGTTGGAAACACACACCTCGTCCGGTTTGGTTCCCCATATGTCGATCAAATTCACCTCAACCATTAACCTCTTAATGCAAGCATGTGAAACATTATAGTGGAGCCCCTTGAACAACCGAAGGTCCGACATTTTCTTGATGTTACCACCTTTGTCTACAATCTTTTTGTACTTCATGATGCGGCTTTTTTGGAACTTCTCTTTAATTCTCTCAATATCGCGTTTGAAGTAACTCTTCATTGCGTTAAACACAACACAAAATTATCGACACATCCAAAGATATTTTTCTTCAACCGGTGGTGAGCCGATTCTACCAAACTTGTCGCTTGATTCCCAAAGTGTTTATAGTTGTTGGTAAAAGCATAAACGAAGCGCTCTTTGTGCGGTTCCAACCATTGCTCCACCACATACGTTATTATATCCTCTGGATATTCGGGGCTAGACCAATGTTCTCTAAATTCGACAAGATTTAGATAATACTCTTCTTCGGTGAGAAACCAAGTCAATGCCTCCCATTCCCCGGAGAAGGCAACCCATTTAGCGTGATTTATGGTGTATTGTTTATCGAATTCCTCTTTTGCATCCTCTTGTTCATCTTCCGGTAGCTTACTAATCTCTTCCAATCCTTTCCTCTTAGGTGTACAAAGTTTAGGCTTGCACCTATTCATCACATTGCACCATATGTGAAATGTACAAAGCATATTATGTGCCAATGGGAAGACCTTTTCTATTGCGTTCATCAATGCTACTTCATTGTCCGTCACGATAACCCCGGGGATATCATCATCTCGGTAGATCGCCTTCACTTGTTGTAGCGCCCAAGTGTAACTTGGTTCTTGCTCGTCCTTTAGAAAACAAAAAGCAACGGTAAACGGTGACTTCGTCGACGTACGACCAACAATGTTCAACAATGGCATCTCGTATTTTTTTGTCTTATAAGTGCAATCCATTATGAGAACTTCATGGAATGATTGAGCCAATTGAACACTCTTCGGATGAGCAATGAAGAGATGAGTAATTTCTTCTTCCGGACCTACCTTCTTTTGAATCGCGTAGCCTTTCTCTTGAGCCAAAAAAAAACAATTGTTGCATTACTTGTTTGTCCTTCCATTCATTCCTTTTAATTGTCTCAATTGCATTGTAAATGGTGGAAAAGATGATACGTTATCCGGGTTATCTTCCTTTAATAAGCGAAGCATAACGGTAGGTGGAATACTCATTTTCCTATACTTAGCAATTTTTTCCATTTCTTGAGGAGTGAGCCTTGCGGCCATTGCATGTCCTTCAAGATCTTCTGGGCGAGGGTGGTTATGAAAACCTACCACCTTATCCATAGCTAGAAACCATTTACTCGTTAATTTGCTCTTGCTAAATACTAAATTGAACGGGCATTTAATTTTCTTTGAGCATGTTGTATTCTTCCTCGTCATCTTTCCTTTATACACATAACCCTTCCTCTTGTGACTAACATCGGGATCTCCACTTCTCTCACAAACCATTTCAAAACGAGTTTGGCTTTCTTTTCCATTCAAAACTAAGACACACTTGACTCTCTTAGTATGTTCTCTAGCCCAATTCTTCGCATCAATAGGTAAGTCAAATACCAACTCATTAGCATAGTGATGAGATGTATCTTCGTACAACATACCAACCGGAGAAGGTTGATCATGCATTGGTATAGGTTGGCATTCCATCTACAAGAAATATAACAACATCAATTAGAATTACATTAGAGTTCGGTTACTTAAAAATTTTATCGCAAAAACCAAACTCTAAGTTCGGTTCATAAGGCAAAGTTGAAATGTAACCGAACTAAACATTGTACCTTTTGATTATTTTTTTCTGAGTTCGGTTGTTTACGCTTTTGTTTCAAATTTGCGAAACAAGTGAACTTAATACATTTAGTATACTCTTATATTATGTCAAGTTAGGTTAGCTAGTTCGTAAACATGCAGTTTGCGAAACAACCAACTTTGTACACTAATTTAACTCTTATTTGTACGTTAGTTCGGTTAGTTATGGTTAATTGGTTGCGAACCAACCGAACTTTGTACACTAAGTTAGATCTAATTTTTACGTAGAGTTCAGTTTGTTAATTTGTTACGAACCAACCGAACATAACGCTGGTAATCCTAGAAACTTCCATTAACGGTGAGTTCGGTAACCTGCGTGTTTGGATCAAGTAACAGAATTGCACTTTCAGCCGAGTTCGGTTGCTTGTTCATCATGCGATGGAACCGAACTACACATTCAGGAGAGTTCGGTTACATATTCTTCACAGAAGGTAACCGAACTATCCCAAATCCAGTTGAAAATTTTATATTTTTAGGAAAGTTTTGACCAATTCAACATGCATTATCCAAGTTTGGAGCATACCTGGACACCCAAATACTCTTCCTCCGGTTGTGGTTGATAAAATCCATCATATTCATCTTGAGATTGAGTTTGGGGAAGAATAGAATCACCATCTAAGAAATAACTCATATCCGGATCATTGTGAAGATTAACAAATATTCTAGGAGTGGATGGAGATGAAGAATCAGATGAGTCTTCATCACTTGAATACCCAAAGTTAGTGAATTGGAAAAAAAATTTATTTTCCATGTTTTTCTCCTTCATCTTCTCTAACTTTACTCTCTCAATAATTCTACTCATCTAATAAAAAAACTCATCTTTTAATTTAATCTCACTAATTAATTTTAACTAAATCATTTCACTAATCATAACCTAAAATTAATTATGAGGGTAGTTTAGGTATTAATATAAATATCTAGATATGGGGTGACCTAGGTAGTTTAGGTATTAATATTAATTATGAGGGTACTTCTAATGTCTTTACCCAAAATAAAATCATGGTCCCCCCAAAGAAACCATGGTGCCGAAAAAATTGTTCTAAAAAAAAAAGAAAAAAATTATTATCAGGCCGAACATATTGTTGAGTTTTCATGACATCCATAATTATTTGAAATTATGAAAAGAGGGTAACAAGACATAAGTACCCTTAATATATTTACTTATAAATCAAAGAATTCTTGAATTTTTTTATCTGCTCAGTAAAGAGTCTGCATAACTCGTTATGCGTCCTGTTTTTTCAGGGGTACAATAGGAAAGCAAACTAGAATATAACACATCTAAAAAACCATGCCTTGGAATTTTACAAGTTTTATCTCGTTGGAAAGCTTTTAAGGAGATCTACACAACGAGTACAAACAACAATATTAAATTTGAATTTTTAACGAAAAAGTCGGAGGTGGTTTTCATTTTAGGAAAAAATTTCGAAAACTAAATACATAACCATTACAGCTACCAAAAAGGATGCATAACGATGCAGACTTTCAAAAGATGCATAACGCATTATGCAGACATATTTTGGCTTATGGATCCACTAATATTTGGTTACTAGAACACCACTGCCATAGTGGGGAGGGCCGACCAAAGAAAAATGAAACACCGACGCAATTGGATTGTAAAAGAAAAATTGTGTCTAAAGTGAAAGTATCACTTTTCCTGAAACAGATGGAGTACGTCGTTTTATTAGTTTTAACGGAAAATTAGTTGATGCATAAACCTAAATATGGCTGCATAATGTGTTATGCATGCATCCTTTGTGGTGGTTTGCATGATGGCTACGCATTCAATTTTTGAAAATTATAAACACCTCCGAATTTTTCATAAAAACTCTAAATTTGATATTGTTGTTTGTACTCATTGTGTAGATCTTTATAAAATCTTTCCAATGAGATAAAATTTGTAAAATTCCAAGGCACAAATTTTTAGATATGTTATATTCTAATTTGCTTGCCAATTATACCCCTGAGAAAAATATGATACATAAGGAATTATAACACAATTTGATTCGTATACCTATTTGCCCTTCCTCTTTGGTTTATTTACGAAAATGTCTGATAATATTTCCTCTTCCTCTTCGATTTATTTACGAAAATGTCTAAAGGAAAAAAAGAAATTAAAATCAAGGAAGGGCGTTTTTGGTTTTTTAGTAGTAACCATTTCCAATCTTTTTATCAAATTGCACATTTGCGTTATGTTTCATTTTACAAAAAAGTGGTCATAAAAGGGACTCGGTCCCTTCGGGCTCTCCGGTCGGTCGGCCGAATAAAATCATCAAAACGATGTGTATACCTAAAAAAAAACATTCCAATAAGAAAAAAGGATGCATAACGAATTACGCAGCCACCAAAAAGGATGCATAACACATTACGCAACCACTATTTGATTATGCATCCACCAATTTGGTTTATGCATCCACTAATTTGATTATGCAACCACTGAAACATCGTGTACACCTACAAAAGATAACAGTAAAAAAAGTACATGAACTATGTAGCCATTATAAAGGAGGTTTGGCACACTATGCAGTCATATGCTGGTGTACGCACCCAATAATTTGATTATGCAACCACTAAACCATGTGTATACCGAAGAATGGCATTCCAACATATCATATAACATGTTAAGCAGACTTTCAAAAGTATACATAACAGGTTACGCCTAAAAAATAACATTCCAATAGGATATGTAGTGTTTCAAAAGTATGTATAACAGATTATGCCGACTTTTAAAAGTATGTATAACAAGTTATGCTGAAATTTTTGTAGTTACGTAACATTTCATGCAGCCACTAAACCATGGATACAAAAAACAAATTTACAAAAAAATCCCCCATTTACAATGAGTAATAAGTCTTGCGATTACAATAAATACAATTACTTGTTAATCATCGATACAATTACACTAAACATTTAACAAAAGAAAGTTTATAAACGAGCAACAACACAAAAAAATAAAATAGAAAAAAAAAAGCAACATAGATGATAACTTCAAAAAAGTGCACATGTGAACTTCATATGCATTCACCTTTCCATTTCCGCTATGTAATAGACAACCCAGTCCAAATAGCAGTCTTCACAAAATGTTACCTGAAGCTCAAATTAAGAAAATTGTAAAATGGAATTTAACCAAGCAGGGAAATCAATTCAAACAGTAAACTAATATTAAAGACTCGAACTCGATTCAAACCAATTGCCCAACTTTATGTTATGTTGGTGGATGTGGATTCTATGGAGGAGAGTTGGTGGTGACGTGAATCAGTAGTAGCTGGTGGGAAGCAAATTGGTGAGGTTGAAAGAGCTTGTGGTTCACTGTTGTACGGCCAAGTAACTGCTGGTGTTGACTGCGCTTGAAGATGCTGGACTGTTTTGTAATTTTTAATCCTCAAAAAATGACAAATCCAAGTACTAACCTCATCTCTTATCACAAATAAGTTGTGTACCAAAAGATCATAAACAAAATTTGGACATTTTCTGATTGAGTAAGATGTAGCCTAATGAAGTGTGGGTTGTTTTCAATTAACATATCCTTGGCTACGTTGCTAAATGTAAATGAGTCCATAGCAAGTGAGCTAGCACATAGACATTTGAATTTGCAACATAAAACAAGAAAAAATAAATATGGTCGTGATTGTTAACTAGTTAACTAGTTAGAACATTGGGAACTTCACTAGTTATAGCCCCACAATTGCGCCAAGGAAATAAGAGTACATCCTAAGAATGACATTTTATTAAACAAAAAGTGACAAGACTTCCAAGTACCGGTGACTAATGGTAACTGATGCACGTTGTTAGAGCATAGCTCGGTTGAACTCACCAAGCGTTGGCATGTCAAGTTTGGTTGTCATATTTTAGTGTGTCAAAAATCATCTAAAGTTGCTCGATTATATACTAGAGTCAACTTCGTTTAGGTTAGACTAGAAAGTCCACGAATGTTGAGACATACAAGTATTACTCCGAAGACCTGAAGAATGTGAAGAAGTAACGAACTACAATGACGACATCATCCTTCCACTTGAGGTTAGTAATATTGACTTGAACCATTTCATTCCTAACGTATCTTTCAAGTCGTGCTATATTGAAAACATAATTGCGAAGCTTTATATATTGTACATATTGTATAATACTCTAGTGATGTGACATGGTCATAATTGTATGATCATAGTATTAGGGAATTAGACTACGAAGTATAATGCTTATCTTTTGAACTTCGTAGATATGACATCGACATAATCTTGTATATACTGTTATGATTATGTGAATAGGTTATGGTAAAAATTCCATCCTAGGAAACAGTGTTTTACATTCGTTTAAAGGAAGTACATTCATGAACTTGTTTCGTGAATCGAAAGGGAAATCATTAGGCTTATTGGTTCGGCTATTCATTGCAAATCTTTGGATGACCAATATGTGTGAGATGGTAGAACCGATCTTAACCTTGGTTATGTATCTTTGTATAACTAATCACAATGCCTGACTTATGATTTGGTATGACTGATTTTTATTAATTGGTGTAACCGATCCTAAGTAATCACCATGTGATGGTATGATCGATCTTTGCAATTGGTGTGACCGATCCTAGTAATTTGTGTGACCGATCACAGAGTATTGTGGTAATCGATCCTTGTAATTGGTAACTGGACTTGGTAACTGATGTAACTGGTCCTAGTAACTGGTGTGACCGATCGCAATTATTTCCATATTGAAGCATAACCGATCCTAGTAATTGGTAGAACCGATTGAACCCATGTATGTGATTTGATATTTGATCAATCACATAGTTATCTTGGAATACATGTCAACCAATTTTAAACTTGTTTGGAATTGTGGTATAACTGATTCCAAGAATGTAAATCCATGTAAATATGAATAAGGATTTACAGTGAAAAGATGTCAACATACTTTGAACACATACAGTAACTCTTATCATTTATTGTTCAAAGATATTCCTTAGTACTCAAGGAGATCATGTGCCGAAATAAATTGAGAATCTTTTAATTAAGGTTTTTGGTTTTATATGCTTTAATTACCATCAATTAAATGCATATCTCTAGAGAATAAAAATTAGTAATGTGCATTTACTAATTGGAGATTTTCTATTGAAAGATTTCAGAAATATTGGACAAACATTTATTGGAATTAAGAAAACCAAATTTTGCCATTCATTGCAAATCTTGAGAATATTTTTGATTTTGGAATTTTTCTTGATGTCCAAAAATCCCTGGTCTATAAATATACCTAATGGTGGGATTTATGGGTCCATGGGATTTGGTGGAATTATGTTTCCTTCGATATGTTTGGTTGTCCTAATCCCTGGAATCACGTTTCCCATGGGAATCAGTTTTCCAGCAAATCCTCCATATGGAGTCTAACCCCTCCCCCCTAAGATTTGCTGGAAAACTTATCAAGAGATTTATGGACCCATTTTTTTTAAACTTTAAATCTCATATATATGCAACTTTAAGATTCCGAGGGTAATACCAAACAGTATATGGACTTTAAAACAAGACAACTCTATGAATCCGAGAAATTTTAAATGAGTTACCAAACACACGAAGGGATTTACATAAATCCAAGGATTTGTACTCCCAAATCCTAGAAATCGTGAATTCTACAAACAAACCCACCATAAGTTTGTATTTCTATCAAACTATCCTAAGAGCCAGGCAAACTTCATTTCTTGTTGTTTCTGGTGGAGTCGTCTATTTGGAGAGGAAAGTATCCTAATTAGGTGAAATCTCTTACGACTTCTCGTTTAAAGACTTCTGTGAGATCAAGAAGCTCTACGATTACTGTTGGTGCAAAACTAGATAATTACAGTATTATTAGTTTTCGATTGATTTGATTGACTAACGGTTGTTGAAATTTTGATTACACCTAGTTTGTTTATTCTTGAGAATCTTCTCTTCTGATATAAGATTCACTCAAACTAGATCGAAGTATCGATGGGATCTTTAGAACTGTTGTTAGATCTAAAGACATCTTGTGATAATACATTGTTAACAGACTCCGTTATGTGTGTGATTGATCACAAGAGATTCAAGTGGTGTTGTACAGGTTATTATTGAAGATTAAAGAAGATTTGAAGATGAAGAAGATTTCTTATTAGTTCTCATAATCTTTGTGTGTGCACAAACCTTGATCGGCTGGGATCCAACTAAAATTGGATTTATTCGATTGATTAATTGCGTGAGATCGGCATCGCTTTATAATTTCTCGTTGCGATCAATACTGATTGATTGTGAATCTGAACTTAACTGCTTTTGTAGTTATTGGATAGATTTATCTAACCAGGCAAAGGATTTTATTAGATTAAACGGAAGAGCCTTTACATATGACTTGAGATATCTTTATCTTGAAAGAGCCTTTACTGTTTGGAATACGATCCAAAGGAATTGTACCAGTGCGTGACCTTCGAAGTCGGAAGCGAAGGGATACTGAGGAAACTAAGTGAACTAGGGGTAGTTGATTGGTCTCAACTATACGAAGTTGGTGTAGATTTTGTATAATGACTTAATTCTGAGAGTATTCAATTCTGGACTAGGTCCCGGGGGTTTTCTGCACTTGCAGTTTTCCTCGCTAACAAAATCTTGTTGTGTGATTTACTTTTGTTTTCCGCAATTATATTTGTTTATATAATTTATAGTAAATTGCACTTTACGTTAACTCTGATATACTTGATAGTGATCCTATAGAGTTTGGTTAAGTCTGAACCTATTATCAAGTAACACACTTGGTAGTCGTATTGTCTCGATCTTGTATCCATAGACAATCACACAAAGTGTGAATACCGAAGTTGTTGTATTATCTCGACTTTGTCCATAGAAGATCACACTTGGTAAGAGGACTTATAGGTTGAAACAACAAGATTGTGGTGCATTTGGA
Source organism: Papaver somniferum (assembly GCF_003573695.1). Lineage (NCBI taxonomy): Eukaryota > Viridiplantae > Streptophyta > Magnoliopsida > Ranunculales > Papaveraceae > Papaver > Papaver somniferum. The sequence continues at coordinate 119,129,346 of NC_039367.1, forward strand.
TACCCTCGTCCTTTCAATTGGTATCAGAGCAGGCAAACACGAAAATATCTAACAATCCGTGTTTGGTGCGATCCAACCTTGTAGATGGTGGATTTTCGGCAAAGGCTAAAATCGTAAACCCATAATTATACGAACTTCTGATCCAGCAATCAGACGCGAGTATTGAGACACGGGTCTCTCATCGAACCTCTGACTGAGAATATTGTCTCTCAGAGTACATGCAGATATGTAGTCTCTCGGCTGGACAACGACATATCTCATGAATACCGAACACTTCAGTAATTTTTTCTATATAGAATTACGATATTGACGGCTCCTAGACAGCTTGCTATGCTAGTATAGAGCGATAACGTCTTCAGGATATAAACAACAGTTTTCCTTGACTATATAAAGGATATGAAGCTCCAGCAAGCTCATGTCAGAATAATTAATGCTCCTAGACAGCTTGCTCTGCTAGTATAGAGCCATCAGTTAATTATTCTTAAATTCTTGGATTCATCCACTGAATTTCTGAAAATATTCAAATATTTTCGTAATATTTCGTTACTTCAATCTATGGTTCTTCCCAGCAGAATGCCATGGGTTAGTAATAAATATCCAATGCACGGGCATCTGAGCTACCTCTAAGTAAGCCCCAGCTCGAAAGGTGCAAGTGTACTCAACGATGATACACTAACAATCACCGCGCAAACGAGTATTTCAAAATACGACGAAACGATGAACCTATGCAAAATAGGAAAGAAAATAATAAATAATTAAAATATTGACCAAGGCGCCAGGGGATTGGGATCATTGACCGGCCGACCGTGCCATGGCCAATCCCACGCCAGTTTTATATTTTATCATATTTTTTGTTATTTTCCTTGATCTTATGAAAGCTCATTGATCTCATAGTATTTTCACAAAACCATGAAAATATAATATAAAATTAGGGAAACTCGTGGGACCGGCTGGGAACGGTCCCACGCGCCCCTTATTTTTTTATTATTATTTTAAGGTTTCCTTGTCCCATGCAATTCCTTGATTTCATTGTATTTCTTTCAAATTATGAAAATTCCTTCAAATCATGGAAAATAATACACAAAAATTACATAAAATTAGGGAAACTCGTGGGACCGGGCCCAAGCCGGCCGGATATGCCCTAGCCGATCACACACACCCTTATTTTTATTATTTTAATATTATTTGCTTCCTTGATCCCATGGAAACTCCTCCACTTCAAGGAAACTCCTTAATTTCAACAAATTCTTTATTCATGATATTTTCATAAATTCATGAAAAATATATAAAATTAGGAAAAACATCACGACCGTGGTCACTGGCCGGCCGGCCATGCCTTGGCCTCAGCTCCCACGCTTCATCATTCCTTCATTTTATAATTTTTTCCTTCATCTCATGAAGTTTCCTCAGTTTCAGCAAAACCCTGATTTTGTCATATTTTCTCGAATGGATGCTCAACGCACGCCAGAAAATATCAAAATTCTCAGGATTGAGACACGACGTGACATGTTACCTTGACCGACCAGGTTGGCTCTTGGTTCGCAATGACCGTCCCACGTATTTTCATGATTTGACCTAATTTGCGCAATTGCACGTATTAGGTCCAAACTCTTCCAAATAATTTTGGATTTTCATGAATGATCGTCAGTCGATCCCGTGACCACCCAGGGATTTTTCATGACCCCTTGGTCGGTCCCTCACCTCTCTCATAATTAATTAGGTTTTATCACCTAAGGCTCAGACGAGCATTATATGAGAAATGATTGAACCAGCATTTAATCATTCTTTCATCAACAAGTCACCAACTCTTCAAGTGACCTTGGTATTTTGCTCACATGAGCATATGGCGCTACATGGTCGACCATGATCCCATGTAGCCGGTCCCTCCTTATCCATGGTTGATTTTGAAATAAACATCAATTGGTCATCAATTGATCAAATTAGGGTTTCTGAGTCCAAGGATCATAATTCCAGATTCGAACACTAATAACTTTACGACGATCTCATGATCAGTATCTTATTAATATGCTCGGTTCAACTACCAGTATTCTAATTAATGTTTTATTTTGGTCACGCTACCAATAATTCATCAGACGAGCAACACTTGCTCAGATGAGCAATATTTTCTCAAACCAAGGAATATTGGTTCAACTCAATATTCAACAATTCATCGAATGAGAATACTTGCTCACCTCACTACAACGTGAGAATTATACCTCTGTCTCAACAGACACGTTCAATTCATGAGCTTCAGAACATTTTGCAAAATCATGTTCAACTCAGCAAATACATGGACTCATCGTCCCATAAAGTCATGAAGTCAACAACTGACTAATTAACCACGAGACGTCAATCGTGTCACATGGGGGATATCAACTAGGGTTTTGGTCTGGCGGTCTACGGCACGTGTGTTCATACACACGATGGAATGTGAGCAAGTCGTGCAATCAGTTGAAGGAGTTAACAAAGTAATGGATGGAAAATCGACCAAGTCTCCGCACGATGAGCAACTGGTTTCAAACATGATTTCCATTCTCCCACTCTTTGATTCCATCAACTGTCACGCTTCATGGGATCATGGTGTCTACAATTCCAGCAATATAAATAAGTTTCTAAATCATGATTGGAGAACAACGAGGAATCTCACGTCTCACAGACAACACGAGATTAACTCAACATCTGAGTAATTACTCTCAACAGAGATTCAATCATTCAGAACTTATATTATTCAGAATTCATAACACACCCATAATCTTTGATTACCATTGATTCCACACATTTCTCAGCTTCCCTCCTACGGATCAACCCATCCTCTCTTGTGACCGAATTTACTCTGGAACGACCATTGTCTTGGTTTAGGCCGGAGTACTACAGATTGATCTCTCGAATTCAAAGCACTCCCTTATTGCAGTGCATCTGTGTGAGGTTGAACATTTCGCTCGGTTCAAGGAGTCTCCTCCGTACGGTCGTCTCCTCAATCCCGTAAAAACCAGAAAATCTTTTTGCCCCACAGATTGGAGACCACAGTGGGAGATCATTCTCTCGATTGCAATCTGATGCTTTCACAAGATGGTTGGTGTTAGGTCTTCATCAGAAGCTCCAAACCCTAATCAGAGTATTTGAAATGGCGACATTCCTCACGCTCGTCCGAACGACTCTGGTAATATTCGTCACTCTTACTTTACAACTCATTTTCCCTCTATTGATGCGTTCAACGGAGAAATCCCATCATTGGCTGAATTGGCATGGAGGAAAGAAATTCTGACTAGGAGCATCAATCGATTGAAAGAGGCAATCGATGAACTCTTCAACTGTATGGTAGAATTAACAAAACTCTTGGGAGAAGAAGTGGTAGATCATCCCAGCGCTACTGCCAACGATACCCCTCAAACCAACAGCTTCACTACTTACGAAAAGCCGGTGGACCAAGAAGTTGCACATCTGATCTAAATTTTATGTGAGCTTCTACACTTCTTCAGAGATCAACGTGTGAGTACATTCGCTGCACTCAACCAGATATCGTCAGACATACCTCTGACTCCGTCGTGCCTAACAGCTGAGGAAACACCCGTGATGTCTGACCATTCAATCAACAACATCACTTTTGGAGAAGAAGACCGCATGGCAGACGAAGGACACAATCGAGCCCTGTACGTGACTGGCTTCATCAGAGACTACGAATTCAAGAGAGCCCTTGTTGATACAGGTGCTTCTACAAATATTATCACTATGAAGACTCTCAAGACGGCCAGATTCCCACAGCACAAGATTGTACGTCACCCTATCCTGATGACAAGCTTTGAAGGAAGTCAGATCCATACATATGGGTATGCATACATCGATTTGAAGGTAGGGCCTATTCAGTCAAAAGTCAAGTTCCATGTGATCGAACAAGAGCCCGACTATCACATGATACTTGGGCGCTCATGGCTCCATGATAACAAGGTGGTCCCTTCCACGTACCATCAATGCATGAAGGCACTACTCAACAAAAAGATCGTTCGCATCCCAGCTTCGTCATCTCCTTATGCTCATGTCGATGCTGAGTTCCTTGCATCTCAAAAGAGCATCCCGGAGCCTCCAAGCAAGGTTTGCAGCATCCCACTCCCACGTTGGAAGGCTATTGAAAAGGTCGTTGACAAGCCATCACCCTCAGATGCTAAGGCGATTAAGTCATCTACTACACCGGTTAAACGCCGTAATGATCAGGTTTCAACTCCAGGATCAAACTTCATAACCAGCCATGATACAGAGGGGAGGATCGTTTATCGTCGACGGGAAGATTAGCAATTAATCAGGGAGAACGATGAAAAGTCTCCCCACCCTAAAGAATCATGTCAGAACGAACCGTCACTCAAAGAAGAGGTTCAAGACGCCCCACGACAATTACAAGACGGCATTGACTCTACCACCGATGATCTCGAGACAATCAATATTGGGACTAAGGATGATCCAAGGCCGATCCTGATTAGTTCAGCACTGTCATCATAGGAGCGGGAGGAGTTGATAAAGCTGTTGAAAGAATATCAAGATGTTTTCGCCTGGACGTATGAGAAAATGCCCGGTCTAGACGACAAAATGATCACCCACCACCTGCACATTGTTCCTGGCTCCAAAGTTGTCAAACAACCGCCTAAGGAATTTAGACACGAAGTCGAGGAGAAAATTAAAGTCGAGATCCAGAAACTACTAGCAGCAGGATTCATCAAGCCTATTCAACATCCAACGTGGCTGGCAAATGTTGTTCCTGTCAAGAAGAAAAATGGTCAAATCAGATGTTGCGTCGATTTCAGGAACCTGAATAAATGTTGTCCAGAGGATTATTTTCCTCTACCCAACATTGATATGTTCGTTGACGCAACTAGTGGCCACGGTATGTTCTCATTCATGGATGGTTACAGCGGATACAACCAGATCAAGATGTATGAGCATGATGCCAACAAGACTGCATTCCCGACTCCCATTGGTAACTTCCACTACACTGTGATTCCCTTTGGATTAAAGAATGGAGGTGCCACTTATCAGCGAGCCATGACTGCCATATTCCACGACATGATGCACAAACAAGTGGAAGACTACGTCGATGATGTGGTGGTAAAATCGAAGACTCGAACGTCTCACCTCGAAGTCTTGAGACAAGTATTCGAGAGATGCAGAGAATACAAATTAAAGATGAATCCTTTGAAGTGCGCTTTTGGTGTTTCCTCTGGAAAGTTTTTAGGATTCCTAGTCACAGCCGAAAGAATCAAAGTCGATCCGGACAAGACGAAAGCTATCACCACATGCCTCCTCCACGCACCGTGAAGGAACTACAGAGTTTTATGGGCAAGGTAAATTATATTCGACGCTTTATTCCTGGATTGGCTCAACTCATTGCCTCATTCACCCCTCTACTGAAGAAAGGAGCAAGTTTCACCTGGACAGCCGTTCAACAAGTTCCATAAGATACAGCAGATATTATTGTCACATGCTGTCATGAAGTCTCCAGTACAGGGACGATCCCTGATTCTTTACACAGCCTCCAGTGACGTTGCTATCGGAGCACTCTTTGCTCAGGAAGACGACGAAGGCATCGAACGACCAATCTACTACTTCAGCCGCACAATGAGAGATGCTCAACTCTGATATCCAAAGGCTGAAAAGGCATGTCTAGCATTAGTACATGCAATCCATAAGTTCAGGCACTATTTACTGTCCAACAGGGTTGTACTCATCTCCAAAGCTGATCCTATAAAGTTCATGTTATCAAAGCCAGCCTTGATAGGGAGACCAGAGAAGTGGCTACTCCAGATGTCAGAATTTGACATAGCTTGCACGCCGCCTAAAGCGATCAAAGGCCAAGCAGTTGCAGACTTGGTCGCTGCTTTTCCAGGAGAAGATACAACAACATTACACGAGCATGACCCGGTGAATTTCCAGATATCTTAGTTATCAAAGAAGAAACATGGCTTCTATACTTTGATGGATCCGCCATCCCTAGCAATGACACCGGAGGAGCGAGCATAGTGCTGGTGTCCCCATATGGTGAAGTTTTCTCACATTAGTTCAAGTTGGATTTCCACTGCACCAACAATTCAGCAGAATATGAAGCCTTCTTATTAGGATTGTCCCTGGCCAAGCAAGCAGGAGCGACACACCTTGAAATAAGAGGAGATTCAAAGTTACTGGTCAATCAGATGAATGGAGCATACTCTCTCAAGGAAATCACGCTCGCTCCATTCCGAACTGAAGCTCACCGACTATTAACTCATTTTGCTGATGCCACGATCGTCCATACTGGACAGACCAACAACAGGCATGCTGATTGCCTAGCAACTCTCGCTTCTAAGTTGTAGTTCGAAGGGGCATAGAAAACAATCACTGTACAGAGGCGTACTGTGTCGTTTACCTGGCTCACTCGAGTCGAATACATTTCAACAGACGATTGGCGAGCACCCATCATTCATGAATTGAGCAGCTCTATTTCATAAGGAAAAATCAGCCTCAAAGAATTGAAGAATTATTTCCTGCTTCACGGGGAGGTGTATTACCGAAACCCTGATGGATCTCTATCACGGTGCCTTGGAAACGAAAAAGCGGAAGAACAACTCAAGCGCATACATGAAGAAATCTGCGGACAAACACTAGTAGTAACACTTTACAGAAGGCTTCAGAGGGCAGGATACTACTGGCCTTCCATGGAAGCTCAAGCAAGGGTTCTACAAGGATCTTGTCCCAATTGTCAGACACCTCCCTATCACTTAGAGGTTTTGACATTCCACAACACTGGGGACTGGAGGGAGCCTTACATCAAACATCTCCGGGACAACGAACTACCAACAGAAAAGAAGCAAGCAGTCAAACTCATTCAGAGAGCTAAGAGATTTGTATTTCTTGACGGGATCTTATACCGCAAAAGCTTTGGTGGGAATTTACTGAGATATTTAGCTGAACATGAAATCCCAACAATTCTGAAGGAAATGCACGATGGAGAACATCAAGGAAAGAGAAAATTATTTCTTCAAGTCCATGAGAAATATTACTGGACGACCATGGAAGACGATGCAGCTGCATATGTTCAGAGGTGTCACCAATGCCAAATCCATGGTAATCTTATCCACACTTCTTGTCTCTCGTTGAATTCTGTGAATAGTCCATGGCCCTTCTACAGATGGGGACTGGATATCATCGGGAAGATCAATCCAGCATCTTCAAAGCAGCATGAATACATTATCACTGCAATCGAGTATTTCACCAAGTGGGTTGAAGCGATTCCTCTTCGAAGCACCACCGGAGCCACGATTGCAGCCTTCATCAAAGAGCACATAATATGTAGATTCGGTGTTCCTAAACACATTGTTACTGATAATGGAACTCCTTTCGCCAATAAACATGTGACTGAACTGCTCGAGGAATACGGCATCAAACAAATCATCTCCACACCATATTAACCCCAAGGAAACGGACAAGCGGAGAGCACCAACAAAACTTTGATCTGAATTCTCAGTCGGACAATTCATGACAATCCTCGAACGTGGCATGAACAGCTGCCTATGGCTCTGTGGGCTTATCGAACCGCACTAAGGAGCTCAATCGGAACTTCACCATATTCCCTCGTCTACAGAGCAGACGCCATACTTCCAGCAGAAATCAGAATTCCTTCAGCAAGGATTGGAACATCCAGTGGAGTACAATGGGATGAGGCCGAAGTATCCAAGTCAAGAATCGCTGAATTAGACATGCTCGAGTCAAGGAGAGATAAGGTGGAAAAATACATAGAAACCTACAAACAAAGGATCTCCAGGGCCTATAACAAAATGGTAAGACCTCGAACATTTCAAGTAGGAGATATGGTATTAAAGACAACAAAGCATATTCAACAAGATATGTTCGCTCACAAGTTCTCTCCGAAATGGGAGGGACCATATGTAGTCATCAAGGCAGTATCCAGTGGGTACTACAGGATCTTAGCTGTGGATGGAGGAGTGGAAGGGAATATAATCAATGGAAAATGGCTCAAAGCCTATTACGCCTGATTCATGGAAGCAATTACCTTTTCATCATTTCAAGCATTTCAAAAATGTAATTTTTATTCCTCCAAAGAGCATGCAAATGCTCCTTTGTTCATTAAACATTTCATAAATGAGAAAATTTCCTTCATATCATGATCAATTATTCCACCTAACCAGAAGCTTAAACCTATTCAAAAACAACAATCATAAATGCTCACTCAGAGCAAATCATCCAACAATGGGTAATCTCTGTAAGCAACCCTGTCAAGCTTATTTTGAAAACTTTTGGTTTTCGTCTTCAATTCCTGCACCGCCTTCTCAACCTGGGCCGACTCCAAAGCGAGCATCTTCTCCTCCTCCATTAAAGCAGTGGTCAGAGAAATCGCATCAGAAGCCTCCGCATCCTTATGAATCTTGATTATCTCGAGCCCAATGCGAAGCCATCTTACATTGAACTGCAATGTTTCGCCGTTCGAAATCATCTCATCCCACCTGTGCAATTCCTGATTCTTGACATCTCGCAGGCGCATCTGGTCCATCTCCTCAATGATCGGTAACATCCCTGCAACTGTAGTTAGGAGGGTTGGTAGAAAACCCTTCCACACCTCGGTCGTGGCAATATGTCCATATCTTTTCCAGATCTTGGTGTAAAGAGGCGTGTGACACTTGGGGATGACGAATCCACCAACCACCTCATTTTCCGGGAAATTATTGATCATATGAGACTCAAACGATAGTCCAGCTGTTGGATATTCACGAGCGTGAACCATGTGTTCAATCTCTACGGATTCTGCAGAGTCTTCACCAACTCGGGTGCTGCTGTCTTCAACCTCAACCACGGTCCCAGACTTTCCACTCCTTCTCCTTCTGGCATCAACGACGACACGAACATCCGCCTGCGACGAAATGGAGAAGTATTTAATTTTACCGAAATTGAGCATAGTGGAACTGCAAGGGTTTTAAGGGTGCTTACAGATGATCCATCCTCAGCATAAGCCGACCTATACTGGGCAGGAGATCTAACAGTCCGCTTGGGCCTCGAGTTATGAGATGAAGAATTATTCTGGTTATCCTGCACCAAATCATTTTCTTATGATCAGATAATCTCGATCAGACATATACGAAAAAGGTAAACAACTTACTGAGATGGACGCTTCTACTTCACGTTTCGACTGAGGATCATCTCGAGAAGAAATACTACTGCTCGACATAGCGATAACAAGGTATGATCGGAATTTCTCTGCACGATGAAACTGACTCAGAAATGGAAGAAATATTCACATAGATGATAGACTCAAAGTCTCGAAGATATATATTAGACACGGTGGATGTTTATCTTCTACGAACCGTCAGTTCATTTACGGGCTTCGCGGAAACCCTAAGCTTCAAACGAGATCAATACTGAAGACGCGAAGGAAAATAACACACCGGAGACTGACGACGACATAGTCAGGGAATGGCCACACATCTCTCTACACGTCCCGTGTCTCTTAACCGTATTTTGGTACTTCTCACAAGACGGAAATCATCAAAAGAGAGTATGATGGATTCAGGCGCATGGGCATTGGTCCGTTTCATTCGATCAGAAGGAATCAACATTAATAAAATATTTATTGCTCAGAAGAAATCCCTAGATCTAAAGCAAAGTCATTTAAATCATCAAAGAAATGTCTACTACGAAGGATAAAGAACATTCAAATGTTTAAAGGAGATAGAAGTAAAACTACTCGTCAGACTCATCTGAATTGTCAGATTCGTCATCACCGTCCTTCTCGTTATCCGAGTCATCAGATTTGTCATCGCTATCTTCCTCTTCGTTTGAATCAGCGTCAGGGATGAAGTCTGGACGAGCCTCAGGATCATCATCTGAGTCCGAGTCTTCTTCTGCTTCAGCTTCGGCTTCAATTTGCTTCATGGTCCTCCGAAACTCTCTTTCGTATCTGTCAGGCTTGATCTTGCGCTCTGTAAATACCCACGCAGTCTCCTCTTCAGAAACATCAGCATCAGAGTCAGAGGGTACCCCATCAAGGAATTGACGTCTCTCCTCAGCCGTTTGTACTCGGCGCCGAATTCGATCCCTTCTGTGCTGACGATTCTCGACTTCATCATCTCAGCCTTACTCTTCATAAGTTCAGCATAAGTGACCCTGCGATCATTCAAGGGTACGCTAGACTTTGTTCCCTCATCATGAGTAGTCTTAGCTTTCGATTTGGCTACAGAAGCTTTGGAATCCTCATCAGAAGAGCTGGAGGAAGAAGAAGAGTAATAATAATCGTAATCGTTGCCGCTGGAAGTTGACATTTTCTGAAACCAGGAGCATAAAATTATCAACGTGCAAGTAAATCCATCTGCAAAAATGGTAATTCTTAACTCTTACCTTTTACGACTCCACTAACAGTAGTGATAGTAATGCAAGAGTTAACACCTCAAAATCGTTCGTTCCTTCGAAACCTACAAAAAACGAACGAAGCTCAGATTTTCATAAAATCATGAACACTGCCACCACTGTAATATCATGAAAACTAAAACATTATTTCATCATAAATAGTTGCTTACTTTGAACATTACTCGAAATCAAACTTGGTTTTTGAAAATACATATTTACGAAAATGGGAACAATAACTCACGTTTTCGTTTTGTGAGTTACAACTCACGCAAAAAAAAAAATTCTTTCCCGTGGAGCATGTCACGGTTTTGTTTAAAAAAGTATTTTTCGTGGACTGGACACAAGTCTACATAAAAAAAAAAAAACTTTTTCCTTCGTATTATCGTCATTCTTTAAAACGAGGGTTTATTTCGGTTTTGTGAGAATTCACTCCTTTTACGATAAAACCTTGGTTCTCATGAAAGCTCATAAACTAAGTTTTATCACTGGACCTAAGTCTATACAAAAAAAAAATCTCTCATAAATCAAGGATTATTATTAGTTTCTCAAACTAACGATCAAACGAACATACGTTTTCAAAAACGAGGGTTTTCAACGAAACTCACACTCATATATGCACATGTATATAATTTTATTATGATCAAGGAATGAACAACTCATGAAAATCATAAACATCAGCAAAAAAAAAAATTACCTGATTTGTGGTGGCCGGACGACAGTCGGTCGGCGTCGGCGATCGACGGCAGCTGCAGCTCTGGCGAAAAATATTTCTCCTCCTGTTGCTGGCGTGAAGGTGGTGGAGAGGTGATGAAGTTGCTGGTCGTGGAAAATTAAAAAAAAAAGAAAAAAAAAGAAAGGGATTAATTCCCTTTTATATCAATTTTTATTTCCAAAACCTAATTTTACAAGGATTTCCTTATTTGGGCCCGACCCGCGAATCCTAAACGACCAAGGTTCCATCGTCCGAACGGTTCAACGCCACTTTATGCTCATCAAACGATGCTCTATCACGCCACTGAGATCTTCATTCAAGTCATGGTATGCTCGCACTATCAAAATCCGATAACGTCTTAACTTACGACTAAGTTTAATTACTTATATTGTTTATGACCGGAAAATCACCATTCAATGCTGACTGAGGAACACGGCTTTCCTCACTAAGCAGGGGACTTAATATAGATGGTGGATTTTCGACAAAGGCTAAAATCGTAAACCCATAATTATACGAACTTCTGATCCAGCAATCAGACGCGAGTATTGAGACACAGGTCTCTCATCGAACCTCTGACTGAGAATACTGTCTCTCAGAGTACATGCATATATGTAGTCTCTCGGCTGGACAACGACATATCTCATGAATACTGAACACTTCAGTAATTATTTCTATATAGAATCACGAGATTGACGGCTCCTAGACGGCTTGCTCTGCTAGTATAGAGCGATAACGTCTTCAGGATACAAACAACAGTTTTCCCTGACTATATAAAGGATATGAAGCTCCAGCAAGCTCATGTCAGAATAATTAATGCTCCTAGACAGCTTTCTCTGCTAGTATAGAGCCATCGTTAATTATTCTTAAATTCTTGGATTCATCCACTAAATTTCTGAAAATATTCAAATATTTTCGTAATATTTCGTTACTTCAATCTATGGTTCTTCCCAGCAGAATGCTATGGGTTAGTAATCAATATTCAATGCACGGGCATCTGGGCTACATCTCAGTAAGCCCCGGCTCGAAAGGTGCAAGTGTACTCAACGATAATACACTAACAATCACCGCACGAACGAGTATTTCAAAATACGACGAAACGATGAACCTATGCAAAATAGGAAAAAAAATAATAAATAATTAAAATATTGACCAAGGCGCCAGGGGATTGGGTTCATTGACCGGTCGACCGTGCGGAAAATCCCACGCCAATTTTATATTTTATCATATTTTTTGTTATTTTCCTTGATCTTATGAAAGCTCCTTGATCTCATGGTATTTTCACAAAACCATGAAAATATAATATAAAATTAGGGAGACTCGTGGGATCGGACCCCAGCCGGCCGACCATGCCTCAGCCGGTTCCACACGCCCCTTATTTTATTATTATTATTTTAAGGTTTCCTTGATCTCATGAAATTCCTTGATTTCATGGTATTTCTTTCGAATAATGAAAATTCCTTCAAATCATGGAAAATAATACACAAAAATTACATAAAATTAGGGAAACTCGTGGGACCGGGCCCAAGCCGGCCGGATATGCCCTAGCCGATCACACACACCCTTATTTTTATTATTTTAATATTATTTGCTTCCTTGATCCCATGGAAACTCCTCCACTTCAAGGAAACTCCTTAATTTCAACAAATTCTTTTATTACATGATATTTTCATAAATTCATGAAAAATAATATAAAATTAGGAAAAACACCACGAGACCGTGGTCACTGGCCGGTCGGCCATGCCTTGGCCTCAGCAGTCCCACGCTTCATCATTCCTTCATTTTATAATTTTTTTCCTTCATCTCATGAACTTTCCTCAGTTTCAGCAAAACCCTGATTTTGTCATATTTTCTCGAATGGATGCTCAACTGCACGCCATAAAATATCAAAATTCTCAGGATTGAGACACAGACGTGAGCATGTTACCTTGACCGACCAGGGTTGGCTCCTTGGTTCGCAATGAGCCGGTCCCACGTATTTTCATGATTTGACCTAATTTGCGCAATTGCACGTATTAGGTCCAAAACTCTTCCAAATAATTTTGGATTTTCATGCAATGATCGTCAGTCGATCCCGTGACCACCCAGGGCTGATTTCATGACCCCTTGGTCGGTCCCTCACCTCTTCATAATTAATTAGGTTTTATCATCTAAGGCTCAGACGAGCATTATATATGAGAAATGATTGAACCAGCATTTAATCATTCTTTCATCAACAAGTCACCAACTCTTCAAGTGACCTTGGTTTTCGCTCACATGAGCATATGGGCGCTTCATGGTCGGTCCATGATCCCATGTAGCCGGTCCCTCCTTAGTCCCATGGTTGATTTTGAAATAAATCATCAATTGGTCATCAATTGATCAAATTAGGGTTTCTGAGTCCAAGGATCATAATTCCAGATTCGAACACTAATAACTTTACGACGATTTCATGATCACTATTCTTATTAATTATGCTCGGTTCAACTACCTACCAGTATTCTAATTAATGTTTTATTTTGATCACGCTACCAATAATTCATCAGACGAGCAACACTTGCTCAGATGAGCAATATTTGCTCAAACCAAGGAATATTGATTCAACCCTCAATATTCAACAATTCATCGAATGAGAAATACTTGCTCACCTCAACTATCAACGTGAGAATTATACCTCTGTCTCAACAGACACGTTCAATTCATGAGCTTCAGAACATTTTACAAAATCATGTTCAACTCAGCAAATGCATGGACTAATCGTCCCATAAAGTCAACAACTGACTAATTAACCACGAGACGTCAATCGTGTCACATGGGGGATATCATCTAGGTTTTTGGTCTGGCGGTCTACGACACGTGCATTCATTCACACGATGGGAATATGAGCAAGACGTGCAATCAGTTGAAGGAGTTAACAAAGTAATGGGTGGAAAATCGACCAAGTCTCCGCACGATGAGCAACTGGTTTCAAACACGATTTTCATTCTCCCACTCTTTGATTCTATCAATTGTCACACTTCATGGGATCATGGTGTCTACAATTCCAGCAGTATAAATAATTTACTAAATCATGATTGGAGAACAACGAGGAATCTCACGTCTCACAGACAACACGAGATTAACTCAACATCTGAGTAATTACTCTCAACATAGATTCAATCATTCAGAACTTATATTATTCAGAATTCACAACACACCCATAATCTTTGATTACCATTGATTCCACACATTTCTCAGCTTCCCTCCTACTGATCAACCCATCCTCTCTTGTGACCGAATTTACTCTGGAACGGCCATTGTCTTGGTTTAGGCCGGAGTACTACAGATTGATCTCTCGAATTCAAAGAACTCCCTTCTTGCAGTGCATCTGTGTGAGGTTGAACATTTCTCTCGGTTCAAGGAGTCTCCTCCGTACGGTCGTCTCCTCAATCCCGTGAAAACCAGCAAATCGTTTTTCCCCATCCTCAAACCTATAAGAATTGAATCTAATGGGCGATTTAGTTAACGTATCAAAGAATTTAAATACTCTTCAATATGATCCAAAAGACACATTAGAGTATTACTCAGTACTTGTCAAGATGTTAAAATAAAATGTTGAACAAAACTAGTCATATGTTGAAGATATCAGTGATATCTAGATTGATAGAGGACTGGTCAAGGATACCCTAAAACTTCATAAAAAGAAGTCTCATAAATATTCAATGTTGACATCTAGACATTTAAAACCGAACAAGAAGAAACAATACAAAGGTTTCTTTCAAAAAGGGTGAAAAGTCTTGAATCAGAAGATTTGTTGTGCAAAAAATATGATTAAACGTGTTAAGTGATTATTTAAGAACTTAACAAGTCACCCTAACTCAGAATCAAAAAACCAAGTTAAAAAATTTGTGGAACCTGTTGAAAAATGTCTGGGAGCCTTTGCACTCAAAACTACTTCTCATTTCCAATGGTTTATAGATAGTGGTTGTAGCAGACATATGACAGGCGATCTCTCTTGGTTTATAAAGACTACAAAGGAGGTTCTGTAACTTTCGGAGATGGAAGCAGTTGTCTTATTAGCAAAAATGGAACCATCAAACTTCCAGGTATTCCTGAAATTCATGATGTTGTTTATGTCAAAGTAATGAAAGTTAATCTTCTTTCAGTAAGTCAAATTTGTGATAAAGGTCATAAGGTTATTTTCAATATGGGAGGTTGTGATATTTAAGATAAGTCCGGAAAAATAATTTTTCGAGGACGAAGAAGTATGAATTACTGTTATCTCCTTGATATACAATCTAATCTATATTGTAACCTGACCAAGGTAGAGTCAACTCATTTGTGGCATGAACGGTTTGGTCATATCAACTACCGAATGCTGGGTAAGCTCATTAATCGTGAACTTGTCAGAGGCGTCCCCAAAATAAATACTAAAGTAGAAGGTGTATGTGGTGCTTGTCAAAAGGGTAAGCAAGGAAAAATTTCACACAAACTTTCTCGAGATATAGCCACTCGTGCTCCTCTCGATCTTATTCATAAGGATCTTTTTGGTCCAATCCAACAAGCAACTATTGGAGGAAAGAAATATGCTTTAGTAATGGTAGATGATTACTGTTCACATGGATTGCTTTCCTAAAGCACAAAAATGACACTCTTGAGGAATTAAAGATTATTGTGAGTAGAATTCAAAATGAACAAGGTCGCAAGCTTAAGAAATTAAGAAGCGATCGTGGTACAAAATTCAAGGATACAAAAGTATATGAATACTGTAATCAACTTGGAATTTCTCACCAATTTTCTGCTCCCATTACACCACAGGTAAATGGTGTGGCTGAAAGAAAGAATAAAAATATTCAAGAAATGGCTACAGTAATGCTTCGCAATAAAAATTTACCACTGACCTTCTGGGGCGAAGCTGTTTTCACAGCTTGTTATCTTATAAATAGAGTTTATCTAAGGTGAAAAACTCTAAATACCCCTTATGAGTTATGGTATGGAAGAAAACCCAATCTAAGTTATTTAAGGGTTTTTTCGAAGCAAATGTTATATACTTAAGGACAAAGAGCATAGAGGAAAATTTGACTCCAAAAGTGATGCAGGAATTTTTCTTGGTTATGCTTCTGATAGTCGTGCCTTCCGAGTATATAATTTCCTAACCAAAGTCATGATGTAATCAGTTAATTTAGTTATTGATAAAATTAGTGATTTTCGCCAAGATAATCATATCGTTGCTGAACTTCCTTCTTCAGAAACTGTTAATAAGGAAAAACATATTGAAGAAGAACCAAAAATTGTTCCTACCATTTGTGACATAGATGATAAAGATGATAGTGACAGTATTGTTGAATAACCCAACGATACTGAAAATGTAGTCCACAAACCTGCTAAGTGGGTTCATCAAAGACATTCCACAGATGATATCATTGGAGATGCCAATGCCAGAGTTATGACTGGAAGGGAACTCCAGAATGTCTGTTACTATACATGCTTTCTTTCTTCAGTAGAACCAAAAAATATTGAAGAAGATCTTAGCGATCCCGCTTGGGTAAACTCAATGCAATAGGAACTTAACCAATTCGAAAGGAAAGGAGTATGGGAACATGTCCTTAAACCAGAAGGTGTCAACATCGTCGGAACAAAATGGATTTTCAAGAACCAACATGGTGTACACGTTTGGGAACAGTTACATAAACCTAAATGAGGTTACATTTCATTTGTGTGTAACAAGTTAAGTTCGATTTAACGGTTGAAAGATATTAGCTTGGTTGAATCAGGTTTTTCATCTAACGGTGAATGTTGAATGCTTTGTTACCAAGGTAACTTGGATTGCAAACCCTGATTTGAAAACTATATAAACGAGAACTCTAGCAACTGGGAACCTAATCCCCACACCTCCTGTGTGTTACTAGTTGCATAACTAGAGTCAATTCTCCTTTAACCTTAGGTTTCTTCTCGATACCCTGTAGGTTAACGACTTGAAGACTTCATTGGGATTGTGAAACCAGACCCAACTATTCTCTTTGTAGTTGTGTGATCTGATCTTGTTGTTTCTATCGTGATTGAGTGCAATTGTAAAATTGGCTTGAGATTTATATCTTCGATAGGCAAGATAGAAAAGTAGTCACAAACACCTTCGTATCATCGTTTGTAATTCCACAATAACTTGTTTCGCTATTCGATTAAGTTTATTGTGAGGTGATTGATAATACTAGGCTGTTCTTCGGGAATATAAGTCTGGTTTATCAATTGGTTCCTGTTCACCTTGATTTATCAAAAGACGGAACAAAAACTCTTGGGTATTTCTGTGGGAGACATATTTATTCAATCCTATAGACTTTTTTATGTGAGACAGATTTGTTTATCAAAAAGTCTTCGACTTTGGGTCGTAGCAACTCTTAGTTGTGGGTGAGATCAGCTAAGGGAATCAAGTGTGTAGTATTTTGTTGGGATCAGAGACGTAAGGAGCGCAATTATACCTTGAATCAGTGTGAGATTGATTAGGGTTCAACTACAGTCCAGTCCGAAGTTAATTGGTAGTAGGATAGTGTCTGTAGCGGCTTAATACAGTATGGCGTTCAATTTGAACTAGGTCCCGGGGGTTTTCTGCATTTGTAGTTTCCTCGTTAACAAAATTATGGTGTCTGTGTTATTTATTTTCCGTATTATATATTGTTGTTAGAGCACTGCTCGGTCAAACTCGCATGCATTGCTATCTCAAGCATGTTTGTCAATGTTAGTGATCAAAACTATAAGTCTTGATTTCTAGTCTCTTATAGCTAAGTCTCGGACTAGGATAGTAAGTGTAGTTGAGCTCAAGGACTTCATGGCGATTCATCATACAAGTAGAAGATCTACTCAAGGAATCGGTGGAACTTCTCGACAAAAAGGTATGTGGAGACTTGAACTTATCTTCACTCAAAAGTCTATCTATTCTATCTCCTACTCTTTGAGACAAAAATCGTATGCTATATATATAGACTAGATCATACACGTTAGGTATTTTGAGCCGAGTATACCTCGCCTATCTATATCTCGAAATATATGTTGGTCAGCTTTTCGCTTCGACCAAGTTTATCTTTACCTAGTGACGAAAGTCATGAATGTTTCAATCACTTTGAAAATTGCATTGATGAGAAATAGTGTGACAACTATATAACGTCCTTTAAGAATGTTTCAATGATTGGAATGAGAGTTTAGATTGCATAACCAATGGATTCCTTGAACCGAAGTTTTCGAACTTTGTTGATCAAGAGAACCGGAAGTATGGCAAGTGCCAAGTCTGCGAACTCAGTCCGCGAACTGCTGAAGTTCTCAAACCCGAGAATTTCTGCTGGAGTTGAGAAACTACTTGCGTGAGCCAAGTCCGCGAACCCATTCCGCGAACCTGCGTAGTTATCGAACCCGAGAATTTCTGCTGGAGTTTGTAAAATCTATCCGGTGTCCTAAGTCTGCGAACTTGAGAAGGTTATATATCTAAAGATGATTTCTGAACTTAACCTTAAAAGACTAAGGAATGCATTTGAAAACCGTGGCTATTAAAGTTCATGAATCGATTCGAGTGAATCAAATCATCTTTGCTTCAATTGTGTCTTGTGTAGTTACATAAGATTTCCTTGCAATTGAACAACTCTCTTAACTAGTTCATTTGAGTCAATTGAACTAGTTATGGTGAAGAAGAACATGGTTGGTATGAAACGCCCATATGGTTAACCTCTTTGGGTAGACTATTATTGAACCAACAATGTACATGTTTGGGTGCGGTTAACAAACCTAGAAGCATACAATCATTTGTGTATGACAAGCTAAGTTTTCGATCTAACAGTTGAGAAATATTAGCTTGAATCTAAATCAGGTTTTCATCTAACGGTGGATATTGATTGCTTTGTAACTAAGGCAAAACCCTGATTTGAAAGGCCATATAAAGGAGACGTCTAGTATTGTGCAAAACTAATCCCAACACCTTACATGTGATACTAGTTTGCGTGCTAGAGTCGTTTCTCCTTTAACCTTTGGTTTTCTTCTTCTAAAACCAGGTTAACGACTTAAAGACTTCATTGGGATTGTGAAGCCAGACCGATACTACTTTTATCGTAGTTGTGTGATCTGATCTTGCATCTTCTATCGTAACAGTACAATCATATTGATTGGATTGAGATCGTGAGAGTTCTCCGATAGGCAAGATATAAAAAGTAATCACAAACACCTTCGTCTCATCGTTTGTGATTCCACGACATCTTGTTTCGCTACCATATGATTAAGATTGTCGTGAGGTGATTGATTAATCTAGGATGTTCTTCGGGAATATAAGACCGGATTATCAATTGGTTCCTGTTCACCTTTATTGTTATCAAAAGACGGAACAAAAACTTGTAGGGTTTTTCTGTGGGAGACAGATTGATCCTTTGATAGACTTGTCTGTGTGAGACAGATTTGTTTATTGTTAAAGCCTGCAATTTTGGGTCGTAGCAACTCTTAGTTGTGGGTGAGATCAGCTAAGGGAATCAAGTGCGCAGTATTCTGCTGGGATCAGAGGCGTAGGGAGTACAACTGTACCTTGGATCAGTGGGAGACTGATTGGGGTTCAACTATAGTCCAGTCTGAAGTTAGCTTGGAGTAGGCTAGTGTTTGTAGCGGCTTAATACAATGTGTATTCAATATGGACTAGGTCCCGGGGTTTTTCTGCATTTGCGGTTTCCTCATTAACAAAATTCTGGTTTTTGTGTTATTTCTATTTCCGCATTATATTTGTTTATATAATTGAAATAATACAGGTTGTGCGTTTGAATCAATCAATTGGAAATCCGACCTTTGGTTGTTGATTGATATTGATTGATCCTTGGACATTGGTCTTTGGTACCGTCCAAGTTATTCCTTGTGTTTGATTATAGACTCGCTGATTTCTATTACCTTGAGTGAATCAAAACAAGAGAGAGATATTAACTCCTTGAGATACTTTTATCTAGATTGAGTCTGACTGTCTAGTTGATTATTTAGTAAGTGTTTCGGAGTTAGTCCATACAGATTGCTAATGGAAATATTGGGTGGTGTTGTTAGACCCCCGCTTTTTCAATTGGTATCAGAGCAGGCAAACACGTTAAGACCTCACAAGTCTGTGTTGGTAGCGATATGACTCTATGGATAAGAGTACTATCTCTGATAAACGCAATACCAGAAATAAGAGTTCTATCTCGTCTAATTCTAAAAATAAAGGTTCTACTATCTTGTACTTAGATAAACCTTCCACACTGACGAGACAGACTAACACCGACATGTGTTCTGATAACCCTTCAATTGAACGAGAGCTGAAGAGAGTCAATTGATTCTAAACCTTGCTAGAATCCAAGCTGATAGATTTAATCAGTTAAAACATCATGTCGATATTCTACTTGGTGTAATAAGAGATTGCAAATCCAAAGGAAACTCTGATGTTCAGTCATTGTGTACGTCTCTTAAAGCTAGTCTCAGAAAAGATGCCTTGGAAATTGAGCATCACTTGAGTAAACTCTCTATTCAAGGATGCTCAAAGCAATCTAATATACCAAGTACTTCTGACACAAAAGATGGTTCATGTTTAGAAGCAAAAACAGAAACCCCTTCTTGTAAAACGAATGTGCCTTGAGCCACCATCAATCAAAAAGGCTGCACATGAAATGAAAGGAGGAAATCTTCTAACGATGGTTTTAAGGATGTATTATCTAATCATTTTGATGATCAGAAATTATGTCTTGTCTGTGAAACAAAGAGTTCGGTGAAACAAAAGGGAACCTCTAAGTTGAAGAAAAACTCCTTGGTTCAACTTCAACACACCTTAGATTTGATCCTTAAAGGTATACCTGACATTCGTATGTCTAAACCAATTGGTTTTCATACCTACCCTGTGTATGTTACCAGGAAAGTCAGTTCAATGAGTTCCTCAAACACTCGAGAACAAAACAGACATCTGAATAAACATCGTCTAAAGGAAGATCGTGTGATGATCTCTGAAAATAACATTGCTTCTGTTGAGAAAGAAAGTTCAGATGAAAGAAGAAATATTGATGAATTGAGAGATAATCTGAAGAAGATAATTGAAGGGTATAAAGAATTCGTCAACAGGTTGTCTTCCTCATCAAACCAAAATTCTTCTGGTAAGAACTTAAACTATGTCTCGTATTTTGATGACAGTAAGTTTTATGATAATTTCTCACATATAACAAGGGATCATTTCCTCGTCTCGGAAGGAAAAAGAAACTTGGCCACAAACACAAATCTATTGATGAGCATATTGCTCATTCCTATGCTAATTAATCACAAGGTTTAAAGAGCTTACTCATAAAAACCCTGTTGAGTAAGATGTGTTGATATTCAGGTATACTTTTGGCATGCGCATCTGTTAAGTTGAGCTATCTTCTTATCGTCCATAGCGAAATGATTGGAGACTTGCTGTGCTTAGAGTATTGTTTTGGTCTATAGTTACTTCTCATTTTCTTTAGGAATTTCTCCGTTGAATCTTGGTTCTTGCTACATCCAGGTTCAAAAGTTTTTTTTTTAAAGGCCATGTTTTTTTTTATTTTTGCTGGGCTTCTTTTTCTGGGTCATGGTGTACTCGAGCGGATAACCATGTTCTGGCATGAGTCAACTGTTAAGAAAACCCTAGAATCTCTTCTCTAGGAGACCCTTATACACCAACTTGTGAGTTTCAAAAGTCACGTTCGCATACTCTAGGTTGGTTTCTGGGTTATCAAGTATGTCTTCTTCTTCATCTTGCTATAGTGGTTTCGCAAGAGGATTCCTTGACAAAGAAGTTGTTGTCGAGTCTAAGAAGAAAAGAACTCTTGTAGACGAAGATCATCCCAATGCTTCATGTTACTTTGCCTATGTCCATGAGGATGCTGAAAAGGATGATATGATTTTTGCTGAAGTTGTTCACGACTTTCTTAAGTACTTTGGAGAAGCAAAACAAGAGCTCATTGCTACTCTGAAAAATCTTGATGCTTTGAAAACTGAGTTGAAAAAGGTTACTACTGACCTTGGTCTCATAAATTCATGCATCAATGATCTTCGCAAAGAGAATCACCATTCCGATGTTGCAATGAATATTGTCTTTTACAAGCTCAAAGACCCCATGACTCGTGTAGTTACTGAACCTTCCATATGATCTTAGTTCGTGTTCGGAAAGTGTACTGGAGTCTGTTTTCCTTTAGCTTGTTGATTTACTATTGTTTCCTAGTATGTCTTCTTTTTGGCTTAGTTGGAAGAATAACTAGTGCTTTGAATAGCGATGATTGTGACTACACATAGCTATTATTTTCATCTTCTTGTTTTTAGGTTTTTTGGTTTAAAATTCTAATACTATTTGGAGGTTGATGTTTTGCAATATTTTTGATTTTGTTATATTGCAACTTGTTATGGGATATTTGTGTTTACGTCCGTGAACTTTGTTGTCCTATATTTTTGTCAAAAGTAAAGTCGTTCACGATCGGTATCCATGTATTGGTTTAAGAATGAATAGACTTTTGACATATACAAAAGTTAAGCCTATATTGTCAACCCTTGACGGAAGATAGGTTAAAATCTTTTGTATCCAAGGATTATTGCTATTGTATATGTTTGTGCAAAAGAATGAATCCTTGTGTATTCCACGCTATAGATCTTCATTGATCCATCTTTTTGTATTACCGTGAGGCTCCGTGATGTGTCTTATGTTGAGCAAAATACAACTAAGTTGATTATTCTTAATGAGTTTTGTTGGTTGTTCCGTAAGGTACGTTATGTTGAGCATTTAGAACTAAATTAATCATCTTCTTGGTTATTTAGTTATTACTCCACAAGTTCTCTTGTGTTGAGTACATGAACGATTAATCCAATCACTCTCTTGTATGATTAACTTAGTCGTTGGTCCGTAAGTTTACTTATATTGAGCACAATGAATTAAATTGATCACTTTTGTGGTTAATTTGATTATGTATTCCGATTAGATTATTCATGGGTTTACTTATGAATAATTTGATTGAGTGTTGGATATAAAAATTATTCTCATGATTTTGGTTTCTAATAAAATCCTTCGTTTCTTTTGAAATTAAGGTCGCTCGTTGTTGTTCCCTTGGGAATGACATCAAATGGGGGAGAGTTCTTTTGAACTTGTGATTAATGGTCATATTTTGAGGGGTGTGCGGCTGTGGAATTTTAGAGGGTTTATCTTGTATCTTTAAACTCCTTGATGAATGATGTTAGCTTCGGCTATATGATTGCATCTAAATAAGATGATGCGTGTTTCTTTCTCTCAGTCATGAAATGCCTCTTACGGAAATTTCATTATGATCCCGTTCTTGTACCTTTGCCAATTTTATTGACAAAAAGGGGGAGAATTAATATGTAGTTCATACTACAAATACATATGGTTTTCGGATCATCGTGTAAGGGGGAGAGGTTTTCATGTGAGATGGAGTATTGACTAAGGGGGAGTGATACATATCACCATAGTATTATTGTTGAAGTTGTGATACAATTGGACTTTGACACTGCATAATAATACTATGACATTGTATAACAATGATCGAGACCGATGCTTTCTCATTGTTATAGCTACGGATCTTCAACAACGGTGATGATAAACTTACAACCTTTGGGATCATTGGAGTACTTGGAAGTGACGAAGATTTCGAGGAATGTTGAAGATTAGACATGTGGAATAGGAGCTACTAAAGTTTCATTATCTTTTTTGTATTCCATATGTATTGATAGTTTTGTCACTAAAATTGACAAAGGGGGAGATTGTTAGAGCACTGCTCGGTCAAACTCGCATGCGTGCTATCTCAAGCATGTTTGTCAATGTTAGTGATCAAAACTATAAGTCCTGATTTCTAGTCTCTTATAGCTAAGTCTCGGACTAGGATAGTAAGTGTAGTTGAGCTCAAGGACTTCATGGCGATTCATTATACAAGTAGAAGATCTACTCAAGGAACCGGTGGAACTTCTCGACAAAAAGGTATGCGGAGACTTGAACTTATCTTCACTCAAAAGTCTATCTATTCTATCTCATACTCTTTGAGACAAAAGTTGTATGGTATATATATAGACTAGATCATACACATTTGGTATTTCGAACTGAGTATACCTCGCCTATCTATATCTCGAAATATGTGTTGGTAAGATTTTCGCTTCGACCAAGTTATATCTTTACCTAGTGACGAAAGTCATGAATGTTTCAATCACTTTGAAAATTTCTTTGACAAGAAATAGTGTGACAACTATATAACGTCCTCTAAGAATGTTTCAATGATTGGAATGAGAGTTTAGATTACATAACCAATGGATTCCTTGAACCGAAGTTTTCGAACTTTGTTGATCAAGAGAACCGGAATTATGGCAAGTGCCAAGTCTGCGAACTCAGTCCGCGAACTGCCGAAGTTCTCAAACCCAAGAATTTCTGCTGGAGTTGACAAACTACTTGCATGAGCCAAGTCCGCGAACCCAGTCCGCGAACCGGCGTAGTTATCGAACCCGAGAATTTCTGCTGGAGTTTGTAAACTCTATCCGGTGTCTTAAGTCCGCGAACCTAGTCTGCGAACTTGAGAAGGTTATATATCTAAAGATGATTTCTGAACTTAATCTTAAAAGACTAAGGAATGCATTTGCAAACCGTGGCTATTAAAGTTCATGAACCGATTCGAGTGAATCAAATCATCTTTGCTTCAATTGTGTCTTTTGTAGTTACATAAGATTTCCTTGCAATTGAAAAACTCTCTTAACTAGTTCATTTGAGTCAATTGAACTAGTTATGGTGAAGAAGAACATGGTTGGTATGAAACGCTCATATGGTTAACCTCTTTGGGTAGACTATTGTTGAACCAACAATGTACACGTTTGGGTGCGGTTAACAAACCTATAAGCGTACAATCATTTGTGCATGACAAGCTAAGTTTTCGATCTAACGGTTGAGAAATATTAGCTTGAATCTAAATCAGGTTTTCATGTAACGGTGGATATTGATTGCTTTGTAACTAAGGCAAAACCCTGATTTGAAAGGCTATATAAAGGAGACGTCTAGTATGTGCAAAACTAATCCCCACACCTTACGTGTGATACTAGTTTGCGTGCTAGAGTCGTTTCTCCTTTAACCTTTGGTTTTCTTCTTCTAAAACCAGGTTAACGACTTAAAGACTTCATTGGGATTATGAAGCCAGACCGATACTACTTTTATCGTAGTTGTGTGATCTTATCTTGCATCTTCTATCGTAACAGTACAATCATATTGATTGGCTTGAGATCGTGAGAGTTCTCCGATAGGCAAGATATAAAAAGTAATTACAAACACCTTCGTCTCATCGTTTGTGATTTCACGACATCTTGTTTCGCTACCATATGATTAAGATTGTCGTGAGGTGATTGATTAATCTAGGATGTTCTTCGGGAATATAAGACCGGATTATCAATTGGTTCCTGTTCACCTTTATTGTTATCAAAAGACGGAACAAAAACTTGTAGGGTTTTTCTGTGGGAGACAGATTGATCCTTTGATAGACTTGTCTGTGTGAGACAGATTTGTCTATTATTAAAGCCTGCGATTTTGGGTCGTAGCAACTCTTAGTTGTGGGTAAGATCAGCTAAGGGAATCAAGTGCGCAGTATCCTGCTGGGATCAGAGGCGTAGGAAGTACAACTGTACCTTGGATCAGTGGGAGACTGATTGGGGTTCAACTATAGTCCAGTCTGAAGTTAGCTTGGAGTAGGCTAGTGTCTGTAGCGGCTTAATACAGTGTGTATTCAATCTGGACTAGGTCCCGGGGTTTTTCTGCATTTGCGGTTTCCTCGTTAACAAAATTCTGGTGTCTGTGTTATTTCTGTTTCCGCATTATATTTTTTTATATAATTGAAATAATACACGTTGTGTGTTTGAATCAATCAATTGGAAATCCGACCTTTGGTTGTTGATTGATATTGATTGATCCTTGGACATTGGTCTTTCGTACCGTCCAAGTTATTGTGTTTGATTATAGACTCGCTGATTTCTATTAGCTTGAGTGAATCAAAACAAGAGAGAGATATTAAATCCTTGAGATACTTTTATCTAGATTGATTCTGACTGTATAGTTGATTCTCTAGTAAGTGTTTCGGAGTTAGTCCATACAGATTGCTAATCGAAATATTGGGTGGTGTTGTTAGACCCCCGATTTTTCATTTGTTATATAATTGAAATATCATAGGTTGTGCGTTAAGATCAATCAATTAGAATATCCAACCTTTGGTTGTTGATTTACACTTGAACATTGGTCTTTGGTACCGTTCAAGTAATTCTCTTATATTCAATTAGGCTCGCAGATTTCTATTTGATGATTGCATATTGAATTAAGAGTTAGAGATATTAAACTCTTTGATATATTCTATTCTAGATTGAGTCTGACTGTGTAGTTGATTCTTTAGAGTGTATTTGAGTAAGTCCTCTCAGATTGCCAAACGAATTGTTGGGTGTGGTTGTTAGACCCCCGCATTTTCAAAGGTGATGTGTTCAGAATCTGAATTCTAATTCAAAGGCTAATGATGGTGTTTCAGATGGTGGGGTGAGAAGATTTTGGATCTTTCTTCTTCTGAAGGTGTTAGAGGTAGATTTTTCTCAAAGAACTCTAGTTATTCTACTTTTAATTTTTTTTGCTCCTAAGGGTGTAGATCTTAAAAAACCTAAGCCTAAGAGGACTTTATTTGTTATTAATAATGTTTAAGATAGGATATCAGAAAATTAGAGGCCTTAATGATCCTCTAAAGCATAAAGAAGTAGGTAGGTTTATTGCTACTAATAAATTAGTTATGGTAGGAGTGGTTGAAACTCATGTTCATAAACAAAATAAGGATTCAATTAGGTGGTATATTAATAGAAACTAGAATTTTATTAACAATTATTCAAATAATGAGGCTGGTGGGATTTGGGTGGGGTGGGATCCCCTTGAAATAAGTATCTATGTGATACATTCTATTTCTCAAAATCTGTTTTTAGAAGTTACTACTAGACTAGTAGGGGTTTAGTTTTTGTTGTTACGTTTGTTTATGGAGAGAATGATAATAATATTAGAAGGGCTATATGGAATGATATTACGTCTTTTCTTCTTCCTATGAGTGTCCGTGGATGGTGTTGGGTGACTTCAATGAGATCCTGCACTCTAATGAAAGAATTGGTAGTCAATGTGCTTTTAATTCATCTATGAATTATTTTATTCAATGTACTTTTGAATCTCACATATTTGATTTACCGTTTTTTGGGGACTTTTACACTCGGTCTAACAAACAATAGTTGGTGTTGGGACAATTTTTTCCAACGTTGATAGGGTTTTGGTCAATATTGAATGAGTGTCTGGTTTTAAAAATTCTAAAGCTGATTTTATGAGTCCGGGGATTTCTGATCATTCTCTCATGGTGGTGTCTATTTTTCAGCAACGACAACATGGATCTCCTCCTTTCAGATTTTTCAATTATTTAACGGGGGAGCCTGAGTTTTTTGATATTGTTCGGGAAGTGTGGAGTGGAAGGATTAAAGGGAATATGTTAGAGCATATGTCAGTTAAACCCACAAGTTGTACTATCTCAAGCTTGTTGTCAATGTTAGATGATCAAAACTATATCTTGATTTCTAGTATACTAAATCAAGTCTCGGACTAGGTTAGAATTTGTAGTTGAGTATCAGAGATCACCCTTGAAGACTGAAGATCGATGAAGACATTTGAAGAACTTTTGTATTAGGTATATGAAGACCGAACCATTCTATTTTACTCACTATCTCATCATTCGATCGTATGAGACTATGTCGCATGACATTTAGTAGATTCACAAAAAAGAAGTTTCGAGTCAAGCTTGTCTTGTAAAAAATCTCGAAATATGATTCTAAGCAAAGATGTTCATCGGTCCTTAACAATATTAGTTATATGAATTAATTTTTGGATCAATTAAAAATTTCCCTTGCAAATGATTTTATCACTTGGGAATGTTTCAAACATCATAACAGAGAAATATTGAACTTATTGATATTTCTACTCACGGTAGGTTTGACAAACCAGTTTGCAAACCATAGATATCTGATTTTCAGAAATACAGGAAGGTTGGCGAACCAGTTTGCATACCCCAAGTTCAGTTCAGAAAAGTTCACGAACCCGGTTGGCGAACTGTGGTGAACTAAATTTACAAAGTTGAAATAATAGGCTAACAGTTCGCGAATCCGGTTCACGAACCGTTGTCTACTGAGTTTGGTAGTCTTGTAGGGTCGCGAACCCAGTTCATGAACCGCTCCACCCTAACTCGTGAACAATCCCTACGGTTGGCAAACCGTTATACCAACTATCTCAGTTTATATTTTATTAAATGCTCAAAGACTTATTTTCATAATATTTCTAGCATTATAAAACTCTCTTAAACACTTCTAAGACTTCATTGATCACTTAAACACTTATGTGTGTGCATCATGATTAAACTCTTAAGTGTTTGAATGAATATCAAAATGCTTTTAGTTCATTGGTTAACTTTCCAAACCGAATGGTCATTAAACATTGTTCAGTAACCCATCTTAAGTGTATATTTCAAGAATATAGTTTGCTTGATACTTAAGTTATCTTAGCTTGAATTCTAAGCAACCTCTGGTCTTGGAAAAACTATAAATAGAGATGCTCTTTCAATTGGGAAAATCAATCTCGGACACTTCGTGTCCTAGTTGATTTTAAAGTCGTCCTCTATTGACCTAGGTTTCCTATGAGAAAAATAATTAGGTCTACGACCAAAATACTTTGCTTTGGGGATTCATGAAGCTAGGTCCGAGTATCTTTACCTTGATAGTTCGTGAATCCTGATCTTGCTTTCTGTTATCGAGGTTCTCGTAATCTCTTTCAGGAAAGATAGATATAAATCATAAAGTTCTCTCCGTCTCAGACTTTGTAATTCCTCAAGATGGATATATGAAAACTAATATTAGTTGATCTTTTTAGGATTGTTCTTGAGAGGTGGTTAAGAATCTAGGCTGCTCTTTGGGAATCGTATGTTCCGAATTTGTGAGGTTTGTTAGATTGTCTGTTGCAAACAGATTTCCACACCTTGATCTTTGATCTAAACGGAAATCAAATAGGCTTATCTGTTAGAGGAAGATTGGTATCAAAAGTCTTCATTGCGGCTGAAGCAATTCTTAGGCTGTAAAGAACGTCATCTAAGGGAACCAAGTGTGTTGAGCCTTCCGATGTTCAAGAGACGTAAGGAGCGCGACTGTAACTGAATCGATTTGAGGGCGGATTCAGTCTCAACTACATTCCAGTCCGAAGTCTGATAGTAGGATATTGCCTATAGCGTCTTAATGCGGTATGGTGTTCAAATTTGGTCGAGGTCCAGGGGCTTTTCTGCTATTGTGTTTTCTTCATTATCAAAATTTTTGGTGTCTTGTGTTTTTCTTTTTCCGTATTATATTGTTTATCTTTATAATTGGATTTGCACATGTTTGTACGTATTCAATCTAAGTAGATATGTCTGCTTAATTGATCACTTAAACACGTATGTATGTGCATCATGATTAAACTTTTAAGTATTTGAATGAATATCAAATTTCTTTTAGTTCGTTGGCTAACTTGCCAAACCGAATGGTCATTATACACGTTTATGTTAGAGCGTTGCTCATTCGAACTCACAAGTGTTGCTATCTCAAGCTTGTTGTCAAATTTATTTTACAAAACTATATCTTGATTTCTAGTCTACATTTAGTCAAGTCTCGGATTACGATAGAAGTGTGTAGTTGAGTACCAGACATTAGTGCATTCTACCGTTTGAAGGCGAAAATCAACCGAAACTTTTGGAGAACTTCATCAACAAAAGGTAAGTGAAGACTGAACCACCTATTTCTCAAGTTTTCACCTTTATATCTATGAGACATTGTCGCATGACTAAATTAGACATTACATGCATAACAAAAATTTCGAGCCAAGTTTATCTTAATAATCGTTCTCGAAATATGCTAAGCTTAAGAACATTTGTTCATACTTGATGAATTTGGTTAACAACAATTTATTTTTTATGACCTAAATTATGATTCAATATTTAATCATTTGAAAATATCCTGGAACAATGATATTATTCGGGAATGTTTCAAATTGATTATTAGAGAGATATAGAACGTAAATCTGGATACAACACACTATGCATACCAGTTCACATACTTGGAGAACTATTATAAGTCCAGCGCCGCAGTACATGTACCTTGTACACGTACCGGCATAACTATAGTTTGGCAACGACTTTTTGGTACGCATACCTAGTATCCATACCATAAAAAGTTTGTTGACTCGTGAACCAGTAAGGTACGCATACCTAGTATGCAAACCGAAAAAGATCTGTTGGTTTCGAAACCGAAAAGGTACGAAAAGATCTGTTGGTTTCCAAACCGAAAAGGTACGCATACCCAGTATGCAAACCATAAAAGACCTGTGAGTTCCTGAACCCGTTTTTGTCTTAAGGGTATACATACCCGGTACACGTACCATGACAAAAATATTCATGAACAGGTACAGTATACGTATCAGGTACACGTACTTACCATGTCGAATATTTTCAAATGCATCAGAATTATTTCTATTAGATAATCGGCATTTGAAAAACTTTCTAAAAACACTATCTAGACATGATTGATCACATTTGTGACTCAAGATTAAAGTCTTAAAATATTATATGAAAATGGTTAAGCTTATCGTTCAATTGGCTAGTTTCGGCTAACTTTTAATGAACAAGTCATTGTACACGCTTCGGTTACAGTTCATCCTAACTAGAGTATATATTTTGTTATGTTAATCTCAAGTCAAGTTTTTCATCTACGCTGATTATTGATTGCTTGATTCCAAAGCTACCCTGGATTAAATCTAAAGCAACCTTGATCTTGAAAGTTTGTATAAGAATAACCTCAAACAACTGGGATTTCCCTGACACTATTCTTGTGTGTCCTAGTTGTAAACTAGATTCGTCCTCTCCTTTAAACCTTTTTAGGTTTAAAGACTAAAAAGAATTCACCTAGGGATCCGTGAAGCCAGGTATTACTATCTTTATCTTGATAGTTCGTGTATCCTAATCTTGCTTTCATTGTTGAGCTTGCTCCAACAAACAAGATAGATAGAAATCACAAAGTTTCTTCATCTCAAACTTTGTGATTCCACAAGTTTCTACTTGTGAGGTGAATAATAATCTAGGCTGCTCTTCGGGAGTCATAAGACCGAATTTTGAGGTTTGCTAGACTTTATCTATTGCAATCGATTTCCTACCTCACCTTGATCTTTGATTAGAACGGAAATCACATATAGGATTATCTGTGAGAGGTAGATTAGTTTAAAGTCTTCAATTGAGTTGAAGCAAATCTTAGGTTGTAAAGGACGTCATCTAAGGGAATCAATTACGCGGCTTGCTGGGATCCAAGAGGCGTAAGGAGCACGACCGTCACTGAATCGTTATGACGGTAGATTCGATCTCAAGTCTCAACTACATTCTAGTCCGAAGTTCTGATAGTAGGCTAGAGTCTGTAGCGGCTTAATACATTTTGGTGTTCAAACATGGACAAGGTACCAAGGTTTTTATGCACTTGCAGTGTCCTCGTTAACAAAATTTCTGGTGTCTGTGTTATTTCTTTTTCGGCATTATGTTGTTTATCTTTATAATTGAAATATCACAGGTTGTGCGTAAATCAATCAAAGTAGATATATTCATCCTTGTTTTTGGATACGACTTGATTGATCTTGGATATTGATCTTTAGAGTCGTCCAAGTACTCTCACGGAATAATTAAGTTCACGGACTTGTCTCTGTTTACATTCTGATTGTGAGAGAAAGAGATATAAGTTGTTCTTATAATTCCTGATTGAGATTCATTAAGTTGAACTCTCGGAACTGTATTTGAGTTTAGTCCATACATGTTGCCAAAAAAAAAGTTGGTGGTGTATTTTGGTACCCCCACGTTTTCAGTTTCAGTAACCCAACCTAAGTGTATATTCTTTTATTGTATATTTCAAGAATATATTTTGCTTGGTACTTAAGTTATCTTAGCTTGAATTCTAAGCAACCCCTGGTCTCGGAAAAAATATAAATAGATATGCTCTTTTGATTGAGAAAATCAATCTCGGACACTTTTTGTCCTAGTTGATTTTAGAGTCATCCTATACCGACCTAGGTTTCAGATGAGAAAAATAATTAGGTCTACGACCAAAAGACTTCGCTTTAGGGATTCATTAAGCTAGGTTCGACTATCTTTACCTTGATAGTTCGTGAATCCTGATCTTGCTTTTCTGTTATCGAGGTTCTCGTAATCTCTTTCAAGAAAGATAGATAGAAATCATAAAATTTTATTCGTCTTAAAAGTCTTCACTACATCTGAAGCAACTTTTACGCTTTAAAGGACGTCATCTAAGGAAATCAAGTGCCAAGAGCCTTGCGAGGTTCAAGAAACGTAAGGAGCGCGACTGTACTGAATTTCTTGGAGGGTGGATTCGATATCAACTACATTCCATTCCGGCGTCTGATAATAGGATAGTGTCTGTAGCGGCTTAATACAGTATGGTGTTCAAATATGGACGCGGTCCCGGGGTTTTTCTGCTATTGTGGTTTCTTCGTTATCAAAATTTTTGATGTCTTGTGTTTTTCTTTTTTCGCATTATATTGTTTGACTTTATAATTGGATTTGTGTAGGTTTGTACATATTCATTCTAAGTAGATACGTTCGCTTAATTATAATCGATTACGAGACTTTTTTCTTGTAAAATTCGTATCTTGAAAGATAGATAACAAGTTTAGTCACTTGGCAGAATTTCGATTTGATTATTTGGATACGACTAGATTGATCTTGGATATTGATTTTTGAGATCGTCCAAGTACTTTGCTTAACAATCAGGTTCATGGACCCTGTGTCTATATACACACTGATTGAGTAGAGATTGAGATATAATCTCTATAAATATATTGTCAAGGATCATTCAGTTTGTCTACTATTTGCTATTATATTGAGTTTTGTCTATACATGTTGTCGAACAAAAAAGTTGGGAGTATTTGGTATCCCCTGCGTTTAAAGAATCCTATGTTCATTTTAGTTTCAAAGCTCAAGAAAGTTAAATATAGATTGAATGAGCGGAAAGAGTTAGATTTAAGAATATCTCTGTTTTTATGGAGGAGGATAGGAAAGAGATGGTCCAATCTCAAGATAATGTTCAACATAACCCTATTGATGTTAATGTTGTTGTGTTGGAAAAGAGAACTGTGGTAATTATGCTACAGTGGATAGACACCAAGAGTCCATGCTAAAACAATAATCCATGGTGCAATAGATGAAATTAGGTGATTTTAATACTCAATTTTTTTCATAACTCGGTGAAAGAGCGAAGATGTAGAAACAATATCCTCACCTAGAGAGATGCTAATGATAATATTCTTGATGAAGATAAGGATATTAATTTGGAGTGGACGCAATTTTTCTCTTATTTATTCAATGGGTCTGGCCAATCTGTTTCGGATGAAGTTGATTATGATTTTGTTCAGTTTTCTAATATTGTTGATGTTGCTGATGCTTCTAGTATTTTTACTCTTATTTCTATAGAAAAATTGTATTTTCTCTCTCTTGCACTGGGTCTAATAAAGCTTCGGGGCCGATGGTTTTTCCAACCATTTTTTCAAAGTCTGCTGGTCTATTATAGAAGCTGGTTTCGCGAAGGCTATCCAAAAAAAAAAAATCTCCAAATGCAAGCTTCTGGGAGAGGTTAACAATACCTTTATTAGTTTAGTTCCTAAGATTGATAATCCCTCTGTTATTTCTGATTTTCGCCCCATCTCTTCTTGCAATGTGATTTACAGATGTATCACTGAAATTATTGCTATTATGATGAAAAGTGTTTTAAAGGGTTTAGTTAGTTCAAGTCAATCTACTTTTATATCAGGCAAGTTAGAATAATTAAGAAATGACGCATATGATAGTGCCAAAATGTACAAACATAAAATTAAAGTGTTTCATGATAAGCGCATTTTGCGCAAGTCTGTTACACCTTGTCAAAAAGTTTTATTGTACAACACTCGTTTGCATATTTTTCCTGGAAAGTTGTTCTCGATGGTCAGGTCCATTTTTGGTACGTACTGTTTTCCCTCATGGAGATGTCGAAATCGAAAATACAGCAAACAAGAATACCTTCAAGGTCAATGGTCAGAAATTGAACCATTTCTAGAGACACTTCCACCAGAAGTTGAGACCATTGGCTTGGAAGACCCCGTCTATGTGGACTAAACCGGTTCACCTGTGTACATACATCTGGATTAAAAGTCCATTTTCTTTCCCTTTCTTTTTCTTTCTGTATAGTCTTTGTGTGTGCTAACCAATTTTTTTTGCCCTATCGCTTTATATCTTGCTAATTGCTTTCATAGCATTCATCCATTTCTGGTTAGCCACCATCCTTTTTGCATCTGGTAATCTCTTTCCTTCAAATCTACTCTGCACTGTTCTTCTGGTATGTTGTTGTAATTCTGCTCATATTTTGACACATTGAGGAGAATGTTAAGTTTAGGTTTGGGGGAGTATTTTGCATATAGAGTTTTTAGTCTTTGCACTCTTTAGAAAAAAATTTCAAAACCTTTGTAAATATTTGCATAAAACCTCTAACTTGTAGAGATTTTAAAGTCACTAGCATGCTTCTGGCTATGTTAATTTACAAAGAGAGTCTGACTGAAATAATTGAACTTGGAACAACTAGAGAACACAATCGGGTTTCTTGCTTGTTAGAGCATTAAAATTGGATTTAACCATGCCGGTGGGCGAATTAGGTGCAACAAAGATATTTGGTATTAGAGTTGTGATCACCTTTAGTGGAGACTACCTAATTTTACACCAAGCGAGGCATTGACCTTCAATTTTTTGTGGCTGTCTAAGAATCCTTTTAGAGTATGTGTCACCGTAAATCCTTTTTGGTATTAGAGTATGTGTCACCGTACGTCAATTCCGGGTAGGAATG
This sequence comes from Papaver somniferum, assembly GCF_003573695.1. NCBI lineage: Eukaryota > Viridiplantae > Streptophyta > Magnoliopsida > Ranunculales > Papaveraceae > Papaver > Papaver somniferum. Next base: position 119,164,348 of record NC_039367.1, read on the forward strand.
GTGAGCTACCCAACTTCGCACCACTTTCAGCACTATTTTTGATCTCTTGAGCGCTAATTCCGTCAATCATGATGTTAGAGCATTGCTCGGTCGAACTTGCATGCGTTGCTATCTCAAGCATGTTTGTTAATGTTAGTGATCAAAACTATATGTCTTGATTTGTAGTATACTTATGACTAAGTCTTAGTCTAGGATAGTTAGGAATAGTTGAGCTCTAGACTCCATGGCGATTATCTTATGAATACAAAGAACTACTCAAGGAACCAGTGGAACTTCTTCCGACCAAAATCTATGTGGAGACTTGGACTCATCTATTACTCAAAAGTCTATCTACTCTATCTCCTACTCTTGAGACAAAAGTCGTATAAGTATGATAGTTTTCATACATACACATTTGTTATTTCGAGGCAAGTTTACTCGCCTATCTTTTTATCGAAATATGTGTTAGTAAGCTTTTGCTTTAACCATTTTCATCTTTACCCGTGACGAAAGTCATGATGACGTTTCAATCTTGAAAATAGCTTTGATGACGATAGTCAATTCTTTATGACTAACGACTATTATAACATTATAGAAGAATGTTTCAATGATTGAAATGTAGAGTTGAGATTACGTAACCAACAACGGATATAAGCATATATAGTGTGTTCGCACATTAATATATAAATCCATGTGCCGGAAACCAAGTGCGTGCATATGTGTGCACGCGGTACTGGTGAAGGAGACAGGTTAGGTACGCGTACCCGTACGCATACTGGCGGAAGTTTTCATACCGAAAATTTCTGCTGTAGCTTGTAAAGTTTGCAAACTGAAAACCAATCGCCTAGGTATGTGTACCCGTACGTGTACACACGGAAGTTTTCAAACCGAAAATTTCTGCTGAGTTTTCAAACTCAAAGTCCGGTTGCTATGGTACACGTACCCGTACGCGTACCTAAGCTGGTTATATTTCTCAAATTGGTAGTTTCATGAACTTAAACAATAAATCAATAAGAAATGCAACCTTTGCAAACCGTGGCTATATTGTTCATGAATAGATTCAAGTGAATCAAACCGCTTTTGTTTCAATTTTGTATATGTATAAAGATCTAAGCAATTGAACAACTCTTCAACTAGTTCTTGTGAGTCATTTGAAATAGTTATGAGAAAGATGAATACGGTTAATATGAAAGTGCTCATATAGATAACCATTGGTTAACTATTTGTGAACCAACTAAGTGTACACGTTCAGGTACGGTTACTCAAACCTAAATGAATACATTTCATGTGTATATGACAAGCTAAGTTTCGATCTAACGGTTGAAATATATTAGCTTGGATAAATCAGGTTTTTCATCTAACGGTAAATATTGAATGCTTTGTTAGCAAGGTAACTTGGATTGCAGACCCTGATTTGAAACTATATAAGGGAGACGTCTAGCAACTGGAAAAACTAATCCCCACACCTCTTGTGTGATACTAGTTGGTTTGCTAGAGTCGATTCTCATTTAACCGTAGGTTTCTTCTCGAGACCCTGTCCGTTAACGACTTAAAGACTTCATTGGGATTGTGAAGCCAGACGAAACTACTTCTCTTGTAGTTGAGCGATCTGATCTTGCCATTTTCTATTGTACGAGTTCAATTATAAGATTGGCTTGAGATTATATCTCCGATAGGGCAAGATAAAAAGAAATCACAAACATCTTCGTCTCATCGTTTGTGATTCCGCAATATCTAGTTTCGCTTCCATACGATTTAGATTATTGTGAGGTGATTGATAATTCTAGGCTGTTCTTCGGGAATATAAGTCTGGGTTATTGATTAGTTCTTGTTCACATTGAATTTATCAAAAGACGGAACAAAACTTGTAGGTTTATCTGTGGGAGACAGATTTATCTATCATCGTAGACTTTTATGTGTGATACATATATATTTATTGAAGTCTTCGAGTTTGGGTCGTAGCAACTCTTGGTTGTGGGTGAGATCAGCTAAGGTAATCAAGTGCGTAGTATCCTGCTGAGATCAGAGACGTAAGGAGCGCAACTGTACCTTGAATCAGTGTGATATTGATTAGGGTTCAACTACAGTCCAGACCGAAGTTAGTTTGTAGTAGGCTAGTGTCTGTAGCGGATTAATACAGTGTGGTGTTCAATCTAGACTAGGTCCCAGGGTTTTTCTGCATTTGCGGTTTCCTCGTTAATAAAATTTCTGGTGTCTGTGTTATTTCTATTCTGCATTATATTTTGTTATATAATTGAAATATCACAGGTTGTGTGTTTGTATCGATCAATTGTGAAATCCAACCTTTGGTTGTTGATTGGAAATTGATTGATCTTTGGTACCATCCAAGTTTATTATCCTTGTATTTAATAAAGACTCGCAGATTTCTATTTGCTTGAGTAAAATCAAATCAAGAGAGAGATATTAACTCCTCGATATACTTTTCTATAGATTGAGTCTGACTGTCTAGTTGATTCTCTAGAAAGTATATTGGAGTTAGTCCATACAGATTGCTAATCGAAAATATTGGGTGTGGTTGTTAGACCCCCGCTTTTTCAATTGGTATCAGATCAGACAAACACGTTCAAGAACTTACAAGTATGTGTTTGTAGCGATCTGACTCTATGGACAGAGGTGTTATCTCTATTAACGTACCACCAGTCTTCGATGGCTCTAATTACTTATGGTGGAAAATTGTTATGCGAGCTTTTCTTCAAGCACGTGATTTTCAATCATGGGTATATGTTGTTGATGGCTATGATGCTCCCATTGTTGCAGTAGGTCACGTTAATGTTCCAAAAAGTATTGGCGAATACGATGTTGCTGAGATACTTGCTGGGAAGCAAAACTATGACGGTTTGAATGCCATCATACATGCCATTACCCCAAATCTTCAGCACCATGTGTCAAATTTCACTAGGTCTAAAGATGCGTGGGATATCTTAGAAACCGTATTCGAAGGAAATACCAGTGAAAAGGAAGCTAGGCTTCAAAACCTCAATTCCGATTGGGAAAACCTTCGTATGGTAGATGAAGATTCATTTGATGAGTTTAATCACAAAGTGTCTGAAATTGTTAATGCAGCTTTTGCATTGGGTAAGACTATTCCTGAAAAGGACATTGTGCTGAAAATTCCCAGATCGCTGCCATCTAGATACGATTCTAAGAAGCATGCCATCATTGAGGGAAATAACCTTGATATACTTTCTAGAAATACTCTGATAGGAAAGTTAAAAATTCTTGATCTTGACACAGGCAGAACGTTCGCACTCAATGCTGTAACCAAAACAGGTGTATCCTCTCACTTGTCTTGGGCTGATGAATGTTGCTCCAATCAAGTTAATCTTGAGGAATCACTGATAATCAGAAAGATCAAGGATTTGATAAAGAGGAAGAATAGATGTGATGAGTATCCATCTTCTTTTAATGCTTCAGATGATTCAATGGAAAACACAATCACTCTGGATGTCTCAGATGAGTCTAACATGTGCAAGGGACTTACTGCCCGTACTACGGATTCTCTCTCCTCTTCAACTTCTGATTCAGAATTTGAGTATGACACAAAGTTTCTTGATCTCTTGAATAAAGAGATTCTTCAAGAGAACCTTCACTTAAAGGCCTCCTTGAAGAGAGTTGAATCATCACTCTTGGCGAAAAATATTGAGATAGAGCGTCTTAATGATAAGTTCGTTAAAACCATGTCTCTAAAGGAAGAAGAGATTAACACTCTCAAATATGACCTGCAAAGGTTATCTGGAAGCTCTGACAAAATTGCAGCAATGTTGTTTGGTCAGAGATCCTTTGGAAACACTAATGGTTTAGGGTTCAAAAGCAAAACTCAAAGCTCAAAGTTGTCCATTTCAACTAATCAAGGAACAACGAATGTTGATTGTTGTGTTAAACAGGAAAAATCACATAGAGACGAAAAATCCTCATTGACTTGTTTTTTTTGTGGACACATGAAGCATGATTAGGACTCTTGTTGGAGATTCAGAAGGAGCAATAAGAGAACATGCAAAAAATGAATTTGGGTCTGGAAAACCAAGCTCTTTTAAAGAAATCCAGATCTAGATGAGGTAAGAAATCTGTTTACACAACAAACAGTGATAAGCCACGAAAAAATAAGAGGTTTGAGCATATTGCTCACTCAGCCACCAACTAATATTGATGACGTCCGCATCCTCGTTTTTAGCTTGGGAAAAATGAGGATTGAACTAAAATGGCTCAAGTATTTGTGGTTTGTACATCTTTTTCTTTTTTCTTATATTTGTTAAGAAAATATTCTCCTAAGAAGATGGAAGATGGATAACAAATCTTGAAAGACTCATTCAATGTCTTTCTAGGGTTTTGTGTTCATAAAATCCGTTTTTATATATATATCCTTTCTCATTCCTGTTCATAAGATATAGTCTCATGGCTCCTGTAACTAGAGGGATCAAAAAAAGAGATGCAGTGGAAGCAGTTAATGTGTATCTGTGTGAAGGAATCTCTTCCTCAAGGATAAAGAAAGCAAAGTCGACAACTAATGGAGAAGATTATTCCTCTACTTGTCTCTTATCTGTTTGTCACTATGATAATAATTTTAGGGGCATGGTGAAAGATTTCATCAACAAGAGAAATGATTTAAAATCTCAAATCAATTCCTCTTTGGAAAGGATAACTAACTATGAACAAATGTTGTCTCTAACCAAGAACACCTTGTGTGGACTAAAAAGAGAACTTAGTGAGTTAACTGACATTTTTGAAGATCTAGAGGAATTGAATGATCCCATAATCAATAGTTTCTTCAATAATGAGAAGTAATTCTCGGTAGATGCTCTGAGAAAGCTATATAATGTCTAGTAAATCTTCTTATAAGAATTCTATTCTTGTGTTTTTAGAAGAATAACTAGAGTTTGGAATAGCCATCATTGTGAGTACACATAGCTATGCCCAACGTTTTCATCTTCATGTTTATAGATTTATTTGTTTAAATTCTAAAGTTTGGTTTGGAAGATGATTTTTGCAGTATTAATCTTTATTATTTTATATATTGCAATGTGTTATGGGATATGTGTGTTTGCGTCCGAGAACTATTATTTTCCCATATATTGTCCAAAGTTATCTCTTTTATATGTCGATATGCAAGTATTGATACAAGATCGATGAACTTTTGATAGACAAAAGTTAAGCCTATTATGTCAATTTTGATGGAAGATAGGTTAAAATCTTTTGTTAACAAAGATTATGTCTATTATATGTCGTTATGCAAATAGTGATGAAAATAGAATGAATCTCTGTATATTGCGGAGTATTGATCTTTCCCTGATCCATATCTTATGTGTATACTGCAATGCTCCATAAGGTTTTCTTGTGTTGAGCATAAAACGATTGAGTTAATCATTCTTTTATGGTTAACATAGTCGTAGCTCCGTAAGTTCTCTTATGTCGATCATTTTCAATTAAATTGATCACTTTTGTGTTTAATTTGATTGTGTATTCCGATTAAATTGATCATGGGTTTACTTGTGGTTAGTTTAATTGAGAATTTTGGATATAGAAAATCATTTCATTATGGTTTTTGATGTCCAGTAAAATCCTTCTTTTCTTGTAAAAGTAAGGTCGCTCTTGTTGTTCTCTCGGGAATGACATCAAATGGGGGAGAGTTCTTTTGAACTTGCGCTTAATTTCCATATCTTTGTGGGGAGTGCGGCTGTGGAATTATTTAGGGGTTATCTTGTATCTTTATAAACTCCTTGATGAATGCATTTAGCTTCGGCTTTATGATTGCATCTAAATAAGTTGATATGTACTTTTCTTTGGTCTTGAAGCATCTTCATGGAAATTTCATTAGGATCCCGTTTTCGTACCTTTGCCAATTTTATTGACAAAAAGGGGGAGAATTAATATGTAGTTCACACTACAAATACATATGACTTACGTGTTTTACAGGTCATTATGTAAGGGGGAGTGGTTTTCATGTTGAGATGAAAAGTATTGACTAAGGAGGAGTGATACATATCACCATAGTATTATTGTCGAAGTTGTGATATAAGAACTTTGATGTTGTGTGATAATACTATGACACTGTATAACAATGATCAAGGGCTTTTGTTTTCTCATTGTTATGGCTACGTAACTTCAACAACTATGATGTTGAATTGAACATCTATGGAATCATGGGAGTACTTGGAAAAGACGAAGTTTTCCAGTAATGTTGAAGCACTAAGGAGATCAAGCATGTGGACGAGAAGCTACAAAGTTTTATCTATTTTGTAATCCATATGTATTGATAGATTTGTCGCTAAAATTGATAAAGCGAGAGATTGTTAGAGCATTGCTCGGTCGAACTCGCATCCGTTGTTATCTCAAGCATGTTTGTCAATGTTAGTGATCAAAACTATATGTCTTAATTTCTAGTATACTTATGACTAAGTCTCGGTCTAGGATAGTTAGGAATAGTTGAGCTCCAGACTCCATGGTGATTATCTTACGAAGACGAATAACTACTCAAGGAACCAGTGGAACTTCATCCGACCAAAAGGTATGTGGAGACTTGAACTCATCTGTCACTCAAAAGTCTATCTACTCTATCTCCTACTCTTGAGACAAAAGTCATATAAGTATGATACTTTTCATACATACACATTTGCTATTTCGAGCCGAGTTTACTCGTCTATCTTTTTCTCGAAATATGTGTTGGTAAGCTTTTGCCTTAACCATTTTCATCTTTACCCGTGACGAAAGTCATGATGACGTTTCAATCTTGAAAATAGCTTTGATGATGATAGTCGATTCTTTATGTCTAACGACTATTATAACATTATAGAAGAATGTTTCAAGGATTAAAATATAGATTTGAGATTATGTAACCAACTATGGATATAAGCATATATAGTGTGTTGGCACATTAGTGTATAAATCCATGTGGCGGAAACCAAGTGCGTGCATATGTGTGCATGCGGTATTGGTGAAGGAGACAGGTTAGGTACGCGTACTGGCGGAAGTTTTTATACCGAAAATTTCTGTTGTAGTTTGTAAATTTTGCAAACTGAAAACCATTCGCCTAGGTACGTACACACGGAAGTTTTCAAACCGAAAATTTCTGCTGAGTTTTCAAGCTCAAAGTCCGGTTGCCATGGTACACGTACCCGTACGCGTACCTAAGATGGTTATATTTCTCAAATCGGTAGTTTCATGAACTTAAACAATAAATCAATAAGGAATGCAATCTTTGCAAATCGTGGCTATATTGTTCATGAATTGATTCAGGTGAATCAAACCGATTTTGTTTCAATTGTGTCTATGTATAAATATCTAAGCAACTGAACAACTCTTGAACTAGTTCTAGTGAGTCATTTGAACTAGTTATGAGAAAGATGAATACGGTTAATATGAAAGTGCTCATATGGCTAACCATTGGTTAACTATTTGTGAACCAACTAAGTGTACACGTTTAGGTACAGTTACTCAAACCTAAATGAATACATTTTATGTGTGTATGACAAGCTAAGTTTCGATCTAACGGTTGAAAGATATTAGCTTCGATAAATCAGGTTTTTCATATAACGGTGAATATTGAATGCTTTGTTAGCAAGGTAACTTGGATTGCAAACCCTGATTTGAAAACTATATAAGGGAGACGTCTAGAAACTGGAAAAACTAATCCCCACACCTCGTGCGTGATAATAGTTGGTTTGATAGAGTCGATTCTCCTTTAACCGTAGGTTTCTTCTCGAGACCCTGTCGGTTAACGACTTAAAGACTTCATTGGGATTGTGAATCCAGACGAAACTACTTCTCTTGTAGTTGAGCGATCCGATCTTACCATTTTCTATCGTACGATTTCAATTGTAAGATTGGCTTGAGATTATATCTCCGATAGGGCAAGATAAAAAGAAATCACAAACATCTTTGTCTCATCGTTTATGATTCCGCAATATCTAGTTTCGCTACCATACGATTTAGATTATTGTGAGGTGATTAATAATTCTAGGTTGTTCTTCGGGAATATAAGTCCTGGTTATCGATTGGTTCCTGTTCACCTTGATTTTATCAAAATACGGAACAAAACTTGTAGGTTTATCTTTGGGAGACAGAATTACCTATCATCGTAGACTTTTCTGTGTGATACAATCAAGGTGAACAAGAACCAATCGATAACCCAGACTTATATTCCCGAAGAACAGCCTAGAATTATCAATCACCTCACAATAATCTAAATCGTATGGAAGCGAAACTAGATATTGCGGAATCACAAACGATGAGACGAAGATGTTTGTGATTTCTTTTTATCTTGCCCTATCGGAGATATAATCTCAAGCCAATCTTATAATTGAACTCGTACAATAGAAAATGGCAAGATCAGATCGCTCAACTACAAGAGAAGTAGTTTCGTCTGGCTTCACAATCCCAATGAAGTCTTTAAGTCGTTAACCGACAGGGTCTCGAGAAGAAACCTACGGTTAAATGAGAATCGACTCTAGCAAACCAACTAGTATCACACAAGAGGTGTGGGGATTAGTTTTTCCAGTTGCTAGACGTCTCCCTTATATAGTTTCAAATCAGGGTCTGCAATCCAAGTTACCTTGCTAACAAAGCATTCAATATTTACCGTTATATGAAAAACATGATTTATCCAAGCTAATATCTTTCAACCGTTAGATCGAAACTTAGCTTGTCATATACACATGAAATGTATTCATTTAGGTTTGAGTAACCGTACCTGAACGTGTACACTTAGTTGGTTCACAAATAGTTAACCAATGGTTATCTATATGATCACTTTCATATTAACCGTATTCATCTTTCTCATAACTATTTCAAATGACTCACAAGAACTAGTTGAAGAGTTGTTCAATTGCTTAGATCTTTATACATAGACACAATTGAAACAAAAGAGGTTTGATTCACTTGAATCAATTCATGAACAATATAGCCACGGTTTGCAAAGGTTGCATTTCTTATTGATTTTTTGTTTAAGTTCATGAAACTACCAATTTGAGAAATATAACCAGCTTAGGTACGCGTACGGGTACGTGTACCATAGCAACCGGACTTTGAGTTTGAAAACTCAGCAGAAATTTTCGGTTTGAAAACTTCCGTGTGTACACGTACGGGTACACATACCTAGGCGACTGGTTTTCAGTTTGCAAACTTTACAAGCTACAACAGAAATTTTCGGTATGAAAACTTCCGCCAGTACGCGTACCTAACCTATCTCCTTCACCAATACCGCATGCAAACATATGCACGCACTTGGTTTCCGGCACATGGATTTATACACTAATGTGCGAACACACTATATATGCTTATATCCATAGTTGGTTACATAATCTCAACTCTACATTTCAATCGTTGAAACATTCTTCTATAATGTTATAATAGTCGTTAGACATACAGAATCGACTATCGTCATCAAAGTTATTTTCAAGATTGAAACGTCATCATGACATTCGTCACGGGTAAAGATGAAAATGGTTAAAGCAAAAGCTTACCAACACATATTTCGAGAAAAAGATAGGCGAGTAAACTCGGCTCGAAATAGCAAATGTGTAAGTATGAAAAGTATCATACTTATACGCAGAAACGTCTATTGAATAGATAAATCTTTCTCCCACAGATATACTTACGAGTTTTTGTTCCGTCTTTTCATAAATCAAGGTGAACAGGAACCAATTGATAACCCGGACTTATATTCCTGAAGAACAACCTAGTATTATCAATCACCTCACAATAATCTTAATCGATTAACGAAACAAGATATTGTGGAATCACAAATGATAAGACGAAGGTGTTTGTGACTACTTTTCAATCTTTCCTATCGAAGATATAAATCTCAATCCAATCTTACGATTGTACTCAATCACGATAGAAAACAGCAAGATCAGATCACACAACTACGGAGAAAATAGTTGGGTCTGGCTTCATAATCCCAATGAAGTCTTTAAGTCGTTAACCTACAGGGTTTCGTGAAAAACATAAGGTTAAAGGAGAATCGACTCTAGCATATACAACTAGTATCACATAGAAGGTGTGGGGATTAGGTTTCCCAGTTGCTAGAGTTCTCCTTTATATAGATTTCAAATCAGGGTTTGCAATCTAAGTTACCTTGTTATACACAAATGAAATGTACCTTCATTTAGGTTTGAGTAACCGTACCTAAACATTTACACTTAGTCGGTTCAACAATAATTAACCAATGGTTAGCCATATGAGCACTTTCATATCAACCTTATTCATCTATACCATAACTAGTTCAAATGACTCAAATGAAACTAGTTAGAGAGTTGTTCAATTGCTTAAATCTCATAGAAATATATGATGTATTTTCAAGTTGTTGTAGAGATAGTGGTAAAAGTGGGTTCTTTTCAGATTTGTGAAGATAACAAAATTTCTGGATTTAAATAAAATTTAGGAAAATAGCAAACTGACGTAAAATTTTATGGAGAAATAGGGGTTAAGATTCCACCATTCAACAATACTTATGTGATCTAATATTTTTTTACTATACAATTTAAATAATTGGGTTGATTCTAAATATTGCCAAAAGCAGATTTTCCAAAATATCAAATGTTAATCACAAGTATAATGCATCAAGAGTCTAAAACTAAGCATGCATTATCAAGGGAAAACACAGTTGATTAATAAAAACCATTTAAATCATTTTTATCAATGCAATTAATCATATAAAAATATTGCATAAATTAATAAAATAGAGATTACCACATAATTATTGTGAGAATGGCTTCCTCTGTCACCCCTGGGATTGGGTTTAGATACTCATGATGAAAAACCTCTCAAAAGATTTCATTGATGGTCAAAAGTGTTTTACAATGAAGAGAAAGATAAGTAAATAGTATAAAACAGGATTTTGCGACCCACAGAAGGCGTCCAGAATCAACAACACAGAGATAGTGATGTTGGTACAACGACTCAGTCGCGGAAAGGAGTGTAAAAGTGTCGCAATAAAGCGACAGGCTTTAACGACTTTCCTTCCTCGTCTATTGTTCTTCGTGTTCTTCAGTTCCAGCAGCAGCAGAAACTTTCTTCACAACGTCTGGTTCTTTGATTTTTATGTCTCTAACTCTCTCCCAAATTCTCCCTAAACTTCCTAACCCTTTCTCTGACCTCCAAGGACTCTATTTAAACCCGAAGCATGCATCGAATCTCCTCCATAACTCCACAAATCCTCGGCAGTGAAAGAAAATATTTTCGGATATTTTCTTTCCTGTTTTAGCTTTTCACGCGTTTTCTCATGTCCAGAACGCTCCAATTCGATTACACATGCTCCAACAGGTTGCTCGATGCATGAAACACGAGCAAAACACACACAAAATCTTCCAGAAGTCGTAGAGAAACTCTTCTGCATGTGTTTTACCTGTGTTTGAGCCCGTGAATTGGCTAGCCAATTCTAGCCAAATTTTAGCTAAGAGAACACTCACAACAGCTTTTCCATGTTAAATCACAACTGCTCACCAATTTTCAGCGATTGAATCGCACTAGAACACCTTCATTTTGCTGATTGAAAATCTGTCAGGAGTGAAAATGGTTTTCCCGCCAAAACACGAATTTGAATGTTGAAGATGATATGCCCCCTATCCTGAACTGGGGTGCGAATAGAAGATGTCTTGGGGGTAACCTGGGTGTGCCCCTTAGTAATTAGGTTACCCCTTATCCAAAAGCGAGAGTCCGAATAACACTTGTCCTCCGGGTGCCAAAATCAACTTTTCGAGCCGAATTTTCCAAAAATGTTTATTTCCTAAAAATACATAAAAACACAATATTAGTACAAAAATAGAGTTCCAACAATACAGACATTGAGGACAAAGTAGACACAAAAATGTGTCTATCAAATACCCCCAAACCTATTATTTGCTAGTCCTCGAGCAAAACTAATATGGAAAATAAAATCTTAACTCACTAGGTGTCCCTAGTGACCGAGTTAATCTCGGGAGGGTTTACTAGAGGTGTACCCACAAAACCAATACTCCAGACCCTAGCTATCTACGCAGAACCTTGGAAGGCACTAAAGAATCTCCTTGGTTGGCATACAATCATTGACTATAGGAGGAAGTACCCTGATGTGAAATTCCAATTATTGTACACGAGTTTGCACTCAAGCATACTAAAATTCATATAAAGTGACAGAGCTCTACTCAGGTAGTTGCACTATGGACATCATATTCGGAGTCAAACTAATCATATGGATAGAAAAAGGAGATGGAAATAGAAAAATGTAGATGGTTTTGATGTTAACCAAATGATCGATGTTTCACATATCTGTCTGAAGGCCACTGCCAGAATGAACCTATCCTGATGGACTGAGATACCGGTCTGACTAATATCAACACAAGTGGCATATACAAGGGAACCAGTGGTCAATAACTTAAATCTAGATCAACAAACTGGCAAATACAAGGGAACCAGCAGTTGACTACACAAAACAATAACCTTTTTTTTTTTAACTTAACGGCATGAATAGATATTTTTGATCCAAGCACATGCTTCTTGTCAGCAGATTACACGATAGTTCCCACGGGTCCTGCATTCCACGCTTTCTTAGGCGACGGAAACAGGGAGAACACACGCATATTGCTATCCAAGTGTTAATACTTATTCTGATTGGTCTAACTGGTCCGGTCTTTTTTTTTAGTAACTCAGTCACTCTAATTCACCCTAGCAGTGGTAACAACTTGAATCGTGTTCCCCACCTAATCACTTAGAGAAACATAGTTTAAAAAGAAAAAATATAAAAAAAGAAATGAAAAGGACTCAACGAGATATGATGAAACTATCATGTTATTTCTAACACCTGAGCTCTGTGCTTTTATGAATAGACTTTATAGATGTTTCCATCTAATCAGATTGGTTCCTCAACTCCTACAACCAAGATGCTTCCATCCACTTAGATTAGTTAGTGCCATCCTGAATATGCATAAATCTCTAGGCTCTGGAGCGTATTTATTTATTGCAACTAAAAGATTTTCCCATACCCCCAATACTTAAATCTAACATTGTCCTCAATGTTCTAAAGATGAAACTAAAAGCATGAACAAGGAGAAACTGTTACCATTTGAAGCGAAAGAGTTAGGAAAGGGATACCTCCCAAGTGCTAAGTTTAAAGTCTTCAGCCAGAATTAGGAAAGGATTAGTCAACTCGAACCATAAAGTAACAGTCGAAATAATTGTGGGTCTTCAAAACTAAATAGAGTTGACCAAAGTAAACTGAAATGAACCAAGAAAGTGAACAAGACTAGCATGCCCTTACTTAGTTTCCTGATTAAGAAATTTATATCTAATTGTGGTTCAGGTTCAGGTTCTATGAAAGGGTCTAAATAGAAAATTTTCATTGGCTGCGTTTCTTCATAGGTGGGATCCGAATCATTAGGTCCTAGATTCTGGAAAAACTCAAATATGATCTTAGAAGCGCACAATAATAACCTAAATAACTGAGGATCCTCTAAGTCAATAAGATTTGACTTACAAAATTGACCACAATGAGAGTAGTGGTCACTCTTAAGCAAATTTGTCGATTCTAATTTCCTAAAGCATTTAGGTTTAGTCTCACAACTTAATATTCGACACATTTGAAATATAATTGTTCCCACATTTGGAAGAAAACTATTTGGTGGGAAAACAAAGTCAATCTGGGTATCATAGCCTGGGCAAACCACATCAACCAGAGGATGGGTTTCTAACGACTGAACTTCTTCCTGGACATCATTAGGTTCGGGAGAACGAGTATGAGGGTAATCTTGTAAAATGGTCGAGGCAGAGATATCAAGTCCAAAATGAGGGATCTCTGTGGAGCTAAAGGTATGGCACAAGTATAATGATAATCACCCCCAAACTTAGATTTTTGGGTATCTCTAGAAAGACTAGCTACAATTTCCTTAATTTCTAGATCATTGGAATCCTGAAAATAGTCAATTGCTCTTTCGAGGTTATACTCAAGCGACGCATCCTTACTCATATTTAATAGCTCTACGAGTTCATTTTCTTCGTCTAAGACTATTGTTTCTAAGTCGCTAGACTCTAAAACAGCATTTTCGGAATAAACCCGTTCCTCTAAAGCATTATCGGCTTCGTAATCAAAAGGAAAAACTACATCGTCTAAAACGGTGGTATCCCTAATCAAATCCTCATCCTTTTGAATAGGTTAATAATCATAAAAATTATTTGGATTTGAACTAGAATCATTATAAAGCTCAATTGGATTAATAGATTCCTGATCACTATGCCTACACATTTCAGATTCTTCATTACTACTATCCTCATCATAATAGTACGAAGATGATTGAACCTTATCTAAATAAGTAGTGTCTTTTATTCTAGCCTCGTCCTCTAAATTAGGCAAATATTTACTATTGATATCAAGGGTAGAATTAGAAACCCTATTTTGGAAATTTAGATTATTTCGAGCAGCATTAGCCAACTGTTCATTTTCTGCCTCTAGACGTGCCTGAATTTCACTGAGCATAACACTTATACGTTCACCACTCTCGTTTATCATCTCAGAATATCGTGTACACTCTTCTTTTGAAATATTCATTGCAACTAAACGTTTATACGTACTTTCAATCCGTTGTTGGGTCTCTTCTAGAGATGGAACAGGTTCAGAAATATCATAATCAGGACTAGTTTCCAAAAACGAGTAACCAGTACTACAGTGTTCCTGATTTTCTTGCTCGTAAGACCAATTCGCGTGTGGATAGTAATTGGGCTCACCATGGTATGGACCATAACCTTGAAAAGGTTTGCGTTCCCAACTACTATTCCCACCATGGTCATAAAAATGATGATGTCCATATTCAAATTCAGATCGATACTCATTGTATTGGCTTCTATCATACCAGTTCGACATTCTTAATTGCAAGGGAATTCTACACAATCACAAATAAGGCTGACTCGACCAAATCAAACCTACTAATTTCTAGCAAACAAAAAGCATGATGGCTCCACTTAGATTGTTTCTAGACCAGCTTCTAATCCTTCGAAAGGAAATTCGTTATAATTTAAGCAAACCCCTCTGGAACCAATCCGAGTCAAAGTAAGTTGAATTGAGGCGAGGGAAGCTCAGTGGAGCTTTGATACCCAAGGCCTCACCGCTATCACAAGGCGGCGCAGTCACGCATTCAACTCACAGAAACCATCATGAACTTCGAAGTATGCTAAAAGAGTAACCAATATTTTTCGAACGAATTTCCTACTAAGCTCGTCACCCTATCGGTCTCGTTCTAATAAAATTTTAAGCTTGGGTTCGCGTTAGGTTTCTTTTACCTAAGGCGGGAAAGAAGGGAGCGGTGATGAAATCCGAACCCTTATCTTGTATTGGCCAGGCCTTGCCCTTTACTAGGAATTTAAAAACAGTCCAAATTCGTTCTCAATCAATGAATCACCTTAAGGAATACAGTAACTCGCTTACAAGAGATTCGCGAGTGTTTCGATGGACTTACCTCCCGTACCAGACGGGCGATGAACCACTGAAGTCGACTCGGGCCACTGACTCCTGTGTCAGTGTGCGAACCCGAGAGGCCGAGACGATATCGTAATCGCCGTCCTTCCCTGCACACAGTTTATATTTAACTTACCCTTCTATAGGGTTTAAAAAAAATAATAAAGTGTCCAAAGTCACAGTCCATTTTATATTACACAACTTTTCCTAATACAAATATAAAAAAAAATATTAAAAATTAAAAAAGAATAATAAAACTAAATCCTAAAATCTTTATTTGTCTTCTTTTTTTTCTTCTTTTCTTTTAGCTTTGAGCTTTTCTCCATGTCCTTATTGTCCAATCTTCCAACCTGCAACTCAAAAACACAAAGAAAGAAACGTAAAGAGGAACAAAAAAAATAAATCTAAAAAAAAAATCTAAAAAAAAAATTGCTACCTAAACACGAATCCGCGTCGGCGGTGCCAAAAAACTTGATGTATTTTCAAGTTGTTGTAGAGATAGTGGTAAAAGTGGGTTCTTTTCAGATTTGTGAAGATAACAAAATTTCTAGATTTAAATAAAATTTAGGAAAATAGCAAATTGACGTAAAATTTTATTGAGAAATAGGGGTTAAGATTCCACCATTCAACAATACTTATGTGATCTAATATTTTTTTACTATGCAATTTAAATAATTGGGTTGATTCTAAATATTGCCAAAAGCAGATTTTCCAAATTATCAAATGTTAATCACAAGTATAATGCATCAAGAGTCTAAAACTAAGCATGCATTATCAAGGGAAAACACAATTGATTAATAAAAACCATTTAAATCATTTTTATCAATGCAATTAATCATATAAAAATATTGCATAAATTAATAAAATAGAGATTACCACATAATTATTGTGAGAATGGCTTCCTCTGTCACCCCTGGGATTGGGTTTAGCTACTCATGATGAAAAACCTCTCAAAAGATTTCATTGATGCTCAAAAGTGTTTTAAAATGAAGAGAAAGATAAGTAAATAGTATAAAACAGGATTCTGCGACCCACAGAAGGCGTCCAGAATCAACGACACAGAGATAGTGCTGTTAGTACAACGACTCAGTCGCGGAAAGGAGTGGAAAAGTGTCGCAATAAAGCGACAGGCTTTAACGACTTTCCTGCCTCGTCTATTGTTCTTCGTGTTCTTCAGTTCCAGCAGCAGCAGAAACTTTCTTCACAACGTCTGGTTCTTTGATTTTTACGTCTCTAACTCTCTCCCAAATTCTCCCTAAACTTCCTAACCCTTTCTCTGACCTCCAAGGACTCTATTTAAACCCGAAGCATGCATCGAATCTCCTCCATAACTCCACAAATCCTCGGCAGTGAAAGAAAATATTTTCGGATATTTTCTTACCTGTTTTAGATTTTCACGCGTTTTCTCTGGTCCAGCACGCTCCAATTCGATTACGCATGCTCCAACAGGTTGCTCGATGCATGAAACACGAGCAGAACACACACAAAATCTTCCAGAAGTCGTAGAGAAACTCTTCTGCATGTGTTTTACCTGTTTTGATCCCGTGAATTGGCTAGCCAATTCTAGCCAAATTTTAGCTAAGAGAACACTCACAACAGCTTTTCCATGTTAAATCACAACTTCTCACCAATTTTCAGCGATTGAATCGCACTAGAACTAGGGCTGCACAAACCCGACTCAACCCACCGACCCAACCCACACCCGCCTGAAATTACCCACACCCGACCCAACCCACCTAGGAGCGGGTCGACTATGGGTCACAACATCAAAACCCATAGTATTGTGGGTCGACTATGGGTCAAAGCTTCCCTCACCCGACCCAACCCACCCACCCACCTAAATATTTCTTAGTTAATATTAACCCTTAGATTACCTATCCTAGATGAATCACAGCCGTTGAAGTAGTGATATATAATGCCTAAACCTAAATCGCTAACTTCACTTCAGTCTTCACTTCTTCAATCACTTCCTTGAATAATCTTTTATCTTTTGAGCTTCGAACAATTGAACTCATTTCTTGTAATTTGTATGCACTTTGCACCAACTTCTTACTTCTCTGGATTATAATTATCATTTGTTTACACTTGACCTGGGGTCAGTTCTTTAATTGTCATTTGTAAGAGTCTTAGGTAAGTCTGTAACTTTTTTTTTTGATGCAATGTAACTGTAATGTGTATTTTATGGTGGGTAACCCACCACCCACCCGACCCAATGATAGACGCATTTATGTGTCTAATTTGTCCCAATTGTTTATATTGTTAGTACTCTATTTTGTACTTATTTGGTTATTTTATGTCTTTGTAGGTGTTTTTGGAGAAATAAGCTTTTGCGGCGAAATTGGCTAAAAAGTGGTTTTTGCGCTCGTGAGAGAAAATTACTATACGGACTCTCACTTTGGATAAGGGGTAACCTAATTACTAAGGGGCACCCCATTTCAGGGCATGTACTAAAGGGACACCGGAACTGGATAGGGGGAGGTCATCTTCAAAGTTTCAAAACTGGATTTTGGCGGGAAAAAAGGCAGCAGCGTCAACAGTTTTGGATCAAGGATTTGAGCGACCTAGGAGGCGATTAAATGGGCAAATTTGGTACCCAAGGACTCTACAAGACATAAGGGACCTGTTAGAAGTGATTAGATCCATATAATTGGGCTGGATAAGTCAGAAAATCCACACAAAGTCAAGACAGTGCACACGGTTTCTGTTTAGGGTTTGAGATTAGTTTGAGAGATTTATGGGATATCTTGCGTGGGATATACATCAAAACAGTTGGGTAAAAGTCCTAGAAGATATTTGAGACGAGATAATAGCTAGAAACAGCCTGTAACGCAACAAGAAGAAGATTATTCTTCAAACAACCCGTAAAGAATAATGGAGATTTCCAAGGGGTTTGATCGAGTTTCAAGGGGATTTAAAGCCTATAAATAGTTGGTTTTATGTCATAGAAGGGGGATGAAGAGTTTGGGGGTCGAGCCAGAGCAAGGAGGAGCGAAGAAGAAGGAAAAACAGCAATGTTCACCTGCTGCTGCTGCTGCCATTAAAAAGCTTCAAGAACACGAAGAACAGACTCTCCAGGGCAGACTTATTTTCAGCAGCGTCAACAGCATCAGCGAAGTGTCGCAGTTAGCTGCAGTTATATTCTATCGTTTCTGTTGGACGTGTTTTGTGAGTCTCAGAACCACTATTTTATAACTTTTGACTCTTTTAATCACACTTTGAACTTTGAATTAATATTTTGAGTGTGTGATTGATATGAATAGCTAAACCCCAATACTGGGATGATGGAGGAAGCCATATTTTACACATATAAAAATTATATTTAATTCTTTTATGACTTCTTGCATATTAAATGTTTTATGATTTTTTTCTTAATTGATTGTCATTTCTTTTGATGGTTTATGCTTGGTCTTAGTACTTTTGATATGCCATGCTTTCGATTTACAGTTAATCTTCTAAAAATCTACCTTGGCAAGAATTAGAGTCCCTATTTTTATGTGAGCTATAATTGTTTTGGAAATAAATATATTAATTATATGAACGATTATGGTGGAATCCTGAGTCCTAGTGTCTCTTGATCCTGTGACAATTTTGTATATATTTTTGCTTTAAAAATCTTTTCAAGTCCGAGCATCGAATCCTTATTTACCGCAATCGAATTACTACAACAAAATGGCGCCGCCGACGCGGACTTGTATATAGATTTGTTTTTAGGTTTATTATTTTTTTTTATTTTTTTTTACTATTATTTGTTCCTTTTTACGTTTCTTTTTGTGTCTTTGATTTACAGGTTCGAAGTGGAATACTAAGGACTTGGGAACAAAAAGCTTAAAGCTAAAAGAGAAGAAGAAAAAGACATAATTTTTTTTTAGGATTTAATTTTTATTATTATTATTTTTTTGTATATAGCTTTTATTTATTTATTTTTAGAATTTGTAAATAGGCTTTATTTTTCATAATTTTTGTAATTTTGGACTTTTTATTTGGACTTTATTCTGGACTTTGGACATTATTTTTAAAACCCTACGGAAGGGTTATAAATTAAAAAAAAAAATTAAATACAAACTGTTTGCAGGGAAGGACGACGATTACTATATCGTCTCGGCCCCTCGGGTTCGCACACGTCATAGGAGTCGTGGCCCGAGTCGACGACAACGGTTCATCGCCCGTCTGGTACGGGAGGTAAGTCCAATCGAAACACCCGCGAATCTCCTGCAAGCGGGTTACTGTCTGCCTTAAGGTGATAATTGTTTGAGGACGAACCGGACTGTCTTTATTTTCCTAGTAAAGGGCAAGGCCTGGCCTAAACAAGATAAGGACTCGGATTTCATCACCGTTTCCTTCTTGCCCGCCTTAGGAAAACGAAACCAAACGCGAACCTAAGCCTAAAATTTTGAATAGAACGAGACCAATAGGGTAACGAGCTTAATAGGAAACTCGTTCGAAAAATATTGGTTGCTCTTTAAGCACATTTCAAAGTTCATGATGGTTTCTGTGAGTTGAATGCGTGACTGCGCCGCCTTGTGATAGCGGTGAGGCCTTGGGTATCAAAGCTCCACTGAGCTTCCCTCGCCTCGATTCAACTTACATTAGCTCGGATTGATTCCAGAGGGGTGTGCTCAAATTGTAACGAATTCCTTTTCGAAGGAATAGAAGCTGGTCTAGAAAACAATCTAAGTGGAGCCATCATGCTTTTTGTTTGCTAGATTCTATAGGTTTGATTTGGTCGAGTCGGACTTGTTTGTGATTGCGTAGAATTCCCCTGCAATTAAGAATGTCGAACTGGTATGATAGAAGCCAATACAATGAATATCGACCTGAATTTGAATATGGACATCATCAGTATTATGACCATAGTGAGAATAGTGACTGGGGACGCCAACCTTTTCAAGGTTATGGTTCATACCATGGTGAGCCCAATTACTATCCGCACGCGCATCAGTCATACGAGCAAGAAGATTATAATACTAGTTCTTCGTCTTTAGAGGATACAATCAAACTTTTGAAAAGTAGTCCTTATTATGATCCTTCAGTTCCTATTCCTTCTCTAGAAGAGACTCTCAGGAATTTAGCTAAGTCATCACGTCAGTTAGCTGAATCGACGTATAAATTAGATGAGGTGAATAATGTAGTTATGGACGAAAGAACTGCAACAACAACTGAATCTGTAGAAGATATCCTCAATAGATTAACTCAAAACTTAGATCCTACACTAAGGGAACTTTCTTTGGAAGAGACCCTTGAGAGGATAGCTGAGTCGACACGTAGACTTGAGTTAGAGACGAATGAAAGTATTGCTCGAAATAACTTGAATTGCCAATATAGTGTATCCAATAATACCCTTGAGAATGAAGATACTTTTTCACATAATCAAGATAACGAGGTTATAATTGGTAACACTACTTATTTAGATAAGGTTCAATCATCTTCGTACTATTATGATGATGAGGATAGTAGTGATGAAGAATCTGAAACATGTAGGCATAGTAATCAGGAATCTAGTAATCCAATTGAGCTTTATAGTGATTATATTATTTCTACTTCAAATCCAAATAATTTTTATGATTATTCACCTATTCAAAAGGACGAGGATTTGATTAGGGATACCACCGTTTTAGACGATGTAGTTTTTCCTTTTGATTACGAAGCCGATAGTGGTTTAGAGGAACGGGTTCATTTCGAAAATACTGTTTTAGAGTCTAGCGACTTAGAAACAATAGTCTTGGAAGAAGAAGATAGACCCGTAGAGATGAGTAAAGATGCACTACCTGATAATAACTTAGAAGAATCTCTTGAATATTTTAAGGACTCTGAAGATACGGAAATTCAAGAAAAAATTAGAGGTCTATCTAGAGAAACTGAAAACTCTAAGTTTGGGGGTGATTATCACTTCCCTAGTGCCTTACCTTTAACTCTCAGAAAGTCCCCACACTTAGGACTTGACATCAATGCCTCAACCATTTTACAAGATTACTTTCATACTCGTTTTCCTGAACCTAGTGATGTCCATAAGGAAGTTCAGTTGTTAGAAACCCATCCTCTGGTTGATGAGGTTAGACCAGGCTATGATACTAGATCGACTTTGTTTTCCCACCAAATATTTTTCAAACAATTGTGGGAACGTATAAATTTCAAATGTGTCAATTATAAGTTCTGATTCTGAGACTAAACCTAATTACTTTAGGATATTAGAATCGACACATTTTCTTAAGAATGACCACTACTCTCACTGTGGTCAATTATGTAAGTCAAACCTGATTGACTTAGAGGATCCTCAATTATTTAGGTTATTATTTTGTGCTTCTAAGTTCTTATTTAAGTACTTACAGACTCTAGGACCTAATAATTCGGATCTCAATTTTGAGGAGTTGCAGCCTAAAGAAATATATTTAGACCCTTTTATAGAACCTGAACCTGAACCACAATTAGATATAGATATCTTAATCAGGAAACTAGGTAAGGGCATGCTAGTCTTGTACATTTTCTTGGTTCACTGCAGTTTCCTTTTGTCAGCTCTTTTTGGTGTTAAAGACCCACAGTTATTCCGGCTACTGTTATACGGTTCGAGTTGACTAATACTTTTCTTAGTCTGGCTGAAGACTTTAAACTTAGCACTTCTTGGGAGGTAACCCAATCTCATGCAACCAGGTAATATCCTTCCGTAACTCTTTCATTTCAAATGGTAACAGTTTCTCCTTGTTCATGCTTTTAATTTCATCTTTAGAACATTGAGGACAATGTTAGGTTTAAGTTTGGGGGTATGGGAGAAACTTTTTAGTATGAATAAATAAACTCCAGAGCTTAGAAATTTATGCCTATTGAGGATTGCACTAACTAATCTAAGTGGATGGAAGCATTTTGATTGTAGGAGTTTGAGGAACCAATCTGATTAGATGGAAACATCTAAAGAGTCTATTCATAAAAGCACAGAGCTCAGGTGTTAGAAATAACATGATAGTTTCACCATATCTCGTTGAGTCCTTTTCACTTCTATTTTTATTTTATTTGTTTTTAAACTATGTTTCTCTAAGTGATAGGTGGGGCCCACGATTCAAGTTGTTACCAATGCTAGGGTGAATTAGAGTGATTGAGATACCATGAAAAAAAAAAAAAAAGTTGAAAAAGAAAAAGAGATGAAAAAAAAAAGATGAAAAAAAAGATGAAAAAAAAATGGTAGTTACCAAAAAGTAAAAAAAAAAAAAAAAAAAAAAAAAAAAAAAAAAAATTGAGACCAGACCATTTGACCAAAAGGAATAAATTCAATAAAGTCGACCACTGGTACCCTTGTATATGCCAGTTGTGTTGACCTAGAGTTAGGTTATCGACCACTGGTACCCTTGTATATGCCAGTGTGTTGATATTAGTCAGACTAGTATCTCAATCCATTAGGATAGGTTCATTTTGGCGGAGGCCTTCAGACAGATATGGGAAACGTCGTTCACTTAGTAAACATCAAAACCATCTATGTTTTCTATATCCATCTTCTTGATCTATCCATGTGATTAGTTTAGACTCCGAATATGATGTCCATAGTGCAACTATCTGAGTAGAGCTCTGTCACTTTATATGAATTTTAGTATGCTTGAGTGCAAACTCGTGTACATCAATTGGAATTTCGCATCAGGGTACTTCTTCCTGTAGTCAATAAGTATGCCAACCAAGGAGATTCTTTAGTGCCTTCCAAGGTTCTGCGTAGATAGCTAAGCTCTGGAGTATTAAGGTTTTGTGGGTACACCTCTGGTAAACCCCCCGGAGACAACACTCGCCACTAGGGCCACCTAGTGGTTTAACGGCTTACTGCACGTGCTAAGTGTAGTCATTTTATTTTAGATTAGATTTGCTCGAGGACTAGCAAATAATAAGTTTGGGGGTATTTGATAGACGCATTTATGTGTCTAATTTGTCCCAATTGTTTATATTGTTAGTACTCTATTTTGTACTTATTTGGTTATTTTATGTCTTTGTAGGTGTTTTTGGAGAAATAAGCTTTTGCGGCGAAATTGGCTAAAAAGTGGTTTTTGCGCTCGTGGGAGAAAATTACTATACGGACTCTCACTTTGGATAAGGGGTAACCTAATTACTAAGGGGCACCCCATTTCAGGGCATGTACTAAAGGGACACCGGAACTGGATAGGGGGAGGTCATCTTCAAAGTTTCAAAACTGGATTTTGGCGGGAAAAAAGGCAGCAGCGTCAACAGTTTTGGATCAAGGATTTGAGCGACCTAGGAGGCGATTAAATGGGCAAATTTGGTACCCAAGGACTCTACAAGACATAAGGGACCTGTTAGAAGCGATTAGATCCATATAATTGGGCTGGATAAGTCAGAAAATCCACACAAAGTCAAGACAGTGCACACGGTTTCTGTTTAGGGTTTGAGATTAGTTTGAGAGATTTATGGGATATCTTGCGTGGGATATACATCAAAACAGTTGGGTAAAAGTCCTAGAAGATATTTGAGACGAGATAATAGCTAGAAACAGCCTGTAACGCAACAAGAAGAAGATTATTCTTCAAACAACCCGTAAAGAATAATGGAGATTTCCAAGGGGTTTGATCGAGTTTCAAGGGGATTTAAAGCCTATAAATAGTTGGTTTTATGTCATAGAAGGGGGATGAAGAGTTTGGGGGTCGAGCCAGAGCCAGGAGGAGCGAAGAAGAAGGAAAAACAGCAATGTTCACCTGCTGCTGCTGCTGCCATTAAAAAGCTTCAAGAACACGAAGAACAGACTCTCCAGGGCAGACTTATTTTCAGCAGCGTCAACAGCATCAGCGAAGTGTCGCAGTTAGCTGCAGTTATATTCTATCGTTTCTGTTGGACGTGTTTTGTGAGTCTCAGAACCACTATTTTATAACTTTTGACTCTTTTAATCACACTTTGAACTTTGAATTAATATTTTGAGTGTGTGATTGATATGAATAGCTAAACCCCAATACTGGGATGATGGAGGAAGCCATATTTTACACATATAAAAATTATATTTAATTCTTTTATGACTTCTTGCATTTTTATTAAATGTTTTATGATTTTTTTATTAATTGATTGTCATTTCTTTTGATGGTTTATGCTTGGTCTTAGTACTTTTGATATGCCATGCTTTCGATTTACAGTTAATCTTCTAAAAATCTACCTTGGCAAGAATTAGAGTCCCTATTTTTATGTGAGCTATAATTGTTTTGGAAATAAATATATTAATTATATGAACGATTATGGTGGAATCCTGAGTCCTAGTGTCTCTTGATCCTGTGACAATTTTGTATATATTTTTGCTTTAAAAATCTTTTCAAGTCCGAGCATCGAATCCTTATTTACCGCAATCGAATTACTACAACACCCAACCCATTGTAATGTGGGTCGGGTGAAAACCGACCCATTGTTATGTTGGGTTGGTTGTGGGTGACAACTTCTGCTACCCACCATCAGTGGGTTGGGTGGTGGGTGAGGTCAAACCTGACCCAAACCGACCCATGTGCAGCCCTAACTAGAACACCTTCATTTTGCTGATTGAAAATATGTCAGGAGTGAAAATGGTTTTCCCGCCAAAACACGAATTTGAATGTTGAAGATGATATGCCCCCTATCCTGAACTGGGGTGCGAATAGAAGATGCCTTGGGGGTGACCTGGGTGTGCCCCTCAGTAATTAGGTTACCCCTTATCCAAAAGCGAGAGTCTGAATAACACTTGTCCTCCGGGTGCTAAAATCAACTTTTCGAGCCGAATTTTCCAAAAATGTTTATTTCCTAAAAATACATAAAAACACAATATTAGTACAAAAATAGAGTTCCAAAAATACAGACATTGAGGACAAAGTAGACACAAAAATGTGTTTATCAGTATACAAGACACAATCGAAGCAAAATCGATTTTGATTCACTCGAACAATTCATGAACATTATAGCCAGGGTTTGCAAAGATTGCATCCCTTATTATATAAATATTTTAGTTCATGAACAAACCGATTTTAGAAAGTAACCTGCTTAAGTATGCAAACGGGTACACATACTTAAGTAGCCGGATTGAGTTTGTTTTTACTTCCAAACTCCAGCAGAAATTCACGGACGTGAAACTTCCGCCAGTTTGCGTACGGGTACGCATACTTACCCGGATTTCCAACAACCGCCAGTATGCGTACGGGTACACATACTTTAGGTTCCCGATTTTGGAGTTTTACACAAATGTGAGCACACTATGTTTATATCCAAACATGGTTACTTGTTCTAAACTCTCATTTCAATCATTGAAACTTTGTTAGAGGATGTTAAAATAGTTGTTATCCACAAACTATTAACATCAAAGCGATTTTCAAGTTATTGAAATAATCAATATGACTTTCGTCAAGAGTAAAGATGAACTTGTCTAAAGCGAAAGCTTACCGACATATATTTCGAGAAATAGATAAGCGAGATAAACTCGACTCAGAATAGCAAATGTGTATAATTGAAGTCTATATAGCAATACGACTTTTGTCTCAAATAGGAGATAGAGTAGATAGACTTTTGAGTGATAGATAAGTTCAAGTCTCCACATACCTTTTGTTGATGAAGTTCCACAATTTCCATTGAGTAGTTCTTCGTCTTCATTCGATGAACACCGTGGAGTCTAAAGCCCAACTATACTTACTATCCTAATCCGAGACTTAGCTATAAGTACACTAGAAATCAAGACTTATAGTTTTGGCAACTAAACTTGACAAACAAGCTTGAGATAACAACGCTTGCGAGTTCGACCGAGCAATGCTCTAACAATCTCCCTCTTTGTCAATTTTAGTAACAAAACTATCAATACATATGGAATACAAAATAAATAAACTTTGTAGCTTCTCATCCAAATGCTTGATCTCCTTGGTTCTTCAACATTACTCTAAATCTTCGTCACTTCCAAGTACTCCAATGATTCTAATGTGTTCAACTCAGCATCATCATTGTTGAAGATCCGTAGCTATAACAATGAGAAAACAATAGCTCTCAATCATTGTTATACAATGTCATAGTATTATTACACAAAATCAAAGTTCAATTGTATCACAACTTCGACGACAATACTATGATGATATGTATCACTCCCCCTTAGTCAATACTTCATCTCACATGAAAACCACTCCCCCTTACATAATGATCCGAAAAACCATATGTATTTGTAATGTGAAATACACATTAATTCTCCCCCTTTTGTCAATAAAATTGGCAAAGGTACGAAAATTAGTGGGATCCTAATGAAATTTCCATAGAGATACTTCATGACCAAAAGAAAAGCACATATCAACTTTTTTAGATGCAATCATATAGCCGAAACTAAATGCATTCATCAAGGAGTTTATAAAGATACAAGATAACCCCTATAATATTCTAGAGCCGCACTCCCCACAAAGATTTGGCAATTAAGCACAAGTTCAATTAAGAACTCTTCCCCATGTAATCTCATTCCCGAAAGAACAACAAGAGCGACCTTACTTTCACAAGAAAAGAAGGATTTCTTTGGACATTAACAATTCACATGAAATTGTATCCAAAAATCTCAATTTAATTAACCACAAGAGAACCCATGATTAAATTAATCGGAAATGCTCACATAAGAGAACTTACGGAGCCGCACAGTATTTACATAAAGATATGGATCATGGAAGATCAATACTGCGGAATAAACAAAGATTCATCCTATTTTTCATCACTATTTGCACAATGACATATAACAGACTTTAATCTTTGTAAACAAAAGTTCATCCTATCTTCCATCAATATTTGCATAATGACATAATAGGCTTAACTTTTGTTTGTCAAAAGTTCATTTAATCTTGCAAATTGACACATGAAAGACTTAACTTTTGACAACGTATGGGACAATCAAAGTTCACGGACGCAAACACACATATCCCATAACAAGTTGCAATATATAAAACCATAAAGATTAATACTGCAAAATCATCTTCCAAATAAACTTTAGAGTTTAAATAAATAAATCTAAAAACATTGCAAGATGAAAATCGTTGGTTATGTATACCGCAATAATTGTTATTCCAAACCCTAGTTATCCCTTCTTAAAACATAAGAATAAATTCTCATAAGAAGTTTCCTAGACATTAAGACCTTTGAAAAAATCTTTATCGTCCCTGAACTCCTTGTCGTCAACAACCATTGGGACATAAGGTTCATGAAGAAAGGAGTTGATATCAACAAACCTTCTTAATTGATGCCGAACCAGGGCCTTCTGAATTTCAAGAGTCCTAAACACAAAAGCCTTTATTTGCTGCACTTCCTTTCTTAATTCCTTCAATTCTTTAAGAACACCAGAAAAATTCTGAAGATTTGAAGGGACATCCCTTGGTTTTCTCATATTCCTCATTTTTCTTTTCAAAATTGAGTGAACAGGAGGATTGTCTCTTTTCTTCTTGATTGATGGCCTAACAATCATATTAACATCTTTTCCATCAGAAGTTATGATGCTTGGAGTCTCCATAAAAATATGGGTTTGTGAGAGGAATTTCTCAAAACAAGCTCTACAAGCAACTTGTGATAAAAGAGTTTCTTAGAGAAGGAAAAAGGAATGTAGGGTTACGGAACCTTTATACACTTAAAGGATTCACGTACGCACAACTCTTCCCCTAAAAAAGGCAGAATTTTCTATTTTAATCCTCTTTTATTGATAAAACAGAGAAGAGTCCTTTCAATATCAATTAGATATGAAAATATGAAAGAATTTCAAAACAGTAAAAACAAATCAACATCCTATTTTATTCATATTTGTATGTAATTTGTTATGTTCAAAGAAATCCTTCTTTTCTTGTGAAAGTAAGGTCGCTCTTGTTGTTCTTTCGGGAATGACATTTTATGGGGGAGAGTTCTTAATTGAACTTGTCCTTAATCTTTGCGGGGAGTGCAGCTGTGGAATATTATAGGAGTTATCTTGTATCTTTATAAACTCCTTGATGAAAGCATTTAGCTTCGGCTATATGATTGCATCTAAAAAGTTGATATGTGCTTGCTTTTGGTCATGAAATGTCTCCATGGAAATTTCATTAGGATCCCACTAGTTTTCGTACCTTTGCCAATTTTATTGACAAAAAGGGGGAGAATTAATGTGTAGTTCACACTACAAATATATATGGTTTTCGGATCATTATGTAAGGGGGAGTGGTTTCCATGTGAAATGAAGTATTGACTAAGGGGGAGTGATACATATCACCATAGTATTGTTTTCGAAGTTGTGATACAATTGAACTTTGATGATGTGTAATAATATTATGACACTGTGTAACAATGATTGAGAATTCTTGTCTTCTCATTGTTATGGCTATGGATTTTCAACAATGATGATACTAAACTTACAACCTTTGGGATCATTGGAGTACTTGGAAGTGACGAAGATTTCGAATAATGTTGAAGAACCGAGAAGATCAGGCATGTGGAAGAGAAGCTACAAAAGTTTATATTTATTTTTGTAATCCATATGTATTGATAGTTTTGTCACTAAAATTGACAAAGGGGGAGATTGTTAGAGCACTGCTCCGCTGAACTCGCATGTGTTGCTATCTCAAGCATGTTTGTCAATGTTAGTGATCAAAACTATAAGTCTTGATTTCTAGTCTACTTTTAGCTAAGTCTCGAACTAGGATAGAAAGTGTAGTTGATCTCTAGACTCCATGACAATCATCATACAAAAACGAAGAACTACTCAAGGAACTGGTGGAACTTTATCGACTAAAAGGTATGTGGAGACTTGAACTTATCTATCACTCAAAAGTGTATCTACTCTATCTCATACCCTGAGATAAAAGTCGTATTGCTATATAGAATTTGATTATACACATTTGCTATTTCGAGTCGAGTTTATCTCGCTTATCTATTTCTCGAAATATGTGTTCGTAAGCTTTCGCTTTGGCCAAGTTCATCTTTACTAGTGACCAAAGTCATATTAAGTTTCAATTACTTGAAAATTGCTTTGACGAAAAATGATTTGTGAATAACAACTATATAACGTCCTCTAAGAATGTTTCAATGATTGAAATGAGAGTTTAGAATATATAACCATTATTGGATATAAACATTGTGTGATAACTCATACGTGTGTAAGTCCTTATTCCTTGAATCAAAGTATGCGTACTTTGCTGATCAGGAAAACTGGAACTAAAGTCCGCGTACCTGTACGCGCACCATCGGAAGTTTGTTATGTACCTAGATGTACATAACAAGGTTAGATAGATAATTTGAGGATAAACCTCTCTTAATCCCGGAGGATCAAGCCTTAAGAGAAATCTGATTCAGAAAACCAGCCTAAGAGGAAGAAGAGATCTAAATTTTATTTCATTAATTCATAAATTGGATAATATTTTCATTACAGACTCTACCTTAAAAACATAGGCATTTCTTCCCTTACCATCCAACGATCACTAACTCACCAGGTGGTTACATCTCAACCGACTAATAATACTAATTACTACCACTATTACTAAAGACAGACACATATAGGATATGGGCACTCCCTTACCGTACCGGGTACATGACATCCCCTTTCCCTTTAAAACATCCTTGTCCTCAAGGATGAGAGTTAAATGAACCACTTCCAAAATCAGTGAGTCACCCATCGTCAGGCCAGAATCTACAATGTCACTAAAACTCGAGGCCCATAAACATATGTATAACATGCCTAGCTGCCCACTGCCCTCCTAGTGGACCTGTGAGTCTCAAGGTTGAAATTATTCTCTCAAGGTGAACCAGTAGAGTTGATTATTGACTGTTCATTTGGTGAACAAGCCCTTTATTCTCGTAACTCTCTGCTGAGTAGGCGCCAATAGAAACACCACTTGCAGCGTCCATCTCGACTTTTTATGCCAAGAAATGTTATAGTTGCCCCCCAGCTTTGTAGCTACAAAAATTTGACAAGGAATAACCCACATGGAAGTAAAGCTACAGTAAACTTTAGGGTGCTTGAAAACTTCAGTTTGGAGCCTTCGCACATAGTTGAATACAATGAGAAACATCAAAGTCGCAGCTGCAGTGAGATGTAATGCTGGTGCAGACTCGTTAACAGCTCCGACTTGACTGGGGATGCTGATCATCACATAATGGAGATTAATACCGCCATTTTCTTCAGGTTTCCATCGCAAGGGCACCCCCAACGTTTGCACAGTTGGGTCTATAAACATCATGAGCCCGAACTGAATGCTCTTTAACCCTATTAAAAACTCGAACTGGATACAACCCTTTGTTGGTGGATATACCAACGGAAAAAGTGGATTGCAGCACAAAAACCCAACCATGGCAGACTTCTCATTTCTATGTGTACCTGCACTACCTCTCAACTATTCAGAAGCATTAAGGAGACCATGTTCAGGAATATAATCCTTGCCACTGCTCCATAAAACGCCCATGTAAGAAACAACCCAAAAGCTCTCAGAATGAGCAGTCCAGTTTGCATCACAGTTGAAAACAGAGAATTTAACTTTCATTTTAACACTTTTCAAACTTCATATATCAGGTGAAACCAATCTGAATTTCCACCTCATGTATCCATAAAAACACACACCACCATTAACCGCTACAAGCATCTTTTTGATTTTCACCCTCTCTATAAGAAATTCTTCCCAGCCAGAACAATATTTATTACTACCACAAACTTTAGAGCCAAGTTCTTCTGGTATCCCGGTGAAAAACAAAGTAAAAACAATGCCACTTGCTATACTGCACAACCCGAGATTAAGCAAGCATAATTTGATCCCCTGCGGCAAAGATTCATGACAAAATTTGCTGGCACTAAGAGAAAGAAACACAAACTTGCAGGTAAATCTCCTTGAGAGAATCTGTGGTTCACCACCATATTTCTTTGCAGCAACACGGACCATCAAAGATTTTTGTGAACCACCTCCCAACTGCAAGATTAGAGAACCACTGAAACTGAATCTACTGCTAAGAGATAGTCGATCAAATAGTTCCCTCGCAACACAAGATTCCTGAATACATATCACTTGAAGTATCAACCTAGACCATATAACTGAACCCTGTAATCTCTTACGCCATAACTTGTAAATAGCACCAATCTCAACCCCTGGAACCCACATAAATGCAATTGAGCTCTTCCGTAGCAATATCATTGAGTGCCCCAGTTTGAAAACAAGTGCAATAACACACCTGCCACTGTAATTGGCCATTACCCCTTTATGTGCTTTGTTAAACCTCACCACTCTAGCCAGTAAATGAAACAAAAGTTTATTGCTCTCTGTAAATTCAACACCCAAATTCCACTCCCCACCAGATTTAGCAACATAGGCAATTCTCATGCTCAGAGAATTCAGAAACTGAGGTTCAGACGGGTACCCATGACTTGGAAGCAGCTCACAAACCAAATATCTATTATACCTTCTCAGTTAAATCGACATACAAAGAAAAATCAGAGGAGTAGGTGCAACAAAACCACATTCATATTCACCAACTGAGTTAGAAGACTCTTTAATACTATCCACAATCAAAAACTTTAGTTGCAAACTTGAAGCATTGGTGAGAATATATCCCAATGAGCAGTATGTGGTTGAAAAAAATTTATGCTCAAAACATACAGTAACCATTGGAAGTATTGTAACAAAAATTTTACTATCATCTCGTATTTCGGTATCATTAACACATACATGAACCTTTGAATGTGAAGATGAGAATTCAGGACGGTACCTCAAGTTAGCTAGCCGCAGAAACATCAAATTCTTATAAGAAATCTCGGAGATAACATCACACTTACCTCGGTCGAATAGCGAACGAGTGTCATCAAGGAGAAAAGAACAACAATCCACACAAACACCATCTGATTTTGTAAACTCCCAGTCTTCTTGAAACCCATTCTCAAGAGCTAACTCATGAATGAACATTTCGTGGTATCCAGCAATTGAATTTAAACACACAGAGAATATAAACGAATGAGAAGCAACCATATCACAGAATCTATATTTACCAGCAAGATATGAGTACCTCATAATGAGTTCAATTGCTTTTCCACGGTCAAATACTTCACCCCTTTTGAGCTTCAAAAGGAAATCAATTCTAACACCCCATAAATTCCAAACTGCACTCTCAGGCCTTTGAACAATCAGTCCCCCATCAACATGAATTACTCTAGCAAACAAGAGGAACAAATATTTACCCCGCTCAGGAAGTTGGACAAATATCTTCTTCGCATCCATAATTGCAACATTAGTAACATACAAACTAGGAAGCAATTTTATTAACCGCAATTCTGAGTCATAGCCCAGGATAATAAGCAATTGGAGAAGTAATTTCTTATAAGTGAGTGATGAGATCACAATACACTTACCTAGATCAAATATGAAGTGAGTATAATCAAAATAGAGACTAAAACAATCCAGGCGAAGTAACTTGTTGGGAAGAAAGAATAACTCCGTCAAGTTTTCAGAAATATCAGAATTCTTCTCCAAAAATTTGTCGCAAAACTACATCTCTACGTCTTTCATTCTGTCAAATGAAACTGGAGATAACTCGGAGAAGCCATTGACCTCTAATTTTGAATTTGCTACAAATGGTAACCTCGCACCAGGAAGCACATCGACATCATCGTTTTCAATGAAGAAAAAGGGAGGAATCAATTCCAATTCGAGAGAATCCTTTTCTTCATCAACATCAGTAGGAATTGAGCTGATTTCCTCGGATGGAGAGACCGTGAAATCAACAATTGAAATAGCAGAGTCTTCAATGTTTGGTGTCGATCGTAAAAACCCAGTACAACCCTCAACTGAATCGGTGTTAGATCCAGAAATTGAATCGGACTCTAGATTTAAATCTGAAGTAGCATCGGGAAGTGAAATTGGAGTAATATATTGACAATTCAGGTACCAATTCTTCAATAAAAACCTCCTCCTTCTGCGTAGCTTCCGTATTCGCAACTGTATGAACGAATTGGTCTGTTAATGGTGGTATGTAAATTGATTCCCACCTCTGCTTGGTGAAGTTGATGAGATATTCTGTTTGGAAAAGATGATAATTTCGACTGGGTGAAGGTACATCGTTAAGTATATCTTGATATCTTCTCGGCAGATCAAGCAAATGGTTATAGAGTTGAAATTTCTACCTAACTAATACCAAATATCCCCATGGATCGAACGAATCTGATACCAATTGTTATGTACCTATATGTACATAACAAGGTTAGTTTGATAATTTGAGGATAAACCTCTCTTAATTCCGTAGGATCAAGCCTTAAGAGAAATCTGATTTAGAGAACCAGACTAAGAGGAAGAAGAGATCTAAATTTTATTTCATTAATTCATAAATTGGATAATATTTTCATTACAGACTCTACCTTAAAAACATAGGCATTTCTTCTCTTACCATCCAACGATCACTAACTCACCAGGTGGTTACATCTCAACCGACTAATAATACTAATTACTACCACTATTACTAAAGACAGACACATATAGGATATGGGCACTCCCTTACCGTACCGGGTACATGACATCCCCTTTCCCTTTAAAACATCCTTGTCCTCAAGGATGAGAGTTAAATGAACCACTTCCAAAATCAGTGAGTCACCCATCGTCAGGCCAGAATCTACAATGTCACTAAAACTCGAGGCCCATAAACATATGTATAACATGCCTAGCTGCCCACTGCCCTCCTAGTGGACCTGTGAGTCTCAAGGTTGAAATTATTCTCTCAAGGTGAACCAGTAGAGTTGATTATTGACTGTTCATTTGGTGAACAAGCCCTTTATTCTCGTAACTCTCTGCTGAGTAGGCGCCAATAGAAACACCACTTGCAGCGTCCATCTCGACTTTTTATGCCAAGAAATGTTATAGTTGCCCCCCAGCTTTGTAGCTACAAAAATTTGACAAGGAATAACCCACATGGAAGTAAAGCTACAGTAAACTTTAGGGTGCTTGAAAACTTCAGTTTGGAGCCTTCGCACATAGTTGAATACAATGAGAAACATCAAAGTCGCAGCTGCAGTGAGATGTAATGCTGGTGCAGACTCGTTAACAGCTCCGACTTGACTGGGGATGCTGATCATCACATAATGGAGATTAATACCGCCATTTTCTTCAGGTTTCCATCGCAAGGGCACCCCCAACGTTTGCACAGTTGGGTCTATAAACATCATGAGCCCGAACTGAATGCTCTTTAACCCTATTAAAAACTCGAACTGGATACAACCCTTTGTTGGTGGATATACCAACGGAAAAAGTGGATTGCAGCACAAAAACCCAACCATGGCAGACTTCTCATTTCTATGTGTACCTGCACTACCTCTCAACTATTCAGAAGCATTAAGGAGACCATGTTCAGGAATATAATCCTTGCCACTGCTCCATAAAACGCCCATGTAAGAAACAACCCAAAAGCTCTCAGAATGAGCAGTCCAGTTTGCATCACAGTTGAAAACAGAGAATTTAACTTTCATTTTAACACTTTTCAAACTTCATATATCAGGTGAAACCAATCTGAATTTCCACCTCATGTATCCATAAAAACACACACCACCATTAACCGCTACAAGCATCTTTTTGATTTTCACCCTCTCTATAAGAAATTCTTCCCAGCCAGAACAATATTTATTACTACCACAAACTTTAGAGCCAAGTTCTTCTGGTATCCCGGTGAAAAACAAAGTAAAAACAATGCCACTTGCTATACTGCACAACCCGAGATTAAGCAAGCATAATTTGATCCCCTGCGGCAAAGATTCATGACAAAATTTGCTGGCACTAAGAGAAAGAAACACAAACTTGCAGGTAAATCTCCTTGAGAGAATCTGTGGTTCACCACCATATTTCTTTGCAGCAACACGGACCATCAAAGATTTTTGTGAACCACCTCCCAACTGCAAGATTAGAGAACCACTGAAACTGAATCTACTGCTAAGAGATAGTCGATCAAATAGTTCCCTCGCAACACAAGATTCCTGAATACATATCACTTGAAGTATCAACCTAGACCATATAACTGAACCCTGTAATCTCTTACGCCATAACTTGTAAATAGCACCAATCTCAACCCCTGGAACCCACATAAATGCAATTGAGCTCTTCCGTAGCAATATCATTGAGTGCCCCAGTTTGAAAACAAGTGCAATAACACACCTGCCACTGTAATTGGCCATTACCCCTTTATGTGCTTTGTTAAACCTCACCACTCTAGCCAGTAAATGAAACAAAAGTTTATTGCTCTCTGTAAATTCAACACCCAAATTCCACTCCCCACCAGATTTAGCAACATAGGCAATTCTCATGCTCAGAGAATTCAGAAACTGAGGTTCAGACGGGTACCCATGACTTGGAAGCAGCTCACAAACCAAATATCTATTATACCTTCTCAGTTAAATCGACATACAAAGAAAAATCAGAGGAGTAGGTGCAACAAAACCACATTCATATTCACCAACTGAGTTAGAAGACTCTTTAATCCCGGAGGATCAAGCCTTAAGAGAAATCTGATTCAGAAAACCAGCCTAAGAGGAAGAAGAGATCTAAATTTTATTTCATTAATTTATAAGTTGGATAATATTTTCATTACAGACTCTACCTTAAAAACATAGGCATTTCTTCCCTTACCATCCAACGATCACTAACTCACCAGGTGGTTACATCTCAACCGACCAATAATACTAATTACTACCACTATTACTAAAGACAGACACATATATGATATGGGCACTCCCTTACCGTACCGGGTACATGACAAATTTCACGTCCCGTGAAAATCTGTTGGAGTTGTGAACTGAAAAAAAACTTATTCCGGGTACTTAGGTCCGCGTACCAGTCCGCGTACTTAGGTTGGTTATTTTCTAAAAATGATTATTCGTGAACTTAAACTTATATAAACTAAGGAATGCATAATTGCAAACCGTGGGTATAAAGTTTATGAATCGATTCGAGTGAATCAAATCGTTTTTGCTTCGATTGCGTCTTGTATACTTTTATAAGTTATAAGCAATTGAACAACTCTCTAACTAGTTCATTTGAGTCATTTGATCTAGTTATGGTAAAGAAGAATATGGTTGATATGAAAGTGCTCATATGGCTAACCATTTGGTTAACTATTGTTGAACCAACTAAATGTACATGTTTGGGTACGGTTACACAAACCTAAAACGTGCATTTCATTTGTGTGTAACAAGCTAAGTTTCGATCTAACGGTTGAAAGATATTAGCTTGAATCTAATCAGGTTTTCATCTAACAGTGAATATTGAATGCTTTGTTACCAAGGTAACTTAGATTGCAAACCCTGATTTGAAAGACTATATAAAGGAGAAGTCTAGCAACTGGGAAACCTAATCCCCACACCTCATGTATGATACTAGTTGTATAAGCTAAAGTTGATTCTACTTTAACCTTAGGTTTCTACCAAGACCCTCTAGGTTAACGACTTGAAGACTTCATTGGGATTGTGAAGCCAGACCCAACTATTTCTTTGTAGTTGCGTGATCTGATCTTGTTGTTTATATCGTACTAAGTACAATCGTAAGATTGGCTTGAGATTGATTTCTCCGATAGGCAAGATATAAAAGAAGTCACAAACATCTTCGTCTCATCGTTTGTGATTCTGCAATATCTTCTTTCGCTGGTCGATTAAAATTATTGTGAGGTGATTGATAATTCTAGGCTGTTCTTCGGGAATATAAGTCCGGGTTATCAATTGGTTCATGTTCACCTTGATTTATCATAAGACGGAACAAAAAATCGTAGGTATTTTTGTGGGGGACAGATTTATCTATTACCGTAGACTTTTCTGTGTGATACAGATTTGTTTATTAAAATCTTCGACTTTGGGTCGTAGCAACTCTTAGTTGTAGGTGAGATCAGCTAAGGGAATCAAATGTGTAGTATCCTGCTGGGATCAGAGAATTAAGGAGCGCAACTGTACCTTGGATCAGTGTGAGATTGATTGAGGTTCAACTACAGTCCAGACCGAAGTTAGTTTGTAGTAGGCTCGTGTCTTTAGCAGCTTAATACAGTTTGTGTTCAATCTGGACTAGGTCCCGGGGTTTTTCTGCATTTGCGGTTTCCTCGTTAACAAAACTTCTGGTGTCTATGTTATTTCTTTTCCACATTATATATTGTTATATAATTGAAATATCATAGTTTGTGCGTTGAATCGATCAATTTTGAAATCCAACCTTTGGTTGTACCGTTCAAGTGTTTTCTCTTGTATTCAATTAGACTCCCAGATTTCTATTTGCTTGAGTAAGTATTGAATCGAGAAAGTGAGATATAACTCTTTGATATACTTTTGTTAAGATTGAGTGTGACTGTCTAGTTGATTCTCTTAAAAGTATATTGGAGTTAGTCCATACAGATTTCTAAGCGAAATATTGGGTGTGGTTGTTGTACCCCCGCTTTTTCAGTCTAGACACATCTTTGGAAATTAACTTCTTTGAAGAGGAGATAAGATTACATACCTCAGTCGATTCCTGAACAAGTTTGATCTTGTTAGCTAATCGATTTGCTCTTCGTTGAAGTTTGTTGACATATCTTATCTTATGTTTGTACTTGAAACATTTTGATAACTCATGACCTCTTAGAGTACAATAAGAACATGTCAAACTGCAGGAAGGTTTATACATCACATCTGTGCAGGTTGCTAGACATACGGTGGAACCTGCAAAATTAGAAAAAGAATTTCCAAAGAGCAAAGAGAAATCCATTTTATCCTCCAATGTGGTTGAAGTTTCTTCTGAAAGAATATCGAGGTTGATGAACGTATTGCTACAATTATCAAAATCATCATTTTCACAGAAGAGCGCAATATTCGATTTTTCGTCTTCATTAGAATCATAATGGTCAGACATTTCATCAAGAGTTGCAGCAAGATCTTTGTTTCCAGTGTACTTTCTACGATTTAGGCACTCATTTTTAAAATGACCAAAACCTTTACACTTGAAGCATTGTGGCATATCCTCGTCATCAGTATCGTCAGTATCCCTGTTTGTAGGAGGAACACGATTATGAGGTTTAACTGATGAATTAGGTTTGTCTCTAGTGAACCATTTACTTATCTTCAAAATAAGATCTCTAAATTGTCTTGTGACCAATGAGACTGACTTATCAAGATCTTCATCTGATGAATCAGTCTCAATAGGATCAACAACAGAGTTGCCAACGCTTTTGCTTTTGTCAAGCAATTTAGTGTTCTTTTGTGCTTTGAGAGCAATATCCTTCCCAGATTTGGATGTATGCTCATGATCAAATATATTTAACTTTCCAACAAGAGTATTTCTGTAAAGTGTATCAAGGTTATTTCCTTCAAAGATGGCATGTTTCTTAGAATCGTACCTAGCTGGCAACGATCTGAGAATTTTCATCACAATGTCCTTTCCAGGAATAGTCTTACCCAATGCAAAAGATGCATTAACAATTTCAGACACTTTGTGATTCAACTCACCAAATGAATCTTCATCAGCCATACGAAGGTTTTCCCAATCAGAATTTAGGTTTTGAAGCCTTGCTTCTTTCTCATAGGAATTTCCTTCGAATACAACTTCTAAGATATCCCAACCATCTTTAGACCGAGTGCAAGTAGTCATATGGTGCTGAAGATCTAGGGTAATGGCATAGATGATTGCATTCAATCCGTCATAATTTTGCTTCGCAACAAGAATCTCGGCAGCATCATAATCACCAATATCCTTTGGAACAGTTACAGTGCCTATTGTAACAACCGGAGGATTGTAGCCATTAACAATGTAAACCCATGATTGAAAATCACGCTCTTGAAGAAAGGCACACATCGGAATTTTCCACCATAAGTAATTCGAGTCATCAAAGACTGGTGGTACGTTTATTGAGATAACACTTCTGTCCATAAAGTCATATCGCTACAAACACAGACTTATGAGGTCTTAAACGGGTTTGCCTGCTCTGATACCAATTGAAAAAGCGGGGGTCTAACAACCTCACCCAATATTTCGCTTAGCAATCTGTATGGACTAACTCCAATATACTTTCAAGAGAATCAACTAGACATTTAGACTCAATATTAAGAAAAGTATATCAAAGACTTATATCTCAATTTCTCAATTTAATCCGCAATCAAACAAATAAGAATTTGCGAGCCTGGTAGAATACAAGAGAAATAACTTGAACGGTACCCAAGACCAATTATCAAGGATCAATCAATTTCAATCAACAACCAAAAGTTGGATTCACCAATTGATCGATTCAACGCACAACCTGTGATATTTCAATTATATAACAAAATATAATGCGGAAAAGAAATAACACAAACACCTGAAGTATTGTTAATGAGGAAACCGCAAATGCAGAAAAACCCCGGGACCTAGTCCAGATTTGAACACCACACTGTATTAAGCCCCTATAGACACTAGCCTACTACAAACCTAACTTCGGTCTGGAATGTAGTTGAGCCCTAACCAATCTCACACTGATCAAGCTACAGTCGCGTTCCTTACGCCTCTTTAACCACACCGGATTCTGCGTACTTGATTCCCTTAGATGATCTCACCCACAACTAAGAGTTTCTACGACCCAAAGTCGAAGACTTGATAAACAAATCTGTATCACACAGAAAAGTCTATTGAATAGATAAATTTATCTCCCACAGATATACCTACGAGTTTTTGTTCCGTATTTTGATAAATCAAGGTGAACATGAACCAATTGATAACCCAGACTTATATTCCCGAAGAACAGCCTAGTATTATCAATCACCTCACAATAATCTTAATCGATTAACGAAACAAGATATTGTGGAATCACAAACAATGAGACGAAGGTGTTTGTGACTACTTTTTAATCTTGGGTATCGGAGATATAAAGCTCAATCCAATCTTACAATTGTACTCAATCATGGTAGAAAACATCAAGATCAGATCACGCAACTACAAAGAAAATAGTTG
The DNA here is from genome assembly GCF_003573695.1 of Papaver somniferum. Classification (NCBI taxonomy): domain Eukaryota; kingdom Viridiplantae; phylum Streptophyta; class Magnoliopsida; order Ranunculales; family Papaveraceae; genus Papaver; species Papaver somniferum. The sequence goes on from NC_039367.1 coordinate 119,204,611, forward strand.
GGTTTGGCTTCACAATCCCAATGAAGTCTTTAACCTACAGGGTTTCGTGAAAAACCTAAGGTTAAAGGAGAATCGACTCTAGCTTATACAACTAGTATCGCACAGGAGGTGTGGGTATTAGGTTTCCCAGTTGCTAGAGTTCTCCTTAATATATATTTTAAATCAGGGTTTGCAATCCAAGTTACCTTGGTAACAAAGCATTCAATATCCACCGTTAGATGAAAACCTGATTAGATTCAAGCTAATATATTTCAACCGTTAGATCGAACTTAGCTTGTTATACACAAATGAAATGTGCCTTCATTTAGGTTTGAGTAACCGTACCTAAACGTTTACACTTAGTCGGTTCAACAATAGTTAACCAATAGTTAGCCATATAAGTACTTTAATATCAACCTTATTCATCTTTGCCATAACTAGTTCAAATGACTCAAATCTAACTAGTTAGAGAGCTGTTCAATTGCTTAGATCTCATAGAAGTACACAAGACACAATCGAAGCAAAATCAATTTTGATTCACTCGAATCAATTTATGAACATTATAGCCATGGTTTGCAAAGATTGCATTCCTTATTATATAAATGTTTTAGTTCATGAACAAACCGATTTTAGAAAGTAACCTGAGTAAGTATGCAAACGGGTACGCACTTAAGTAACCGGATTGAGTTTGTTTTTTACTTCCACACTCCAGCAGAAATTCACGGACGTGAAACTTCCACCAGTATGCGTACGTGTACGCATACTTACCCGGATTTCCAACAACCGCCAGTACGTGTACAGGTACGCATACTTTAGGTTCCCGGTTTTGGACTTTTACACAAATGTGAGAACACACTATGTTTATATCCAAACATGGTTACTTGTTTTAAACTCTCATTTCAATCATTGAAACTTTCTTAGAGGATGTTAAAATAGTTGTTATCTACAAACTATTAGCATCAAAGCGATTTTCAAGTTATTGAAATAATCAATATGACTTTCGTCACGAGTAAAGATGAACTTGACTAAAGTGAAAGCTTACAAACACATATTTCGAGAAATAGGATAACGAGATAAACTCGGCTCGAAATAACAAACGTGTATAATTGAAGTTTATATAGCAGTACGACATTTGTATCATATAGAATATAGAGTAGATAGACTTTTGAATGATAAATAAGTTCAAGTCTCCACATACCTTTTGTTGATGAAGTTCCACAAGTTCCATTGAGTAGTTCTTCGTCTTCATTTGATGAACGTCGTGGAGTCTAAAGCTCAACTACACTTACTATCCTAATCTGAGACTTAGCTATAAGTATACTAAAAATCAAGACTTATAGTTTTGGCAACTAAACTTGACAAACAAGCTTGAGATAGCAACACTTGCGAGTTCGACCGAGCAATGCTCTAACACTAGTTTCGTTTGAGTCATTTGAACTAGGTATGGTTAAGATGAATAAGGTTGATATGAAAGTGTTCATATGGCTAACTTCGGTTAATTATTTTTGAGCCAACAAAGGTGTACACGTTTAGGTACGGTTACTTATATCTAAATGAAGTCATTTTTAATTTGTGTATAACTGTCTAGTTGATTCTCTTGAAAGTATATTGGAGTTAGTCCATACAGATTGTTAAGCGAAATATTGGGTGTGGTTGTTAGACCCTCGTTTTTTCAATTGGTATCAGAGCAGGCAAACACGTTGTAGACCTCATAAATCTGTGTTTGTAGCAATCTGACTCTATGGACAGTAAGGCTATCTCCATAAATGCACCACCAGATCCAGGGATTTCAGAATTCTCTTTCATGACTAATTTAATTAATCTGTAGAAGAAATTCTATCCAAACCTTCGAAAGGTTTAAAATCCCTTGAAGTGTTTTCAGAGCTTGAAGAGAAACTTGAAAGTTTATCTTTTGATGTTGAGCCATATCTCCAGAAAGAACGACTCTCCTGATAAACTAAACCAAGTTATGGTGAATAATCTTCATGTTGAGAATGATATTGATCTACTTATTAGTGAGACTAATACTCCTCTCGTCAGTATCCCAAAAAGTTGTAACAAACTGGATATAGTACAAGATGAGTCTAAATCTCATATACCAGATTGTCTCATCTCAGAACATGACTTTATTCATCAATCAAACCCTGATACACTGTGTCATCATAATTGTTTTGTTTATTATTGTAAACATGTCAGGATGTCTCCTTACACCAAAAGAGGTTCCTTGCGCAGTACTAAACATTATCTGCATATGCTTTTTTTATTGAATTTTAAAATGAGACACCAGGGACTAAAATTTTTGTGTATCTCTCTAAGTCTTTTGTAAAACTTGTAAAAACAGATTCTTGGATGTTTCTCAATTTTGTTGAATGCAAAAGTAGTTGGAAAGAAACTCTTTCTTGGTGCCATGGTGAGCAAGACATTGTTCACCTCAACACATCTTGATTATTTTGGAACTGCATCCTCACCAAGAAATGCCCTACTATGTATATGGTGAGGGAAGCACGAGAATTGGGGCGCACATGTTGCGTCATGTATGATTTTGAATCTTTGGTTAGGCTGTAGAATTCAATTGGATTCTTCTAAAAGGTATGTCTATAAACTTGAGAAAGATTTGTGTTTTTATCATTTTCTTAGAGTACTTATAATGATCCATGTACCTTTCTCATCGTTCATTTCTACCTAACTTGATTTGTGTTTAAGGTTCTTAAACGTTTAGGTTTGAAAATAGTAGTTCGGGATGTTTGAAGTTCATGGTACACATACCAGGTATGCATACCATCATTTAAAATCAAAATACAGGGGTTTTAGTTCGCAAACCCGTTTTCATACTGCTCCAGGTCACGAAAACTCGTTTGCAAAGTGGTATGCATACGGGCCTGTAGACGTCGATATTCGGTAAACTTGTTTTGGCCGTAACTTCTTCGTCCAAACTAGGAATGACCTCATTCTTTTTTCATTTTCTTCCTATTTGAATTCTCTTAAAAATGGAGATGATAATTCTTGAATTTGGATGAGTTAATATTGGTCTTTGTCCGGTCTCTTTTTTTTAAGTGTTTTGCTCAGTTTCGTCGCACTTGTTCCACTTCTCTTGGACTTGGGCACTTGGATTCTTGGAGTACTAATCTTCTAAGCTCATTTGTAGATCTTACAAGAATATTGTTGGTGAATCACAAAGAAGGAAGTTCAAGAATGGGCAGTAGTACGCATTGCTATGGGATTCTTGAATGTTCACAATCATCTTATGTGAACTATGGTGCATGGTCATTAATGACTTTGTATGTTCTTCTTTGTTAATAAAATCTTTCTATACGCCTTTGGTAGCTATTCTTGGTGTAAATCCGTGCGAAAAAGATTGATTCTACCCTCTAAGGACAAATCTTCTTATATGTGCATTACGAGTTTGTCTTGATGCCTAGGAAACTTCTTATGAGAATTTATTCTTGTGTTTTAAGAAGGATAACTAGGGTTTGGAATAGCAATTATTGTGAGTACACATAGCTATTTCCAACGATT